>NW_006408596.1:5836192-5872653 GCF_000296735.1 Chrysochloris asiatica
TTTCATCAGCCCCGCCTAGACAGATTGGATACTGCTCAGTGGCGATTCTACCTTCCTTCACACCCTCTGGATCTAGGTTCCCTCTTGAAAGCTTGTAAGCCAGTCACTTCTTGCCTTTGTAGCCCCCCATTTTGGGTATCCGATGTCCAAGATGCCCATCCCTGTCTACTCTGTGTATGGAGAGGGTGGGAATGATCCTCATTGTAAAGATTTGTTCCCTCTTTTGAGCTACTGCATCCATAGGTGAAGGTCAAGTTCATCAAATTGTATCAGATTACGCTTTTTTCCCTCTTCTTTCTTCTTCTTGTTGAGCTCTGATCATCTAGTCATTGAAACCAGGTCAAGTGGGTATTATCTGCAAGTGTGGGTGTTCTTATGTATATGCCCTCTCTTCTTATCAGCTGGACATTTCACTCTCCACTGTAGTCCTCTGTGGCTATGTCACTGACTCTGTGCCCAAGAGTCCCCAGGTCTTGCCACACTGCTGGCCAACCAGCTCTCCACCCGGGTTCGCTGAAGTCTATTGAACGTTGTAGGGCTTAGCTTGTAGCTTCATTGCTATTTTTCCCTCACTTCCCCTTATTGGTGACGAACGTGGTCACCAATCAGAGTGTGTATTCCCACTGAGTCTTAGTCTTGGAAGGGGTTTTGCACTGAGCTCTAGGCTCCCTCCTGAAAGCTTATAAGCCAGTCACTTCTTGCCTTTGTAACTCCCCCCCACCACACACACACACTTTGGGTAGCCAATGTCCAAGTTGCCCATCTCTGTCTACTGTGTGTATGGAGGGGGTGGGAGTGATCCTTGCTGTAGAGATTTGTTCCCTCTTTTGAGCTACTGCATCCATAAGTATAGGTCACGTTCATCAAACTAGTTCAGATTACTCTTTTTTTCCTCTTCTTTCTTCTTCTAGTTGAGTTCTAATCATCCAGTCATTGAAACCAGGTCAAGTGGGTATTATCTGCAAGTGTGGGTGTTCTTGTGCATATGCCCTCTCTTATCAGCTGGACATTTCACTCTCCACTCTAGTCCTCTGTGGCTATGTCACTGACTCTGTGCCCAAGAGTCCCCAGGTCTTGCCACACTGCTGGCCAACCAGCTCTCCACCTGAGTTCATAGGAGTCTGTTGAACGTTGTAGGGCTTAGCTCGCAGCTTCATTGCTGTTTTTCCCTCACTTCCCCTATTGGTGACGAACGTGGTCATCAATCAGAGCATGTATTCCCATTGAGTCTTAGTCTTGGAAGGAGGTTTGTCCTGAGGGGACCCGATCACTTGCCTTGATGTGTCCTGGGTGAGCAACTTGCTTGTTCTTTTAGTAATCAGACAGACTGCCTATATTGTATTTTTCCTGTAGGTCTTTCTTTCAAGAAGTATCTTCTGTTCTTCTAGTTGCTCCAGGCTGGTTTGCTTATCCTTTCAAGTGGAAATTTCCTACCTCAGGAGATTCTGGATGCTTTTCAGAATTCCACCTATGGTCTTGTGTAATGCATAGGCTCTGCAGCAAGCCTCCTTCACTGGGCACGTTTGTCCCCCATTTTAGGTATCCCAATCAGTTATAAGCATAAGATGGACTTACAAGCTTTCTATGGTGATATTTCTGGCTATTCCGTTCTCTCAGATCTTAACTTTAAAAAAAAAAACTTTTTATTGTGAATTAAGTGAAAGTTTACAAAGCAGATCATCAGTTTTACATTCAACAGACTCATACTTTGCTTCATTCCAATTGCAATCCCCTCCCTCTATTCAGTTTAACTCTTAAATTTCTTCCTGTGCCTTCTGCCACCTTCCTTTTTCCCCTACCACCCTCTCTTTTGTTTTTACATTGCCTTCCTCATCGCCCATGTTAACATGTGTCTACTCCCTAGTCCATAAATCATTGTCCCTTTTCTCTCACCCCGGGTAATGTATAGAATATTTCTTTAACAAGAAAACCTTAACTTTTTACGTTAACCTTAGCTTTTTGGAGACTCAGCAGAGTTTCCCCTAAGTGTGATTGCCCTTTGTTATTTTTGTTAAGTGCCGTCGTGTCAGTTCCGAATCATAGCCATGGTCTACAGGGTTTCTGAGAACTGGCTGGTGTATTTTAACCAGCAGTCTTGCAGTTAGCAGTCCAGTGCTTATCCTACAACCTCATACCAGGACTCCAGATTGCCCTTTAGCTTCTGGGTATTGACAGCTGCAGTCAATTCCCATGTGACACATAAAGGACTGGATGCTACACTAGGAATGTGCGATGACCATACCCAGGCTATGTTAGCACAGCGTAGACATGTTGGTATAGGAATCACAGCTAGACATAATGTACGATCACATAAACCAGTGATTTTTCAACCAGACTGATTAATATATGGAGTCTTGGTGTGGTGCTGTAGGATAAGCACTGGACCACAAGGCCAGATTGAACTGCAAGGTTGGTAGTTCAAGCTCATCAGCTGCTCCTTGGTAACCCTATATAGGCTCACTGAGTTGGAACTGACTCTACTGCACTTTGCAACTATATATATATATATACACATACATATAGGAGTCCTGGTGTGGCACTGTGGATTAATGTACTGGATTTTAAACTCTGTTTGAACTGCAAGGTCCATGGTCCAAGCTCACTAGTCACTCCTTGGAAACCCTATACAGGGTCGCTATGGGTCGGAACCAACTCAACAACACTTAACCATATATAAATATATACACACACACATATCTCACATGAGACATCTTGTGAACTTGTAGTATATTTGTTGTTGCATGTTGTTAAGTTGGTTCCAACTCAGTGGCCTTGTATAGGGTTTCTGGTGTTGTCAATCTTCATGGGAACAGAAAGCCTCATCTTTTTCCCATGAGCAGCTGGTGGGTTCGAACAGCTGACCCTGTGGTTAGCATTCCAATGCTTATTCCACAGCACACCGTGCTCCCTTATAGCATACTACAATAACAGATAATATACACAATGGCATGCTAGACACTAAAGTGCTTTTCATATCTTCTCTCTTGTGTTGGTTACAACTCAGAGGCAAGTACTATAATGATCCCATTTTAATGGAGGGATAATCATTTCATTTAGAGGAGGAACCTGAGGCTCAGAAAGAATAACTTGCTCAAGGTCTCACAGCTTATAAATAACAGAGCTAGAATTTAAACCCAGGCAATCTAATCCCGGAGCCAACCCTCTCTGCTAAACCACTTCTTTAATAGGTGATACATACACCAAGTGTATGTAGTTATGAAAATGTACATTAGGTAGCACATTTACATTGTTGTTCCAGTCTCATTATTCTGGAAGGCAGGGAGAAGACAAATCTTTATAGTGCAGAGGCCAGGCCAGAGGACTAGAATTAATAGTCAGACATGGGCAAGTTGCGCATGTTAGAATGCTTTGTGGCGGCCAGCCAGTAAATCTGTAACCTGATTTCTTCTGTTTTCTGTTCTCTCACTTTATTTTTCCTTTTGACACATATCTTTACTACTGAGTACCTGTTATGAGTCAGGCCTTGTGTGGAGCCTCGGGTGGATGCACACAGAGATGATAAGACTTTCTCCTTGATTTAAGGGGCTTATGAATTATACAAACAGGCATGAAAACAGGCACTATGTCCTGGAGTGACTGCTGTACTGAAAGTGTGGAGTAGAAGCAAAAGGAGTGAAAAAAGAAAGGAGTGATAAGTTAGGAACCTTGGTGGCACATTGGTTAAGTACTGGATTGCTAAGTGAAAAGATCAGCAGTTCAAACCCACCATTGGTTCTATGGGAGAAGAGACCTGGTATTCTGAGGCAATGCTGAGTCCTATAGGGCCGCTCAGAGTCAGAATTTACTCGGTGTCACACAACAATGAGTCTGCTTGGAAAAAGGAAGAAAGCCTCTACTGCAGAGGTGGAACTGAGATTGTGAATGGTAGAAGTTTACTGGGCAGATAAAGCTGGGACACAGCAGGCTAGAAGTCACAGCATTTTCCTCTGTGAAGAGGCTGTTTGGGAGGTGGCTAGGACAGACCCGTCAAGTGCAGTTTTAAGGACCAAGCCACCCACTTGAGGGCGCATTGCCCACTTGTCCATTAGCGGGAGGATGTGGAGGACGGTGTCCCCAAGGAGGATTAAAGTTGGTCCTTCAGGCCCTGGAGACAGTTATCATTGCTGTTAGGCCCTTACCCAAAATGTGTTTTTGCTTTCATGAGATTATAAATAAATTTCTCTTTCCATCATAAACTTTGGCCTTGGCCTAGGAACTGAAAATGCAAATCAGCTTATACATTTTAAAAATTTCAAATCTCACTCCCAAGTTTAGCAAAGTTCCAAGTATGTGAAAAACACATTATGTTGCTTTGAAGATTTACTGCTTAAGATTCCCTTCTTTAGATTCTTAACATAGTTTCTTGAGTCCTTATGGCACTGAAGTGACTCTCCTGTAAACTCCTAGGATTTACTATCTTGTTTTGCCCCAAACAGTTTTTGGTGAACGTTTTAACTATGTTGTTGCCATCAAGTCAATTCCAACTCATAGTGAGTCTGTGTCCAACAGAACAAAGCATTACCCAACCCTGCACTGTCCTCCCAATTGTTGGTATGCGCAGAGTTGCAAAGTCAACATAGGAAGCATAAAGATTTCCCTACTAATCTGCTTGTGCGTTACATAGTTTTTAGTAAGCTTTTAAGTTAAAGAATTTGCATGAAAAAGTGGAGAGAGTTGGAGGGAGGTTTGAGAAGAAGCAGGCAACGCACCAGCTAGGACCAGCTAGGGGCTGTGATGATGATGTGTGGCGGTATGAGGGCAGTGAGGTCAGTGGAGATTTTCAGGCAAGAGAGGACATGAGGAGGAGTGGATGGAAGCAGCTCAGCTGAGGGTGGCGGCAGTCCTGGGTAAAGGTCATTTTTCTAGCATGGGCAGCGAGGTGGATGGTGGAGCCCTTTACTGACTGAAGAAACTTTAAAAAAGTGGTTGGGGAAGGGGAGTTCTCATTGTATTCTGGGTGTGTGGTGAAGTGTTTGCTGGAGGTCAGTTGGAGGACACTGCTGAGCTTCAGGAATAGCAGACTGGATTGGACGTTGTTGTTGTTGTTGTTGTTAAGTACTGTGGAGTCGGTTCTGACTCATAGTGAACCTGCACAGGGTTTCAGAGGCTGTAAATCTTTATGGGAGCAGAAAGCCTCATCTTTCTCCTGGGGAACAGCTGGTAGTTTCGAACTGCCGACCTTGAGGTTAGCAGCCAGATTCTTAACCACTATGCTGCCAGGGAGGGTAAAATATGCCTGTGCTTTCTCATGCAGGTTTGGTCTCAGCATGAGCCTAAGGAGGCTTTTTCAGTCCTCGTATCTCCAGGAGGCTTGGAGGGCAGCCTTCTGGAAGCACCGATGGCCACACTCTGGAGGGGGCACGTACAGAGCAGTGATTTTTGACATGGGTGGCGTTCTCATTCCTTCTCCAGGGAAAGTGGCTACAGGTGAGCTCTTTGTTCTGCTTTCTTTTCTGAGCCAGGTGGGGTGGGGAGGCAGGCAGAGGGAGCTCCTGGGTGGTGTAACTAGTTAGCATGTTCAGCTGCTAAAGAAAAGCTTGGCAGTTTGAGTCCACCCAGAGGCACCACAGAAGAAAGGCCTGGCGGTTTATTTCTGGGGGGGAAAACTAAAAAAAAAAAAAAAATCAGCTGTTGAAAATCCCTCTGGAGTGCAGTTCTACTCTGACACACATGGGGTCACCATGAGTTTGATTCAACTCCATGGGCACTGGGGTCTCGTGGAAGGGGAGTAGAGGGGAACGTCTGGATAGAAGCATATCCCAGTGGGTAATTTGTTGACTCTTGAATATAATTCCAAGCACCATTTAGGGCGGCATGACTCAGTTTCCTCATCATTAAATTAGAGTTCAATGAGATAAACTATGGAAGCACTTGGTTAGCACAGTGAGTACGCAGCTCATCCGATTCTTGATAATGATTACCTACCACTGTTCTTACTCCATGGCACATAACTACTACCACCAGTTATTGTTGCTGGGATTAAAGCTTAACTAGCACAAAAGCAAAAGCAGAAGAAATCCAAAGACTCCGAGAGGAAAGCAGCGTACAGGACAGGCTGTCTACAGGAACCACGGTCTCATTTCGCCTGAGACCAGCAGAACTGCATGTTGCTGAACTAGCACTGTGAACTGTTCCAATCACAGCCACTGTTGATGGACCCTGATGGAATGGGAAAAAAGTCAGGAACAGAACCCTAAACTCCTAAAAAAAGCAAAACTAGACCAACTGGACTACTGGAGACTAGAGGACTCCCTAAGATACTCTTTAAACCTTGAACTGGAACTAATTCCTGACGTCATCTCGTAGTTAAATAACTGGTTCTTAGAACAGTGAGTTGCACTTATAGGTGTTGGGCTCCTTTAAACAATCACCTGTAGAGACCAAAACAGTCAACAGTGACTGTAAAATATAGATGAGAATGTAACGAGGATAGGGAAACTAGATTCATGTAAATACAACAACCAGAATGGCAGTAATGAGAATGTTCACACATTATAAAGAATGTAACCAATGTCACTGAACAACTTGTATAGAAATGGTTGAATGGAAACCTAGACTGCTGTGTAAACCTTTACCCAGAACACCCTAAGATGTTATTTTAAAAATGAAAAGTTTAGCCTGAAAGCAGCTTAGAACCGCCACCTTTTCCTGGGACCTGTGCTCCTTTTGAAATCTTGAATGCTGATCAGGTCTTTCTTTTTGTATCTCACTTCCTCTGACCTATAAGGCCCAACCTTTTATCTCTTGAATTCTGTTCACTTTAGTATCCCTTTCTTTGTTTTACTTGTTTCTTCTACTTAGTTTGGACTTTATATTCAACTTTCTTGAATTTGATTAGTTTTGGCTACAAGTACTGTTGAACCTTGAATGTTATACTTGAATTTTTGGCTGTGCAAAGAAGAAGTTGTTGATAAGTGCCGTCCCATAGTGACCCTATATAGGGTTTCCAAGGAGCAGCTGGTGAGCTTGAACCACTGACCTTATGGTTCAAAGGACTTTGCAGTCAAGCGCATTAGCTCACAGGGCCACACCAGGGCTTATGCAAAGGAGTAGGAGTCTCTAACTCTCATGCTGTTCAAGAGTCAATTGTATTAAAAAACCTAACCTTCAGAGTAACTTAAACAGGATAGAAGTTCATTTATCTTCCACATTGAAGCCCAGGTGTGAGGTCTGGGGTTCATATGGTACTGTGGATTCAGGCTCTCTCTGTCTTGTGGCTTTGCTGAAAGTTCTCTTCATTTTCAACTATACTTCATGGGCTGGCATGGCTACTTGGCCTCTTGCATCACATTCTCATCACCACCAGAGCCAAACAGCTGTTCCTGTGCTTTTGACTTACTGATAGTGGCTGGTTGGACTGCTTCTCACACTCACACCTGAGTCAACCCAAGTACAGGTTTTCTCTACACCTGCCCCTGGCTGAGTAATATTTCATTGTACGAAGGGTCTTCAAAAAGTTTGGGGGAAAATGGAATCAGAAGACAGTGGATTTTCCCACAAACTTTTAGAGCCCCCTTGTATGTACATACGACCACATTTTGTCTATCCATTTATCTGCTGATGGATGTGGGTGGTTTCTACCCTTGACTATTAGGAGCTACTCAGACTTTTGATGACAAGTTAAATGGGACACTACTCATCCCAGCACCTGGAATCTTTTAATCATTCCATAAACCTTACAGCCATTATTAGTATTAACTTCTTTACTTCTGTGACCTCTTCCCCAGGCAGAATCTCCTGGGGAGCATGTTCCCACATCTAGTCTAACTTTTGCTAAGACACATTTTCGTTTGCAGTGGGATGTGTGCATGTTTCCTCTGTTGGGTTTAGATCCCAGACTCGTGGGTTTGTTCACTTCACCTTTCTAGAACTCTGTCCAGAGGTGAATGGTCTTTCACGAAATGCTTCAGGGATGGACCAAGACACAAATAAGTGATTCTTACTTTTGGTGTTTTTTTTTTTTTCTGTTTTATAATTATAATTTCTAATGGTATGTGTTTCAAATGAACCAAATTAAAGATTATTTGATAAGGAAGTCTAGAGTGAATATCACCTCAAATACCACTCAATAGTTTTTTAACATTTAAGCCAGGAGTCGGCATCTACTCCACTCTGCTGTTGTAACACAAAAGCAGCCATGTTGTTGGGTACTAGCGAGTCGATTTGGACTCATAGTGACTCTCAAGACAGAGTCCAAACAACTCCATAGCATTTTATAAGCTGAACTCTTTACAGGAGCAGATAGATCACCAGGTTTTTTGTCCCGAGGAGTTGTTGATGGGTCCAAACTGCTGACTTCTGGTTAGCAGGTAAGTGCTTTAACCACCACACTACCAACCCTCCTTCAGATCAGCCCTATGTGCTGCATAAACAAATGAGCATGGCTGCGTGTCAATAAAAACAGGAGTCTAGAGTGGGCCCTGAGGCCATATTTAGGGATCCTTGGCCTACTGTATACTTAAGGACATATGTGTGACGTTCTGTTACTTGGAGGTACTACAGTGGAGGTAACAAGCCCTGCTGCTGCAGTGAGTTTAGCATTAGGCTGCTAACTGAATGGTCACGGTTCGAATCCATTAGCCACTCCACAGGAGAAAGAGGAGAAAGTCTGCTCCCACAAAGACTAACCGTCCCGGAAGACTTACAGCAGCTCTGCTCTGTCCTATGGCCTCACTATGACTTGGAATCATCTCAACAGCACTGGGTTTGGGGTAGTAACAGACATGGAGTCCTGTTTGCACAGTGGTTGAAGTGCTCAGTTGCATACTGAAAGGATGGCTGTTTGTCCCCACCAGTTGCTTCATGGTCGAAAGATGTGGCAGTCAGCTTCCATAAGGATGACAGCCTTGGTGACCGTCCGGGGCAGTTCTGCTCTGTCCTAGGTCACTGGGGGTCAGAATTGATTGGACAACAATGGGTTTGGTTTGCAGGTTTCACCTTTACGTTTTTAGGGTTTTTAAAAATTTTTTTAATTATAAGAAGTTCTGAACACCCAGCCTTGTACATTATTTTTTTTTTAGAAATAAACCTGTGGAGCAAATTCCTAGAAGTGAAATTTTTTGGTCAAATGTATGTACATTTAAAATTTTAGCAGAAATTGCCAAATTACTCTCCTAAAGCTTCTGCCTAGCTACACTCCCATCAATATCATGGGAGAGTGCCAGTCCACTTACACGCTTGCCAACTCTGAGCCCAGAAAAAATGCTCTAGTTTAGATTCATTCTAAAATTAAAGATGCACTAGTATTTAGAGTTTAAAAGACTTGTTAGTCTCAAAGTATATATACCAAATGATTAGCACTGATTCTTTCTGAAGACTGAGATTGCTTGTCATTTCACTGCTTTTTAAACTTTCAGTAGTATAGGATAAACTACAAGGTTGGCAGTTCAAACCCTCCAGTTGCTCCATGGAAGACGAATGAAGCTTTCTGCTCCAGTAAATATTTATAGCCTTAGAAACCCTACATAAGGTCGTTATGAGTTTGAACTGACTTGTGGCCACAAGGTTGATGGTTCAAACACACCAGCCACTCCTCAGAACCAGGGTTGCTATGAGTTGAAACAGACTCAATGGCACTTCACAACAACAATAACATATTTGGACAACAACAATAACATATTTGGAGTCCTGGGCTCTACAAGATAATGCACCAGACGGCAAGGTCAATTTGAACTACAAGGTCAGCAGTTCAAACTCACCAGCGGCTCCTCAGAAACCCTATACAGGGTCCCGATGAGTTGGAACTGACTCAACAACACTAACAATAACAACAACAACCTAATGTCCCAAAGGAACGCTGATGGAGCAGTGTTGGCAGGGCAGTACCTGAAAGGTTAATCATTCCAACCCACCAGCTGCTCCTCGGAAGAAAGACGAGGCTGTCTGCTTCCATAAAGGCGTACCGTCTTGGAAACCCTGTGGGACAGTTCTCCTCTGGCCTGTAGGGTCACTCGGAGTCAGAATCCACTCAACAGCAGTGGGTTTTTTAAAACTAGTGTATGAAGGGCTTCCTGGGTGGCACAAGTAGCATGCTGGGCTGCTAACTGAAAGTCTGGCACATTGAGTCCACCCAGTAGTGCTTTGGAAGAAAAGCCAGGGCATCTATTTTAGACAAGTCAGCCACTGAAAACCCTAGGGAGGAAGCACAGTTCCACTCTGACTCACATGGGGTCATCATGAGTCCAAGTCATCTCAGTGGAGTTTTTTATATGGTCCAATAGTCTTTCAAAGGATGGGTTATTGTTAAGTGCTGTTGAGTACGTTCTGACTCACAGCAACCCTGTACAGGGTTTCTGAGGAGCATCTGGTGAGTTTGAACTGCTTACTTTGTGGTTTGCAGTTCATTCCTGATTTTTCAGTGCCACACCAGAAGTCCAAAGGATAGGTATTACTTTCATAATCAGAAAAAAAAAAAAAGGTATTTTCATTTCAAGGCAAAAGATATGTGTATAGTAGTTGATGTCTTGGATATATAACGATGACAAAATGACAATCATTGAAAGAAAAACAAGTGTTTCCAGTTAATACCCAAATGCTGGTTTGTCCACTGCCTTACTTCTTCACAGATACAAATGAGCTTCTTTAGTTCAGAGACAGCATTCATTTTTTACATAAGCTTGAGTATTATGTTCTTTTAAGAACTATCTTGTTGTTGTTGTTAAGTGCTGTTGAGTTGGTTCCAATTCAGTGACCGTGTATAGGGTTTCTGAGTGACTGGTGAGCTTGAACTGCCTACCTTGAGGTTCAAACCGACAGCCCATGCCAGGACTCCAAACGCTAGCTACGTGAGATGAAATTGACAATGACAACTTGGAAGACTAGATAGGAACTTTAGGGGGCTTTGAGTTTTTGTTAATAACAGAGAACAACTAAGAAAAGGAGGGTGGGAATGGTTGCACAGTTCAAAGACTGTAATTGGTATCTCTGAACTGTTACAGAGACAGACCTTCCCTGACAGCCGCCTGGATCTGAACTTGTAGCCTCCTAACTGAGAGAAGAATTGATGCATTTGAGTTGTGGTGTTGGAGGAGAATATTGAAAGTGCCATGGGCTGCCAAAAGAACCAACAGATCAGTGTTGGAAGAAGTGCAGCCAGAGTGCTCCTTGGAGGCCTGGATGGCCAAACTTCGTCTTTCATACTTCGGCTATATTGTCAGGAGGGACCAGTCACTGGAGAAGGCTATCATGCTTGGTAAAGGGGAGGGTCAGAGAAAAAGAGGAAGACCCCCCCAATGAGATAAATTGGCACAATGCCTTCAGGAGTAGTAATGATTGTGAAGTTGGCCCAGGACCAGTCAGTGTTTGGTTCTGTTGTGCGGAGGGTCACTATGTGTCAGTACCGACTAGATGGCACCAAACACCATCACCAACAACAACTGAGAGAAAATAGGGTCTGTCTCTGCTACCTACTATGGTGTTTCCTTAAAGCAGCATCCCCATGGGAACCACGGAGGTGGAGATCCATCATGCATTGTCTCTGGTCAGCTCAAGGTGAAGAGGGCCTGAAACAAACCCGTTGTGTCCTCCCAGTCACCCACAGCCTTGTGACTATTACTATGGAGGCGAGAGTTTGCTTTTCCTGAATTTCCCCCCAATTCTCTTTGGTGCTGCCCTGGTACCCTAGTGATGCTAGAGGAACTGGTGTTGTGATTCCTCCGAGCTCCCAACCCCAGACACTGCTTGATGTATTTCACCTCCTGCTTCTTCCACTTCCTGTAGAATGGGAGGGCCAGAACCACCTCCCTTCTGGAACCATATTGAAGTCTTTCATCGCTGGCGGGGACAGTGGACCCTGGATGAAGTTTATGAAAGCAGAGATAACGCCAGAGGATTTCTTACAAGAATTTGGGAAACTGTGTTCTGAAATGGTGAGTGATAAACAGCTCTGTATTTCCATATTATTCTTTTTGCTTTGAGAAGTGATTGTGACCCTCAGCCATTAAGTTTGTTAAACTGCAAATAGAAAAGCAAAAACCATTACACATTTTAAGTGATTTCTTCCATCCCTAGCAGCTCAAGTTGATGACTGAAAACATTCTGTACAAAGCTCTTTTTGTCAGATATTGCTCACCTGAGACACCACAGCCATTGGAATGATGGTTTTCATCATATAAAGATTATTTAAAGCAACAATAATGTTGAACATTTTCCCGGTGCTATGCATTATTCTAAGTCCTTTACATGTACTACCCATGTAACCCTGACAGGAAACCTATTAAAACATGTTGTTGTTCCAACTCATTCTGACCCTATGTACAACAGAATGAAATACTGTCTGGTCCTGCGCCTTCCTCAAATAATTGCAGACCTTGAAAATATGATGCTCCAAGTGACCACATGATATATGATTCCATTTTTATGAAATGTCTACAATCTAAGAGACAGATAACTAGCTGACAGGGGATCAGGGCAGAAGTGAGGAGAGTGACAGCTAATAGTACAGGCTATTTTTTTTGGGGGGGGGGTGATGAAAATGTTCTAAAATTAGATAGTGGTCATGATTATACAACTTTGTGATTGCACTAACTATTCACTGCCATCGAGTTGGTTCTGACTCAGAGTGACCTTGTAGAGGGTTGGCGCTGTGGGTTAATGCGCTGGACTGCAAAGTCAGTTTGGAACACAAGGTTGATGGTTCACGCTCACAAGCCATTCCTTGGAAACCCTATACAAGGTTGCTATGGGTGGGAACCGACTCAACAGCACTTAACAACAACAACAAATCTTGATGGGAGCAGAAATCCTTTTATCTTTGTCCCACTGAGCAACTAATAGGTTTGAAATGCAATCCTTGGGGTTAGCAGTCCAGTGCTTATCTTACAGTGCCACACTAGGGCTCCTGTGAATATGCTAAAACTCATCAATATACACACTTTAGATGGATGAGTCAACTGGCATGTGAATTATTTATCAATAAAGTCTTGGTCTGGTGCTGTAGGATAAGCACTGAACTGTTAACTGCATGGCCGGTGATTCAAACCCACCAGCCATTCTTCAGAAACCCTAGACAGGATCACTAAGAGTTGAAACCAACTTACAGCACTTAACAACAATAAAGTTGTTATGAAATATTTACAGTAGTAGAATTGCCTTTGGAGTCCTGGTATGGTGCACCAGACTGCAAGGTCAGTGGTTCAAGCTCACCAGCTTCTCCTCAGAAACCTTACACGGAGTCGCTATGGGTTGGAACCAAGTCAACGGCACTTCACAACAACAGAATTGCCTTTGAAATGTTCAAAACATGACAGTTAAGAGTGTTTAAATACCCATGAGTTGAATTTCAAAACAAAACAAAACAAAATCAAACGAATAGAAACTGAGGCAGTGCAGTCATCAGACGCCTCTGGACCATGATCTCCACGTGTGGCAGAAGAGAACTGCGCTCCATCGAGCTTCCAGTGGCTAGTTTTTCAGAAGTAGACTGCCAGGTCTTTCTTCCAAGGTACCTCTGAGTAGACTTGAACCTCCAACCACACAGTTAGCACCTGAGCATGCTGTTTTTACCACCTAGGGACTCCACAAATTAGATTGCATCTGTTTAATATATTTAGCTTCAAAGTATTCTCTTGCGGTATTCTGGGTTTTTTTTAGTTGTCCACCCATGAGTGGAATCACAAACTCATCTAACTGGCATATTGATAGGAAAAGCTCCATTCTCTAATGTTGTCACTGACTCTTTTCACACCCAGTCTGCTGAGTTCAGAACTGGGGTGGAGTGGGACAGTTCTTTTAGGTAGTAGGATGGGACTGGAAGGCCAAGTCGTGGAAGCTCGGCAGTTGTATGTTTTTTGTGGGTGGTAAGTTTCTCTTACTCTTAATGATTGCTGGGTCTCTCCTCCCACCTCCAATTCCCAGTCACAGACCTCCGTGCCCGTGGAATCGTTTTTCTCTCTGCTGACCAGTGGACGAGTGGCCAAGCAGTTCCCAGTGATGACTGCAGCCATAGCCCAGATTCGGGCAAAAGGCCTTCAGACGGCAGTCTTGACCAATAATTTTTATCTTCCCAATGGGAAAAGCTTTTTGCCCCTGGACCGGAACCAGTTTGATGTGGTAAGCCTGGCGTGACCCCAAATAAATGCTGTATGTAGGTCCTTGCCCTTGCCTCAGGCTGCAGCATCACAGACTACTTTAGCAGGAACTGGTGGATGGGTTTTTCTTGCAAAACCCTGACTAAGTCAGGTTTAGCTATAAATTAAAAACAAAGTTTTCAGATGTCACTGTGCTCTTAGCAAGGCCAAACATTTGGGGGATTTGATGGCTGCTTAAAACCTCAGGTTTAGAGATTCCCTTCAATTCTGGATTTGAATCCTAGTCTTCAAACAACACAAACATTTCCATCAGCCCTCACATCTTAGCACTTTGGCCATTTTTCTTATTTTTTTAACTTTTTATTTGTATTTAGTGAAGGTTTACAGAGCAGATCATCAGTTTTACTTACAACAAAACATACACTTTGCCTCACAACATGGTTGCAATACCCTCTGTATCCCAATGGTTAATAGCACTTACCTTTATTCACTGTAACTATTGGAAGTGTCTCCCACTACCTTCATCTTTCCTTTGTTAACCTCCCTCTTGTTGTATATTGCCTGCCCTGTCACCCAGGTTAACATGTGTCTACCCTCTAACCCAGAGTCCTGGTGTGGCCCTGTAGGATAAGCACTGGACTCCAAGGTGGTTTGATCCACAAAGTCAGTGGTTTACACTCCCAAACTGCTCCTTGGAAACCCTGTACAGGGTTGCTCTGAGTTGGAACTGACTCAAAAGCACTTCACAACAACAATAATCCCCCAGCTCATGAATAATTTCCTTCCTCCTTCTCCCTTCTCCCCCACCCCCCTGCCCCCCGTAACAAACATAGATTGTTTCTTACATCAAGAAAGCCTTTTTTAAACTTTTTACAATATTGGTCTCATACAATGCTTATCCTTATGTGATTGACTAATTTCACTCAGCATAAAGCATAGTGGTTATGCATTGGACTGTTAACCTCAAGGCCAGCAGTATGAAACTACCAGCCAATTCAAGGGAGAAAGAGCTTTCTGCTCCCATGAAGATTCACAGCCTCAGAAACTGCATACAGGGTCAGTATGAGTCTACTCCATGGCACATAACCACTATCATCAATAGGTTCAACCATGTGTGGGATGTTCACAGACTCATCATTATTCTTCAACATTTTATAGTATTCCATTGTGGGTATGTACCAAAGATTCTTTAACCATTCTTCCATTGATGGGCATTTCGGCTGTCTCTACTATTTGAGATGTCTCTTGTAGACAACATATTGAAGGATTATGTTTTCTTATCTATTTTGCTCTCTTTGTCCCTTGACAGGTACATTTAATCCATTTACTTTCAGTGTAATTATCAATAGGTATGAATTGATTGTTGTCATTTTTCTGTGTGTTTCATTGTGGTGCTGCCGGATTTTTTATTTCACAAAATTTTTTATGCGGAGTTTATTTTGTTTAGGGTTTTCTTGTCATTTTAATTTCTGGTATGTTCATGTTTACTAAATATTTCTGATTTTCCTCTTTTTTAAAAATGTTGATGTGCGGGTTTTTTTTTTTTTTTCTTTATGGTTGGTTATCTTGTAATTTACTAATTTTTTCCCTGCTTAACCAGTCTGTTTTATCATGAATGATTTCTAGCCATTTGGAAGTTTTGTATCTACACTGTTCCCTCTTTCAACTTTGTAGTTGACTTCGTTATGCACTGATATCTCTCATTCTCTATTTTCAGTCTTATAGATTTGTTTTACTTTAAATACTTTCATATCTGGATTGAATTCTGGGTAGTGGTATCATATATGGTAATCTCAGGTTGTTGTCTGCTGTTGTTGTTTCTCAGTCCAAAGAATACCAGTTAGTATTTTTTGTAAAGTTGATCTGGGCATTACAAATTCCTTTAGTTTCTGTTTATCAGGAAAATGTCCTAATTTGCCATCATATTTGAAGGACATTTTTGCTGGGTGTATGATTCTTGGCTAACAGTCTTTTTGTTTCAGAGTTTTGTGTATGTCATTCCAGTGCCTTCTTGCCTGCATGATTTCTGCTGAGAAATCAATTTAGTCTTATTGGTTCTCCTTTGAGGGTAACGTTTCATTTCTCCCGAGCTGTTCTCAGGATTCTTTTCCTTGTCTTTGATTTTGAAAAGTTTGATTATAATATGTCTTGGTGATTTTCTTTTGGAAACTATCCTGTTTGGAGTTCTTTCAGCTTCTTGTATGCTTATCTTTTCATCTTTCATGATGTTAAGGAAGTTTTCTTCCAACAACTCTTTGACAGTTTTCTCTGTGCTTATCTTGTTCTATTCTGGAGTTCGATCACCTGTAAGTTGTTCTTGGTCATGGTGTCCCACATAACTCTTAGTCTTTCTTTAGACATTTTCCAGTCTTTTTTTCTGATTATTCTTCTAGCATACTAGTATTGAGAGATTTGTTTTCAAACTCACTAATTCAAACTTCCATTGCTTTGCATCTAGTCCTTTGCCCTTTCAATGTATTGTCCATTTCTGAGATCTTGCCTGTGGCCGTTTTCTACTGCCGTTTGGTTTTAAGTGGAAACTGTCACTTTAAATTTTGAAGAGATCTTTATGCATGCATAGTAGAACCCTTTGGGGTGGGGGTGGGGTGTCCACTTGCTCCAGCACCCCCTCTGGTCACCTGAATGGAGGTGCGCAGCCAGCAAGAGACCAATGAACAGATTAAAAAAAAAAGTGTCCATATCTTTATCTCCATGGTTCTGTCAGGTGTCCATGGCTGCTATGATCCTTCCCCTACTTGGTCTCACCCAAGATGGCAGCTCCGGGAACAGCTGAGCATCTTGGATTAGAAAGCAATGGATTTCTTGCTTCTGCTACAGATTTCCCTAGCTGTAAGCCTTCCAATCTTCTAAATATTCCTTTATATGTGGTTCAGAGTTCTGGGACCATCCCCTGAGCCTTTTTGGTCCTGTATTCTGTGTTGTTGCTAATGGAGCTCCTCACTGCACTTCCACCCGATCCACCATCTTGTTTGTTCTCCTTCTACTACTGTACACTATTTTACCAGGAGTTCAGGCCATTTCTCTTCTAAGACCAAGCCTATTGCCCTCAGAATTGATGTGATGACAGTGGGTCGGGTTGGGTTTGGGGTCCCTAGGCCAGCACTGTGCAGTAGAATTTCCCTCAGTGATGGCCACGTTCCATCTGTGCGGTCCAGTAGTGTTGGCCCTGTGTGCTCACTGAGCACTTGAACTGTGCCTAGTGTATCTGAAGAATGGTTTGCCACCCAATACTTATCGTGTGGAGGCACTGCGCTCCCTACATGATTGGTGCCTACTGTCTGTGGTACTCAGGGAATACATGAGTCACGAGGTGGTCTTCTGTGCCAGAAGCTTACTTCTGTGGAGCGTCCCCAGCTCCCTATTCACCAGGTGGCTGTGACTCACTTAAGCTTCATTCAGTCAGTCAGACAGTACATTCCCAAGGAGAGGATGCTGTGTTTAAGGTGACAAGCATGTTTTTTCCCTCTGGAGCTGCACAATAGCCACATTTCCAGTGCTCAGTGGCCACATGTGGCTGGAGTGACCATATTGGACAGGATAGATACAGGACATGCCCATTGTCACAGAAAGAGCATAAAATCCAGGAGCTCTCTCAGACCGGCCTTTGGAACACAAGCACTGGCTAGTCCCCTCAGCCTAATGCTGATTTACCCACTACCCTCCTCCTTTACATGCAAAAGCTGGACAGTGAATAAGGAAGACCGTAGAAGAATTGATGCATTTGAGTTACGGTGTTGGAGGAGAATATTGAAAGTGCCATGGGCTGCCAAAAGAACCAACAGATCTGTGTTGGAAGAAATGTAGCCAAAGCGCTCCATGGAGGCCAAGATGACCAAACTTCATCTCTCATACTTCGGATAAATTGTCAGGAGGGACCAGTTGCTGGAGAAGGATATCATGCTTGTTAAGGTGGAGGGCCAGAAAGAGGAAGACCCCCAGCGAGATGGATTGGCAAAGCGGCAGCATGAATAGGCTCAAGCATGGCAACAATAGTGAGGTTGGCCCAGGATCAGGCAGTGTTTTGTTCTGCTGTGCATAAGTTCGCTATGAGTTGGTACCGACAACACCAAGTCCTTTGAGATAGCCCATCAAATAGAATTCTCTCCCCTTGGAGGAACTTGCCCAGCTCCATGCCTGATTTGGTGTTTGGTTCCCCCACTCATCCAGAACTCAACTCTCCTCCTAGGGCTGAGGGACCTCAGCAGATCCCAGGAAGAGTTCATGGAGTCCCCGTGTCCTCTCAGGGAAGTGTGAGAGCAGTGGATTTGTGGGTCACAGAAGCCTGGGTTTGAATCTTGCCTCCAACAGTTTACTTGCTTTGTTCCCTGGACCTCAGTCTCCTCATTGTAACTCAGGAATAGCACTAGTTCTTTGTCAGAGGGTGGCTGTGAAGCCACCATGAGGTGATGGCAGGCCAAGATGTGTGCACAGTGCCTGGGACACAGTGATGTGTTCTACACAACGCCATCATCACAATGATCGTGAGATTGGTGCAGGACCGGGCAGTGTTTCGTTCTGACGTGCATAAGGTCGCTCTGAGTCAGAAATGACTCGACGGTACCTAATAACAACAATAACCCATCGACTGTGCCAATAGGAATACTGTTGTCATCTGAACAGGCTCAGGTTGGCCTCTTCAACGGGCAGCTGAAATTGGAAAGATCACCAGGGTTCTTTGAAATGGAAAACACTATTTTCAGATTCACTGGGCTCGCTGAGCATGCACTTTTTAATGGGTATTCATATACGAGGGGGCTTCAAAAAGGTCATGGGAAAAAAACCTATTATCTTTCAGTTCTAGTTTTCCACCACCTTTTGAAGCCCTCCTATTAGGTCTGTAGATCTGGAGTTTGAAATCTCATATCCATAAGCTTACGGATACAGGTTTTGTCCTCTTCAGCTCTAAAGTAAACCACATTTTGGTAGAGGTAAAGGTAGAGCCTGGGTATGGCACTGTAGGATTAGCTAACCACGGAGTTGGCAGTTCAAATCCATCAGCTACTCTTGGAAATTCTATACTGGGTCGCTATAAGTTGAAACCAACTCAGTGGCACTTAATAACTAAAGATAGCGCAAACACTGTTGTTGAGCTCCTCAGTAGTATAATGTTGTTGTTGTTAAGTGCTGTTGAGTTGGTTCCGAATCATAGTGACCCTGTATATGGTTTCTGAGGTTATACATCTTTGCGGGAGCAGAAAGCCTCCTCTTTCTCCTGGGGAGTGACCACCGACCTTGTGGTTCGAAGTCCAGTACTTATCCTACAGAGTCACCATGTTCCCCCAACAGTGTGACAGAAATCTGTTTTTTTTCTGAGCTAATGTGACTTTTTAGAAAATTCACATATTATAAGAAGTCAGACCATGCTAAACACTTCACATTCTCTTATTAAATCCTCACAGCCCTGTGAAGGGAATACAAGCAGTACTCTGGTTTTACAAGTGAGAAGACTGAGTCTCGGGTTAGTGAGCCTGGTCAAGGTCCCTTCACTGGGAAGTGTCAGCACCACGCTCACTCATTTTGATTCCTCTCTGAGCTACAACACTGATTTACTTCCCCAGGAAACTCCACCTTTGCTTCAGATTTGCATCCCTCCCCTAAGAGACCCACAGCTCCTGAGCAGTATGGCTCTCAAGCCTTTCTCCGAGTCATACCAGGTCAGGAGGCCTCTTTCCTTCAGGGAGAGCTGACCTGGTATAACTGGGAAACCTCTCACCAGATATCCTGGGTGTTCTGGCAGCCTCTGGGATATATCCCAGGGGATGGATAACTTACAGGTTGTCTGAGCATTTCATCAACAGCCCTTTTCTGGATCCATCCATGCGTTGGCGAGGCACTTGGCTTTGACTCCAGGGAGCGGTGTGGTCTCTGCATCTGGGTACTAGATCTGACTGTTCCTGTCCACACACAACAGCAGGAACCGGGGAAGGTGCCAAAGCCACTTGCACGGAGGTTTTCACTGAGTGGGTTTGGGTGGGACCCGGCGTGTACGTTTCTGGAACGCTCTTCAGGGGTTCCTGATGTATTTTAGGGGTGAGTATGCTGAGATGCAGGAGTCCTGGCGTGGTGTTGTGGGCAAATGCGCTGGACTGAAAGTCAGTTTGAACCTCAAGGTTAGCTCCTCAGAAACCCTATACAAGGTCACTATGGGTCAGAAGCAACTCGACGGTACTTAGCAACAATAACAACAACAATGCTGACATGCAGTCAGAGACACGAGGCTCTGTCCACAGATGTTCGCTGTCACAAAGCATCCGTCATGCTGACCTTGAGAGGGAGGCACCACCCCCCCACCATCCTGGGGTACATACATCCTGGATGAACTGAAACCATTTTTTATATAACTTCTTTTTGTTGTTAGGTGCCATCGAGTCAGTACCCACTCATAGTGACCCTGTACACAACAGAAGAAAACACGGCCCGGGTCTGTGCCAACCTCACAGCCATTGCTACGTTTGAACCCATTGCTGCAGCCACTGGGCCAACCATCTCATTGGGGGTCTTCCTGCTTATCTCTTACCTTCTACGTTACCAGGCTTGATGTCCTTTTCTATGGACTGGTCCCTCCTGATAATATGTTATCTAACTTATATCCATTCAGACGCTGGCCTTGTTCCTATAGTTCCGGTTTGACAGGGTAATAGAAACCACCAGCAGGCTCCTGCTGTCATGAGCAAAACGGAGCCACAAGAGAAGCCCAGGACTCTTAGCAAAGTTCACTCCACCGACACATCAGTCTCATGGGGAAAGGCCCGAATCTGCTGGAACTTGGCCAGTGCCCATGTTCACCTCTCTCTCTCATCTGTCTCAGTCAGTACAGCTTGGTACACACACTGGGTCCTGAAATGGCCCCGCTACTCTGTAGCCTACTGTGGATGTTTTTACTAGGGGAATTCCTTCTCTTCATGTAGCTCATTCTGCCCCTAGCATACAACCAAGAATGAATACAGACGTGGACATCTGCTGACCTGAGAGGTCAGGTCTGCCCAGCCCACAATGTGCAGTAGACGGCCCTGGGGTTTGTCCTTGGTTGTGCAGATCTTGGATTGTTCCACATGTGAGTCAGAGATTTGGTTCTGTTCTCCAGGCAGACCAGAGATGTGGGGTCTAGGCCTGTATGACCATATTAGACCCACCCACCAGGAACTGGTGGAAGACGAGACTTCGAGGGGTCACAGATAACCTAACACCTCAGAGCTCTCCCAACCCCTCAGGAGATCACCCCAGTTTGGAATCAGATACAGGCTTGAAACAGGGCCATTCAGATGCAAGGAGCGATGTCTTTGCCGGTGACAGTCTACAGTGTCAGCCCTCCATGGGATTTGTCTGTCCAAATTGAGAATGTTGTTGTTGTTAGGTACTGTTGAGTCTGTTTCGACCTACAGTGACCCTGTGCACAACAGAATGCGGCACTGCTGCTCCTCCTGCCCCATCCTCACAATCGTTATGCTTGAACCTGTTTCTGCTGCCACTGTTCTATTCCATCCCCTTGGGGGTCTTCCTCTTTTTCACTGACCCTCTACTTTCTCAAGCATGATGTCCTTTTCAGGGACTGGTCTCTCCTGACTATATGCCCGAAGTATGAGAGATGAAGTCTGGCTATACTTGCTTCTAAGGAGCATTCTGGCTGTACTTTTTCCAACACAGATTTGTTTGGTCTCTGGCAGTCCATGGTACTTTTAGCATTATTCTTCAACACCATAGTTCAAATTGATATCAATTCTTCTATGGTATTCCTTATTTATTGTCCAACTTTTGCATGCATATAAGACTTTTAAAAATATCAAGGCTTGGTTTAGGTACACATTAGGCCGCAAATTGACATCTTTGCTCTTGAACATTTTAAAGAGGTCTTGTAGCAGATTGTAAAATGCAATCTATTTGATTTCTCAACTTCTGCTTCCATGAGTATTGATTGTGGATTCAAGCAAAATGAAGTCTTTGACAATTTCAATCTTTTCTCCATTTGTCTTGATGTTATTCATTGGTCCAGTGATTATGAGTTTTGTTTTCTTTATATTGAGTTGAGGTGCAACCCATACTGAAGGCTGTGATCTTTGATCTTCTTCATCAGTAAGACATTTTGTAATGTGCACAATTTAGTGTTCTGGAATACCCATTCATTGCAGTATTAGACATAACTTGTCATGATCCACACAGCCAAAAGCCTTTGCATAGTCAAAGCACAGTTAAACATCTACTTATAACCAAGATCCATCTGACATCAGCAATGGTATCCCACATTCCACATCTCCATCTGAATTCAGCTTGAACCCTGGCAGCTCCCTGTCAAAGTACTGCTGCAGATGTTTCTGAATTATCTTTAGCAAAATTCAGTTGCATGTGATATTAATGATGCAGTCCAATGATTTCTGCATTCAGTTGGATCACCTCTCTTTGAAATGGGCACAAATTTGGATCTCGTCCAATCAGTTGGCCAGGTAGCTGTCTTTCAAATTTCTTGGCATAGATGAGTAAGTGCCTCCAGTGTTCCATCACTTTGTTGAAAGATTTCAATTTGTATTCCATCAATTCCCAGAGCCTTGTTCTTTTCCAGTGCCTTCAATGCAGCTTGGACATCTTCCTTCTTGATCATATTCTACCTCTTGAAATGGTTGAATATTGACCATTTCTTTTTGGTACAGTGACTCTGTGTATACCTTGTATCTTCTTTTGATGTTTCCTGTATCGTTCAATATTTTCATTGTTTTTGGACCTCTGACATATACACATTGAGGTCATTTTTATTTGATAGTGATTCTAATGCATAGGACATGTGCCCATCAACCAGAAGTATTAGCTTCCCTTCTGGTCCTTGTAGCTACAACACCCAAAGTGGCAACATGATTGGTCATTCAAGAACTCATGGAAGCTTCACTTCAGCCTCACTGCAACTACTGAGCGAGTTAGGACAGCCATCATGTGTCCGTCTCACTGTCAGTGGTGAAACTGAGACGTGGAGTGGCTCCACTGCTTGCACAAGGCCACGGTGCCTGAGCCAGAACTTTGCTTTCCAGTGTGGCCCCCTAGGTTGGAACCCCATGTTCCAAAATCACACTCTGGAGTTTCTGTTGTAAAAAACCTTTCTGTGCTTTTCAAAAAGTGTCCCAAGTGCATGAGGGAGGGCTGCCTTTGAGGGACAGTCACCTCCCGTTCCTGTCACTCCCACAGGTTGTGGAATCCTGTTTGGAAGGCATCTGTAAGCCTGACCCCACGATCTATAAACTGTGCTTGGAGAGGCTTCACGTGCAGCCCTCCGAGTGCATCTTTCTTGACGACCTCGGACCAAATCTAAAAGCAGCGGCCAGCCTTGGTATTCATACTGTGAAGGTAAATCATTACGACGGTAGTCACCTGAGAATCACCTGAGAGCTAGCTAGCAGTAGAATTTCCACGAGTGCTTTTCCATGCATCGCTGTCACTTCCTTCATGGTACTCCTGAACGCTGCCTCAGCGGACTTGTATTTCAATAGTAGTATAGTCTGTGATTTCATGGGAGGCCAGACAGATGAAACATGTGGTTAAGGAGGCAGTTTGAGAAGCAAGAAGAAGCTAGGAGGTGGAGGGAAGCCTGTCCTGGTGATGTTAGCCATGTGATGGAGAGTCTGCAGCTCCCAGCCAGAGGGTTGCCTGAGTCATGGCTGAGAAGAGGAGGTCTTGGTCTAGCTTCTGCATTGAGCTTCTCATGATTAATCTGGGAAGACCGGAGGGACTGATTGGATAAGGCAACTCACTCTTCTGTCCTCCCAGTATGAGGGAGTATTACTATGGGCTTTTACCCAGCCTGCCCAACAGAGAAAACATTTGATGTGTTTAGGAATGAAATGGGAATGGGAAACTCGTTCTTCTGCTACCTTATTAGTAAAATAGTCTTGCTCGGAGAACTGACTTCTTGGAGTTTTCCCTCTAGAAACTAGCCTCGCAGAGAACAGACAGGGGGTGAAGTCAGGGCTGCTGGGTGGTTCATGTGCAATGATCTCTTTGAAACCAGGTTAATGACCCAGAAACTGCTGTCAAGGAATTAGAAACTCTTTTGGGTTTTATGCTGAGAATGGTTCCAAACACTTGCCCTGTGAGAAAGACAATGGAAATTCCAAAAGATTCCTTGGAGAAGTACCTCAAAGGCTTACTGGGGACCCAGACCACAGGTATTTAAGTTTTTGTATTTTGGTAACTCTTTCCAAGACTAGGCTTCCAGTCTGGTTCTCACTATCAAACCACAGTGGACTAGGCTGCAAATAAAAGACAATATGCTTTCAGTTTTACTTAGGAAGAAGTAGTAAGCTGCGTTTTTATGGGTCCTTGAAAGCACTCGCTCTCTTTCTTTTTCCAGAGAGTGTGCAGTGACTGCAATAGACTGTAAGGAGGGCAGGGACCTGGTGCCCACAGGACATGCTCGGGCCTTTGAGTGGGTCTGGTTTTTGAGATGATAGCCTGGCTTGTGAAGGTGACTTAAAAGTTGCTTAGTTTTAAAATGTGACAACCTTTTTCCATCCTTTCAAAGATTCTACTCTCATTCTTCACATTCCACCCTCAGAAAATCAGGTGCCTTGTGAGCTATTGAAATTCCTGCCTCTTGATAAAGTTTTAGGAGCTCTGGTGACACAGTGGTTAAAGCACATGGATGCAGAACCAAAGGTCGGTGATTCAAATCCACCAGCCACTCTACAGGAGAAAGACATGCAGTCTTCCGTAAAGGTTATAGCCTTGAAAATCCTGTGGGCAGTTGTACTCTGTCGAGAGTCCTGGTGTGGCTCTGTAGGATAAGCACTGGACTGCTAATCACAGAGTCAGTAGTTCAAACCCACCAGCCTAGGAAACCCCATATAGGGTTGCTATGAGTCAGAACTCACGCAACGGGACTTAACAACAACCCCATAGGGTTACTCACAGTGAGTCAGAATCAACTTGATGACAGTGAGTTTGTGTTTTCGGTTTGGCCTCACCCACTTGATTCATAAGGAGCTCTGGGAGCGTAGTGGTTATGAATCGGGCTGCAAGCCTCAAGGTCAGTAGTTCAAAACTATAGCTGTTCACAGGAGAAAGATGAGGCGTTCTGCTCCTTTAAAGATTTACAGCCTCGGAAACCCTATACAGGGTCACTATGAGTTGCAACCGACTCCACGGCACACAGCCGCCACCACCACCACTTGATTCTTGAAAAAGATTGTTAGTTCCAGAGCTTCACGTCCTGCTGTTTCAGGGACAGCCTCTACTAACTGGACGTGGCAACCCCCTGCCACTTTCCTGCTTTCCCAGGTACCTCAGTCCAGTCTTGTGAAGTGGAGGGTCCCATAGGTTCTTTAGGAAGCCAGCAAGTTTGGCCGAGCAGGGTAGGGAATCCCCTTTCAGGAGAGTAGTGCAGGCTCACACAGAGGCCCCTCCATAGTGACTTTCAACTGTTGCATTAGTGCTAGGCGCAGCTGGCTGCACGTGGGCTCAGGCATGGGTAAGAGCACTTTTCTCCTCCGCTGAAAGCCTCCCATTGTTGGCAGGATGGTCACCATGGCTGTGCTATTGGACAAGCTTTTTTTCACAGAGCAGGAGATGGCAAGGAGGAAAGTCAGACCCTGGAACAAAGTGAGACAACCACTATGGAGTCTCTGCCTATGGCTCGGCCCAAGCTAGCAGCCTGTGCCTCGGGCTTGGCCTCTGTGGTACCCAGGGAGGAGGAGCTTGTCTTCCAGCATGTCCCAAATCAGGGTAGTCCATCTCATTAGAAAGAAAGGTGCCTACCCAACTCTGTCTGTCAGCTCCTGCTTGAGTTTCATTCCCAAACCCGCAGGTCCGTTGGAACTCCTCCAGTTCGATCATGGGCAGTCAAACCCAACTTACTACGTCAGGCTGGCTGACCACAGACTGGTTCTGAGGAAGAAGCCCCCAGGGAAACTGCTTCCATCAGCCCATGCGGTAGAAAGGGAATTCAGGTAAGTTCTCAGAGCTGACCGTACACTCTCAGTGACACCCTCAGCAACTGGACAAAGTTAAACCAAAAAAAAGAAAAATCAAATCCATTGCCATCAAGTGGGTTCTGACTCAGCGGCCCACAGGCCAGAGTGGAGCTGGCACAGGGAGTTTCCAAGGTGTTATCTTTCTCCCGCATATCAGCTGGTGAGTTCAACAGCTGAGCGTTTAACCATTGTGCCACCAGGGATGAGTCACCACACTGTGACTCTCACAGTGATTTCACATAAGAACATGTAACCTGATTTTGTTCGGGAGTTTGTTTTCTCTCTTCCACAGACTGCACTAGACATTTTGGAACCTCTAGATTAAAAAGTCAATAATGAGATACACTTAAGTCCTAAATCAATATATTAGTGGGCCTAGGAATCCTGGTGTGGCACTGCAGGATAAAGCACTGGACCATAAGGTCGGTTTCACCACTAGGTCAGTGGTTAAAAATCACCAGCTGCTCCTCAGAAAACCTGTTCAGGGTCGCTATGAGTCAGAAATGACTTGATGGAACGTAACAACAAACAACAAAGATGAAAAGTGCTTGGCTGTTAACTGAAAGGTTCCAGTCTACCCAGAAGTACCTCAGAAGAAAGGCCTGGTGATCAACTTCTGAGAAATCAGTCACTGAAACACTGAATGGAGCACAGTTGTACTCTGACACACACGGGTTAGCCATGAGTCAGAATGACGTAACATGAAATATACGTGTCCACCAGTTGGTAATTGTTGAAGCTAGGTGATGGGGACATGGGGTTTCTTATACAACTTGCTCGCCCTACTTTTATATATACTAAATTTTCTAAAAAGCGAAAAAAATTTTTAATTTACTTAGTTTGTTTTGCCTTGGAAGAACTGCCTGGCTATCTACTTCCGACACACCAGCCTTTGAAACCTTATGGAGCAGTTATCCTCTGGCACACACGGGGCCACCAGGGGTCGCCGTCGACTCCACACCACTGGTTACAGAAAGGAAAGCTGGGGAGCAAGGAGGGAAGGTGACTTCCCACTTGGTTCTCATCACTCACCGTCTTTCCTTTGAACTTCTTAGTTACCAGAATTGGACTTCTCTGAGTGCTACATGATGGATGAGAATTAAACCTAAGGGGTTCTTCACAGGACATACTCTGTCGCTATTTCTGAGTATTTATATATGTGCATGGTAGGTTAATGCTCTGGACTGCAAAGTTGGTTTGAACTGCACATTTGGTGGTTCAAGCTCAACAGTTGCTCCCTGGAAACTCTATACAGGGTCGCTATGAGTTGGAACTGACTCACCAGTACTTAACAACAACATAGGTAATAGACCCTAAAATTTAAAGCTTCCAATGTATGCTTGTCAGTTTTAACTACCTCCAGACATACCAAGGAATGCTGGAGTACTAGAATGATATTCACAAAACCCAGAAATGCACAGAAATTCCATTTTAGCAGAGGAATTGAATGTGCACTTCAAGATGAAACATAGACCAGCTTATTAAAATGGCAGATGTAAATTTGAACATCTATTCTGGAAAATGATAAAACATCACTTACTAGAAGCCTCAGAGGATGCATGCCTTTGAGCCCTTGGCTGACGCTGTCACTAGACTGCTAACCTTAAGACTAATGGTTCAAACCTACCAGCTGCTCTTGGAAACCTGATACAGGGTCACTATTAGTCAGAACCAACTTAAAAGGACTTAACAAAAATATATATACATTTAGAATGAAAAATTCCAATTCTGAGTTTCTGTCGTAAATAAATCATTCTAAATAGGGGGGAAAAGCTTTGTGGGTTAATATACTCACCACAGCGTTGTTTCTAATACAGTAATGTCCCTAGGTTCCTTATTTACTGTGAACATTTAAAGCTATATAGTTCTCCCTTAGCATTGTTTTAGTTGCTACCTACACATGTTGACGTGTTATACTGTCACGGTTAATCAATCTGAAAACATGTCTAATTTCTCCTTTGACTCATGGGTTATAAATAGAAGTATATTTTCAAATACTGACATTTTCTAGCTATCATATATTAATTATTTCTTGTTTCATTACATTGCTATCTGAGACCAGAATCTGTATGATAATAGTGTTTGGGAATTGACAGTCAGTCGTGGGCCAGCATGACTTATCTTGGTAAAGGTACTGTGTGAACTTGAAAAGAATGCATATTCTGACGTTGCTGAGTGTTTTAGAAATGTTAATTAGGTCAAGTTAGTTGGTAGCATTGTTCAGATTTATGTTTTTACTGAGTTTTTGTTTTGTTCTACCAGTTAATGAGAGAAGGGTATTGAAATCTCAATTATGCTTGTGGATTTGTTCATTCTCTCTTTAATTCAGATGATTTTTATTTCATGTATTTTGAAGGCATGTTATCACTTTAGAAGGTCCTGAATAGAGTAGGAGAAAAATATCTGTCTGGGAAAAAAGGCTCAGACACATTTATGAGTATTAAGCCTCTTTGATGAATTAACTTACATCATTTGGAAGCATTCCTCTTTGCCTCTGATAATATTGTTTGTCATGACGTGTGCTTTACCTGACATACTGAAGTCATACCAGCAGTGTCGGGCTTACTGATGACATGGTATGTTCGATTCCAGCCTTTCATTTTTAGTCTCTTTGTGTTTCTATATTTAGCATATTTCTCTTGTAGGCAGCATACAGCTAGGTCTTGCTTTTCTATCCAGTTTTACAGTGTCTTTGATTTCTTTACTATAACTTAAAAAACATTGTATTGTGAATTGGGTGAAGGTTTACACAGCAAATGTGTTTTGTGTTCAACAAATCATACACATTTTGTTTCCTGGCAATGATTGCGGTCCCCACAGTGTAACATCGCTCATCCTGCTTCCTCCTTGTTTGCATTCTCCTTTCCTAACCCTTCTGAACTGTGTTCTTAGGTAAATGCTGCCTTTTTGAACTAAAATGGTTGATTGTTCTAAGGAGTGCTTACCTTCTTAGTATTATTGTTTATTGTTTGACTGAAAAGTGAGCAGAAGGTGAGTTCATTTCCAGACCTGAACGGTGACTAAAGGCTACAGTCTCAGAAGGTTCCATCAGTCTCTTATCTGACCAGTAAGCTGGGACTTTTTTTATGATTTGAGTTTGGTTTCACATTTTTTTCTTTCTCTATCCAGGACCTTCTTATGCGATCCCTTTTAGGGCACTTGGTAGTAGAAGGCAGGCACTATGTAGCTCTGGTCTTGGGGTCACGGAAGCTGAGGTTCGCCTGATCCTTTAGTTCACTGGACTAATTGCTTGCATGAATCTTCCGTTTTTCTCAATAGTTGCACCTTAACTAACAATGCCTTTTAATAAGAAACTTCAGTCTATGAAATGTAATTATTGACATGTTTGGGTATTGGTCTATAATTTTGCTATTTGTTTTTATTTGTCAATCTTGTTTGGTTGTTACTCCTTTCCTGCCTTCTGTTGGGTCAGCTGAATATTTTTTAGAATTCCATTTTGATTTCTTGATGTACTGTTAATTTCTAAATTAGAAAAATAATTTCAAGAAAATCTCATCAGTTCAGTCAGCAGTTACTATCGTTTTTATTTTTTCTGGAAGGATCCTGAAAGCCCTTTCCAATGTTGGAGTGCCTGTTCCCAAAGTCCTTGATCTTTGTGAAGATTCAAGGTAATGTTCACATTTATTTTTCCATTGTATATTCAAGGTACTAGAAGGAAAATTCCATGTACTCATTCATATTTCCCAGTTTGTTAAATACAAATGAAATTTGAGTAGGATAAAAAAGGCATGTAGGTGTAACCTCCCCCATAAGGGTAAAGATCTTAAATAGATCTTTAAGTTATACTGAAGAAATGTCTGCTTTGTGAAAAATAATCAGGGAAGTTCTTTTACATTCTAAAAATATACATTTATGTTATTTTGCTTGACTGGTTTTGGTAATTTTTTGTGTGGTCTCTCTAAACTTTAAAAGACCTGCTTTGTAACATGCTTTCTGAGGGTCTCTTTTTTGCCTCAACTTTTTAAGTATGAAAATTTTGAAATATATAGAAAAGATGAAAGGAGAAATAATAGTATGAAGAACACCTATTTACTCTCATCTAGGTTAAAACATTGGTAACTTTTTTCCACATTCACTTGCTATCTATCTATAAACAAACACACACATATCACACACAAGCATACATACATATACCCACAGATAATGTATGTGTATTAATATTTTTTTGACTGAACCATTTGTAAGTTGCAGACACTATGCATCTCCTGAGAATAAAGAATATTTCCTTGCATAATCACAGCATCATTATTATAATGAACGATAATTCTGTAATATATACTATCTAGCCCCATGTCTGATTTCCTTAAATTGTATCAATAACATCTTTTATAATAGATATTTCAAGTTATGATGAGCATCTAGAATGCTAGAATTTTGAAAATAATATTTTATAGCAGGAAGCTAATTTCTAGTAAAAACTGAAGGATGAACGACATTCCTGTGGGTCACCTTAACACTTTAGGATGATATATATGTCATTTATTAAAGACAGATAAAAATAATATTAATAACCAATGAACTCTTATTAAAACCAGACACTATGGCAGGCATTCTGCAGATACTCATTTAATTCTAACAAACACCCTTTGAAGTAGGTACATTAAATAAACAAAGCTCAGAGAGATTTACTAAGTTGCTCAAGATCACACAGCCAGGAAGGAGCAGAGATAGGATTTTAACCTGGTTCTATATGACTCCAAAGTCCCTGCTTCCACCATCCATGCTGCTTTCCTGTGTCACTGCACTTAAACCCATTCTGATGACGTCTATGAAAGGACCAAAGGGAAGAGAGAGGCAACGGAGTGTAGACAGGGGTATGTGTATGGCCTGACTGCAGGAGGGGTGGTGTGCACACCCTGTACTGATGTGCAGGGAAAATGACCAGCACTCTGGAGCTGAAGCCCTCCACCAGTGCGCAAGCATGCCGGAGCTGTTACACTGAGTCCTGCCGTCACGAGTAGCCCGCCATGTTACCAGTCACACTGTGACATGCCCTGTCTGTTTCCCTCCCCCCAGTGTCCTTGGCACCCCCTTCTATTTGATGGAGTACTGCCCTGGCCTTATCTACAAAGACCCCTCTCTGCCTGGCATGGAGCCCAGCAAGAGACGGGCCATCTACACTGCCATGAACAGAGTCTTGTGCCAGATTCACAGTGTGGACCTCACAGCTGCAGGCCTGGGAGACTATGGCAGACAAGGTGAGACGAAGGCTGCTTGTTTCCTATGCTGTTCATTTCTTCATCAGTGGCACTGCTTTGAGGGTCTGCATCCCTCCAACAAACAGTGGTTTCAGACACTTTGCTACAACCCAACAGGCTTGCTGATTTCCTACCCCTTCTTATTCCAAAGCACTCCATTCCTGGAACCAATTTTTGTATCAAGACTCTTAAAGTTATACATTTCAGAAACCCAGTCTAAACTGGCTGAACTTTAAAAAGAAATATATTGGCACCTGGAACTGGTAAGTCCAGTACTGGGCTGATGGTGGACACGGTATCCAGGGGCTCAGACAATGCCAGGAGTCCGTTTCTCTCTCTCTTAGCTCTGCGTCCTTCTGGTTTGTTTTCATTCTTCTCATTTGGTGACGTTACCACTACCAGATCCAGGCTTATATCCTACCAGATTATCATCCCCAAGCCAAAGAGACAGTCCCTGGCCCAGCTTGGGTCATGGACCTGGTTCCGAACCAACCACAGGCTAGTTACTAATTTTTGCCACAGTCACTTACCTGTCTGTCTATCCTGCCCTCCCTCCCTCCTTCTCTCTCTCTGTCTCTGTATATACTTCTTGTTACTATGCAGTGCCACTGAGTTGATTCCAACTCCTAGTGACCCTGTACAGGGTTTCTGAAGAGCGGCTAATGAGTTTGAACTGCTGACTATGAGGTTCAAACTGGCTTTACAATCCAGTGCTTATCCTACACCTGGTGCCACACCAGGACTCTATATATAGATGTTGTTAAGTGCCGACGACTCTTAGCGACCCTATATAGGGCTTCCAAGGAACAGCTGGTGGGTTTGAACCACTGATCTTGAGGTTAACAGTCCAATATGCATAGTTGGGGAGCACAGTGATTGTGTACAGTAAGCACTGGACTGTGAACCACAAAGCTGGTGGTTTGAGCCCACCAGCTGCTCTGCAGGAGTAAATGAGGCTTTCTGCTTCCACATAGATTTACAGCCTCGGAAACTTTACACAGGGTTGCTATGAGTCAAAACCGACTCCACAGCATTTGACAACAGCAACCATCTGAACCAATTTCACTGAGTCTCTGTATTGAGATTTCGCCAACATCTTTGATGTTGTTTTTTCCTCCCTGATAACCAGAATCCATCAAGGAATCTGGAGCATTCTCTCTGCCTTTTCTTTTAGGAAGGGTTTTAGGAGACTGAGCCATAGTCTTAGTTGTCACAGAGGCTCCATTCACTATCTCTTGCTTCCTGTAATACCTGGGGGCTGGAAGTGTGATCCCAGGCAGGTTAAAGCTCTGGATCTCCACCTGCACATCTTCTGGCCCAGCAGCAGGGTTTTCAGAAGGCTGGTCGACCCCACAGAGAAAACCTGCATTTTTCTCCCAGATGAGGAGTATGTATGGGTGTGCTTTGAGCCAGGGGCCTGGTACAGGGTTGTATGTTAATACATACAACAGCTTCTGGGCCTGCACCGTACTTGGCATGTTATAAGTGGACTTCATTTCATCTTTATACACCCTGCAAAATATAGGCATCACCATAGCACAGTGGTTACGAGTCAGGCTGCTTACCTTAAAGTCAGCAGCTCGAAGCTAGCAGCCATTCCTCAGGGGAAAGATGAGGATTTCTGCTCCCGTAGAGATTCACAGCCTCAGAAACCGTGCGCAGGGTCGCTAGGAGTTGGAGCAGACTCCACGGGACACCTCCACCACCCTCATCATATGGATGGAGCACTGGGGGCTCAGAGATGGTATATTACTGGCAGAGCTTCATCGAAAGCCAGGTGGACTTTCCCATTCACATCCGTAGATGTAACCTGTGAATCCCTCAGCTGCACTCTCTCTTGGATTTCTTAGTAAATGGTAGAATAATAATGTTGTTATGTGCCATGGAGTTGGTTCCGACTCATAGCAACCCTGTTCAGGGTTTCTGAGGCTGTAAATCTTTACCGGAGCAGAAAGCCTCATCTTTCTCCCGTGGAACAGCTGGTAGTTTTGAATTGCTGACCTTGAGCCTCGAAAGCTTTAACTACCCTTGAGCCTCGAAAGCTTTAACTATGCTACCAGAGCTTCTTAGAATAATAATAGCAGGCACTTAATGTAGAATTTGTTGTGGGCCAGGGAGAGTTCCAAGGGCTTTACATATTTAATCCTCACAACTACTCCCTGCAGCCTATTTCATAGGTGAGGCAGCTGAGGCACAGAGAGAGGTTAAGTAGCCTGTGTGACAATACACAGCGAGGGAAAGGCAGAGCTGGGCTTCAAACACAGTCAGTTCCAGCGTCCATGCTCTTAGCCAGCTGTTTAGGTGAAAAGGAATTATTAAAAGCAGCTGTAGTTAGGTGCTGTCGAGTTGGTTCTGAGTCATAGCGATCCCATGTACGACAGACTGAAACACTGGCCAGCCCTGTGCCATCCTTACACTCATCACACTCATCACGATGTTCGAAGCAACTGTTGTAGCCACTGTGTCATTCTAGCTCAGTAAGTCCTCTTCCTTGTCCCTGACCCTTTACTTTACCAAGTATGATGTCTTTGCTTCTAAGGATCATTCTGGCTGTACCTCTTCCTAGACAGATGGGTTCATTCTCTGGCAATCCATGTTTAGGTTATTTGGTTGGTACAGTCTTTGCCAGCACCATAATTCAAATAAATCAATTCTTTGTTCTTTCTTATTCATTGCCCAGCTTTTGCATGCATATGAGGCCATTGAAAATACCATGGCTTGGCTCAAGTGCATTTTAGTCCTCAAGGTGACATTCTTGCTTGTTAGCACTTTAAAGAAGTCTTTTAGGGCTGACATCCCAATGTGGTATGTTCTTGTTTGATTTCTTGATTGCTGCTTCCATGGGCATTGATTACAGATCCAAGTGAAATGAAATCCTTGACAATGTCGATCATTTTTCCATTTATTATGATGTTGCTTACTGGTTCTAAAGCTATTAGCAAGTTCAAAGGCTCTCTGGGCAGGCCACAGATCTGGCTTGCAGACTGTGCAGCTGAGAGCAATGTCAGGTCACACTATTCCAGCTAAGACAGCACAGCTGGTGGCTTCCACCTGGGGCCGGCAGGAGGCGGATATGGACACGTCTCCAGTCCCTCTTGTAGAAGACGTTGCATCACCACAGAGCATTACAAATGGTTTTTCTGCATGGATAAATTTTCAAACCCCCCAGATTTTCTCAAATAGCTTTTACAAGTTTTTGTTGTTGCTGTTCCCAATCCAGAATCCACTGAAGCAATCGGGGACATTCTCTGTACCTTTTCTTTTAATGAGGTTTTTAGAAGGACCAATTCAGTTGTGTCTCAGTGTTTTCCTGGCATTTCTGTCGTCTTGTTTACAGGGGACTACATTCAGCGCCAGGTGCAGACCTGGAGCAAGCAGTACCGTGCCTCAGAGACCAGCAGCATCCCAGCCATGGAGAGGCTCATTGAGTGGCTGCCATGCCATCTTCCCAAGCAGCAGAGGGCCACTGTGGTACACGGGGACTTCAGGTAGCCTGAGCGTTCACATGGGAAAAGGCTGCATTTCTCAACCGCAGATAGCTCTTTGCTGTGGGGGTCTGAAGTTTGAAGTTTGAGCAGCATCTGTGGTCTTCACCCACTAGATGCCAGTAGCAGTCCCTCTTGTCCCAAGTCCTCCACTGTGACAACCCAAAATGTCTCCAGGTGTTGTCAACTTTCCCCTGGGGGTAGAAGCACTGCAGTGGAGAGGGTTACAGTAAAGCAGGTATGGTGGGCAGCGGGCACTCTCATTTGGTGGGGAGTGAAGTGATGAAAGGAGTTGACGTGGTTTTCTCAGGGGCATGGTGCATGGCTCAGAATAGTGCCCGGGGGTGCCTGGCACCCACCTGGACGGGTCTGACTTCTTCGTCTCTGTCTGTGGAAAGTGCCCAGTAGGTTCTCAGGTACTTTTCACACTGTGTTCTGTTTCATTGCTGCACCTGGTTTTGATACAAGCACAGCTTCCTATTTGGGACTCCGACCCATTTTGTTTTCTTGCCTATCCTCGGGACTGATGCCTTTTATTCCACTAGCAGGACAGGGAAGCTACATTGAAAAGACACTCCCTTGCTTTCCAAGTTAGGTCACCTTTCTTCTGTGATTGCCCTCAGTCACTCACTGCCAGTTCCTTCCTTTAGCCTCTCTTGGTGACACCTCTGAATGACCAGTGGGACTTTATCCCAAAGCTGAGCTTGTCTGTTCCTATGCTGCAACCTGCCTTGAACCGAGCATGCAGACTGCGACAGTTGAGTCCCCTCCCCTCTTCTGTCTTGTCCAGCAGTGCTCTCTGCCAGTCATTCCAACCCATGTCATTCAGCAGGAAGCCTAGCAGGTGGCCTTTCTGTCACCAGTCCATAACAGCTCTTCTCTGGACCTTGTCCTTGCCTCTGCTCCTCATGCATCCATGACTCTCACTACACGCACAGCAGGCAGGAGAGCGCCCACTCCCCTGCACTGTAATGAAGCCACACTTACAATGATATTCTCTGGTCTTAGGAGCGCGGCCGCTTTTTTATTTACACTTACAGTCAAAAGACATTTCGAGCCGCAGATGGATGGGAAAACATGGCTTAGCCCATAGAGTGGTCAGTACAGGTAGAGTGTCGGGCTTTACTGTCTCTGGTTGTGGAAACTGCCCTGTAGGTACTCCATTCTCCAGAGGACTCTATTCCCCACCTGATCAGACCTGGATGAAGCAGTATCAAGCTACATGTACTTTGAAACACAGTCATCTCAAAAAGATAAGGCCAAATGAATTAAAGGCAAAAGGATACATACAGTTTAATACTGTTTATGGGACTCTTGGTGTGGTACTCTAGGCTAGGTTGCAAACCACAAAGTCAGTGGTTCAAATCTACCAGTTGCTTCTTGGAAACCCTGTACTGGGTCGCCATGATTTGGAATCAACTCAGTGCCACTTAACAACAACAATAAATACAGTTTATATAAACATTACAATAATCAAAAGAACACTCTAAGGGTTTATAGATGTGTGCATAGGCAGGAACATGGATTCAGATGTTTAGGAATGATGCATTCCAACTTCAGGATAGCAGTTACGTGGGGGGATAAAGGGAGAGGAAAGGATTGGAGGCCACTAGCTAAAGCTGTCTCACTTAAAAATTGGAAGCAAATTTGACCTCTGGTAAATCTGGAAGATGGGTCTTCTCTCTGAAATCTTTTGCATGCTAAAAATAATTTTTTTGAGAACAAACAACATGGCGGATCGGGTGGAAGTGCAGTAAAGGA
>NW_006408596.1:5883728-5912516 GCF_000296735.1 Chrysochloris asiatica
TGAACCATTTCCTTTTGATACAATGACTGTTATATTCCTTCCATCTTCTCTTGATGCTTTCTGCATCATTCAATAATTTGCCCAGAGAATCCTTCAATAACAAAAGTCGAGACTTGAATTTTTTCTTCACTTCCCTCAGCTTGAGATATGCTGAGCGTGTTCTTCCTTTTTGGTTTTCTGACTCCATATCTTTGCACATTTTGTTGTAATATTTGACTTTATCTTCTTGAGCTGACCTTTAAAATTTTCTGTTTCTCTCTTGTACCTCCTCATTTCTTCCATTTGTTTTAAACCCATCATTGTTGTTGTTGTGATATGCCGTGGAGTCGGTTCCAACTCATAGCGACCCTACACAGGGTTTCTGAGGCTGTAAATCTTTACGGGAGCAGACCGCCTCATCTTTCTCCCGCGGAACCGCTGGTAGTTTTGAACTGCTGACCTTGCGGCTCGCAGCCCGATTCATAACCACAATGCTTCCAGAGCTTCTCATAAGAAGGGAGAAATTGCCAAAACTCTAGCAGTAGCTACATGGAGAGGGCCGCCTGAGGAAAAGCGGGCCCTCTGGAAGGATCCACCCACCACTTTCAGCTCTCTGCAGAGACGAAAGTGTGGAGTAAGTAACCAGGGTTTTGCCCACCTTCACTCAGTGCCTTCCAGGGCCTGAGCCAGTCTGGGCAGCTCAGACCCCATGCACAGAGGAGGTGGGGAAGGTGTATGTGGAGGGACAAACTGAGGTGACCCAGCTCAGAGAACCACCCAGTGATGGGCCTTCTCCGAGTGACTCACCATTTCTCTGTGGCTCATTCAGGCTTGACAACCTGATCTTCCATCCAGAGAAGACGGAGGTGCTTGCTGTTCTGGACTGGGAGCTGTCAACCTTGGGTGACCCCCTAGCTGATGTGGCTTACAGCTGCCTGCCTCACTACCTGCCGCCAGGTTTCCCAGTGCTTCCAGGTAGGGATTGCTGCTGGGGGTGGCAGGACCCCAAGATGAGCGGACAAATGGCAAAAAGATAATCATCCGCTGTCATGATTTTTATGAGCATGACTAACATTTCATTCTCTATGTTTGTCATTTCCCCCCTACATGTTTGGTAGGGTGGAGGGTCAGAGAAAAAGAGCAAGAACCCCAGGGAGATGGACTGGCCAAGTGGCAGCATCAGTGGGCTCAAGTGTGGCAACAATAATGAGGTTGGCCCAGGATCAGGCAGTGTTTCGTTCTGCTGTGCATAAGGTCGCTATGAGTTGCTACCAACTCGATGGCACCTAACAAAAATGAATACATGCACATTAAAAAAACAAAAAAATGGAATTACACTATTTACATGACCTGCTTATCATGTTTTGAACATATTGTCATGACAGTGGTGGTGGTGGTTATATGCCGTGGAGTCAGTTCTGACTCCCACTGACCCTGTATAGGGTTTCTGAGGCTGTAAAACTTTATGGGAGCAGAAAGCCGCATCTTTCTCCTGCTGAACAGCTGGTAGTTTCGAACTGTTGACCTTAAGGTTACAGTCCAACTTGTAACCACTACGTTCGCAGAGCTCCTTTGTCATGCCAGTAAGTATTGGTTAATCAAACCAACTCCAGATGGTTGGTAGTAATTTGGATATCTGGACCTCCTTGCTTCCTTCCTCATTCCCCTCTCCCTGCTTTTCTCTCTTAGTACTGCCACCCCTGCTCCCAAATAGGCAGTGAACATCTCTGTAGCAATATCTTTGCCTGTATACAAAATGGAGTCCTGGTGTGGTGCTGTGGGTTAATGCATCAGACTGCAAAGCCACTAAAACTGTAAGGTTGGCAGTTCAAGCTCACCAGTTGCTCCTTGGAAACCCTATACAGGGTCACTATGGGTCGGAACTGACTCGATGGCACTAAACAACAACAACATATACAAAATAAACTCCTAGGGTAAATTCCTAGGAACAGCACACATTATATACCTAAACCATGAAAATGTACAAATGAAGCAAATCAGTGAGTTTTTATTTCTTTTAATGATATTTTTCATAATTTGGGGGATCTCTTTTTCCATACAAGGAGCTCTGGTAGTGTAGTGGTTATGAATTGGGCTGCAAACCACAAGGTCAGCAGTTTGAAACTACCAGCTGTTCCGTGGGAGAAAGATGAGGCTTTTTGCTCCTGTAAAGATTTACAGCCTCGGAAACCCTGTACAGGGTCGCTATGAGTCAGAACCGACTCCACAGCACATAACCACCACCACCAGCACCTTTTTCAATACAGTGTTTATGAAGTGTCCTATAGAAGGTGACATGTAGCCACCCTGAGTTATGGTCGAAGTGAAATTGGAGGACCCTGCGGCCCGCCTTTACTGCAGATTTAATCTTTAAGTCTTTTAGAACCAGTTTGTGAGCAATAACTTCATGCTTGGACTTTCTGCCACCTGAGGGAAGAAGAGCCACTGAAACAAAAAGCAAATCCTTGCAGTTTGCTGTGAAAGTGGTTTCCACAGGACTTAGTGATTTTTAGAATGTAAATGTTCGCCGGTCCAGGGACATGCAATGACTGGAATGACTCTGTCGCCTCAGGTTTGAGTGGCTGTGACTTGACCCAGCTGGGAATCCCAACAGCAGAGGAGTACTTCAGGACCTACTGTCTTCACATGGGGATCCCTCCCATTGAGAACTGGAACTTCTACATGGCTTTCTCCTTTTTCCGTGTGGCCGCCATCCTGCAGGGAGTCTACAAGCGCTCGCTCAAAGGTACGGGAAGGTGCTTCACCTGGAGGGTGAGTCACAGCCAACAGGGGTATCTTACCCGGAAACTCTCACAGGGCTGCAGAGACTTTAAGGGAACATTGTGACCAGAATATCTACACAGTCAATTAATTCAGCCATTTGTCATGAAAACTGTGAGAGGGCTTCAAAAAGGTTTTGGAAAACTTCCATTATCTTTGTAGCCCATTTTCCCATGAACGCTTTGAAGCCCCTCATATTGAATCCTGATGTTGTTGAGAATGTGCAGGACAGAGCACCCACAATGCAGCAGGCACTTCACGAACCATTCAGCGAGCTGGATGAGGATCTTCAAGGTGTGCACCACTCGCACTCTCCTTTTCTTCCCCAGGAACATAAACTCACTGCCTCACCCCCGAATTTCCTACTGGGTCTTGAAGTTGCTCTTTAACCTTATTTTTTACTTATTGAAACAACATACAACATTTTGAAAATAAAAACATATCTGTCCATGTTAAAAATTATGAAAACCCTCTGCCACTGGATCAGTCTGACTCATGTTGTTGCTGTTGTGAAGTGCCATCGAGTCGGTTCCGACTCATAGCGACCCAGTATAGGGTTTCCTAGGAGCGGCTGGTGAGTTTGAACCACTGACCTTGTGGTTCAAACCGACCTTGAGGTCGAGTGCTTTTCCTATGGCGCCACACCAGGACTCCAATTTGACTCGTAGAGTAACCCACTATGGGGTTTCTGAGACTAAATCTTTACAGGAATAGCTGTCTCTTCCTTCTCTCTCGGAGCAGCTGGTGGGTTTGAACCTCCGATCTTGCAATTAGCAACCCAATACCTCATCCACAGTATCACCAGTGCTCCTTGAACATGTTAAAAATTCAGTCACACAGAAGAATAGAAAGCTCTTGTCCTTCCTCTTAAGCCTCATGTCTGAAAGGGAAACAAGCCCTTTGCCTTGGGGAGAGAGAACAGATGGGGCCTGTTAGCAATGAAGACAATGGTGAGTTGTATTTTAGGTGAATTCTTCCTCAAGAAAGATTTTTTTTGTGTGTGTGGTGACAAAATCCATTTGCAGTTTATTGAACAAGAAACAGCTGTAGGGTAGAATGTTCCTTTACTGAAAAGACAGCAGCTACAAAAGAGAATAAATACTACATGAGGAATTATTGTTTCTTTTAAAATACAGTAGACCCCTTGGTATTGGTGAGCAAAGCCAAGAGCTCACAACATTGTATATGTAAAAAATTGACAGTGTATAGTGAGGGTAATCTTCTCAAAACCTTGGAGCAGATGTTGGAAACTGGCTAGACTCTGAGCAGGTCATGGCTTGTGAGAATTTGGAAAGTCCTGAACTTGTCACTTTGGAATGTCAGGGGTCCACTAGGATGTAATGTGCATAGTGTTATAGTTGAATAAGAATTCTTCATTCTAGTTATTCTTCATTCTTATGGTTAAGTATCATAGCAGTTAAAGTTGGAAAAATATCTTGGGGGTCAGGTTAAGGGGACAGGAGGAAGGCTGGAAGGAAAGAATCAAAATTCTCATCTTGCTCTATTTTCTGTCATCTCAGTATTAGGCCACACCTTCTGTTAGAGAGAGAGAGTAGCCCACCGTGGCTTCCCTTAAATCTAGCAGCAAAGGAGAGAAGAGGCCGAATCATTGGCTGAATCAAGCTAAGACTGAGAACAAGGAAACTGGATGGGAAATGAAGGGGAGGGGCTCAGGGAAGTCTCTAAGAAAATGAGCAACGTGAAAGAAAGATTTTTAAAAAAGAAAAAGAAGGGGTTTTTAAATTCAGAACTTTTTTTCAGTGAGTTTATTTAATCATGACACTTCTATATCATATTAAAAGTTGAGATATTGGAGTAATGTAAAGACTAACTGATGTAAAAATCCAATTTGATCTTGGTAGAATGCACTATTGTTGTTGTTGTTAAGTGCCGTCGAGTTGGTTCCGACCCATAGCGACCCTGTACAAGGTTTCCGAGGGTGTAAATCTTTACGAGAGTAGAAAGCCTCATCTTTCTCCCACGGAGCTGCTGGTAGTTACTAATAAACACCTGTTTTAAAATGTATTCTCACTTTAAGACGTCTAAGAAACAGCCATCTCAAAACTAATCTTGGTTCTGTCATTTTTTACCCCAACAAATACTATTTCACTTTCAGTGGCAAAATTAAAGTAACTTCTTTCTAGCTTAATAACTTATTCCTTTAAAGAAAGACCAAGACTGATCCATTTTAGAATCTCTGCCCCTATCCACCGCACTGGCGTGTCTTATACATGTGTCTGTCCAGAAGCCCTTTGACCTGGGCTTGGCTCAGTGCACAGCAAAGCCCGCCCCTCTCCTTGTTCTCATCTCTCCAGGACATTAGTGACCAGTTTCTAACCATGGTCTCCCTTCCTCCCATCTGGGAAGCCAGCCAGGCACACTGAGGAATCGGCTCATTTGTTGTATATGAAAACAGCAATATATATATATATATATATATTTAAAAGACAGAACAGAAATATAATTTTAGAAATACCCATTTGTCTTGTGCAGTTAGCTGTGGAAATCCCTGTTGTTAGAACAGTTGAGACTTGGGTGCTGCCGTGGGAAAGTGGGTTTTAGAGAAGGGGCACATGCATTGAGCAGAAGCCTGGGGACTGATTTACAGTCTGTAGCAGACCACCACACTTATCCTTTCTTTAAGAAGTGGGTGCTGAAGTTTGCATGCTCAGGTTCTAGAAAGAAAGAAGTGCTTGTGGCTGACACACAAGTGAATTCCAGTGATGTGGTCTCTTCTGCTGAAGTGATGGCTTCAGATCAACGCAAGCTCCTCATACAAGGGACTTTCCAAGAGGCCAAATAGCACTCAAAGAAAACCAATGCAGACCTACTGCCAGCGAGTTCCAACGCATAGCGACCCTACAGAGCAAAGTAGAATGGATCCATGGGGTTTCCGAGGCTGGAAATCTTGACAAAAGCAACCTGCCACATCTTTCTCCCATAGAGCAGCTTTTGTCTGCAGCCCAATACTCAACCCACGGCACCACCAGGCTCTTCAGCACGTGGAGAGCAAGATGCAATCGGTTGTTGGTGGTGGTTGTGTGCCGTGGAGTCACTTCTGACTCATAGCACCCTGTATAGGGTTTCCAAGGCTGTAAATCTTTATGGGAGCAGAAAACCTTAGTAGAAGAAAATTAAGAGTACACTGAATACTCTTTGTTAGAAAAAGAAACTCACTAGAAATAATCATTCACTGAAGAGGGGTGTGTTTCCCTTTAAAAAGCCCTGATGGCCCAGTGAGTAGCCACCTGGCTCCTAACCAGAAGGTTGGAGGGCTGAGTCTGCCAAACGGTGTCTCAGAAGAAAGTCCTGGCAGTCCACTATCACAAAGTCATCCAGTGAACAGCCTATGGAGCATAGTTCTTCTCTGACTTTGCTAGGGTGTCCATGAGCCAGGGTCAACTTCAGCAGCAACTGTAAAACCATGTTACCCTTTAATGTGATACATAGTCTGAGTAACAAGGGGACAATGTCTTCTGGTTGTGCTCAGGTGCCCTTGTACCTCCACCACCCAGGGAAGGTGCTGTCTGGTTCCCGGCTGATTCTCCCAGGACCTTAGTTCATATCCATTGCCCAGAAGGTGCTTAGTAAATACCTGGTGGGCTGTATATTTTGCTAGGCAGCAAAAGAATTTGCTTCCCAGCTTGTATGTTGTTTAGTGCCTTCGAGTTGGTTCTAGCTCATAGCGACCCTGTATAGTAAGTTGTTGTTGTTAAGTGTTGTCAAATGAGTTTCGACCCATTACAACCCTGTGTAGGGTTTCTGAGGAGCAGCTGGTAAGCTTGAACCGATGACTTTGCAGTCCAGCACACTGACCCACAGCAACACACCAGGACTCTGTATAGCAGGGGTGGGGCACTTTTTCTGCCAAAATTTAAAACATCATTCCAAGGTCATATGAAATTATCAAAAATTATCCTGCTATATTTGGTCAGACATATAATTAACTCACCTCTAATGTGATGGCAATGACTTCTGGTGTGGCGATGTAGAATTAGTGGTTAGCAGTTCAAACCCACCAGCTGCTCCTCGGAAACCCTGTACAGGGTGGCTATGAGCCGGAATCGTCTTGATGGCACTTAACAACAAACAACAACAACAATGTGATGGTTAAGGAGTCCTGGTGTGGCGCTCTGGGTTAATGCACTGGACTGCAAGGTCAATCTGAACTGCAAGGTTGGCGGTTCAAGCTTACTAGCTGCTCCTCAGAAACCCTATACAGGGTTGCTATGAGTTGGAACCAACTCTATGGCACTTAACGGTGTTCCCCACTCCTGCTGTATAGGGTTTATGAGGAGCAGCTGGTAGTTTTGAACCATTGACCTTGTGGTTGAGCAACCCAGTGCTTATGCTATAATGCACCCCAGGACTCTTTAGTCTTTAATAACTGAAGCAGCATGAACATACCTCTCTTTCGAGAACTACTTAGACAGGGAAGGAACTGGAAGGAAAATAGGCCTTGGTGAAGCTCCATTTACTGATACAAGAAGACACAGAAATCAGTCTCTTTAGACATGGAAATGCTAAACATAATCCAGGAGAGCTAACTTAGAAAATCCCCATGAAAAGAGACAGTACTTGTACAAACACAGCAATATGTAAGGAGTCCTGGTGTTGCAGCAGTTAAGCACTCAGTTCATATTTACCCAACAGCTCTGAGGAAGAAATACCTGGTTCTTTTAAAGATGGCAGCCTAGAAAGCTGTATGGGGCAGTTCTACGAGCAGAAGTTGCTATGAGGCAGAGTCCATTCGACAACACCCAGCAAAGAGAAGAACGGATGAGTACGGGTAGACACAGAGTGCGCTGTTTGGTACACAGCAAGGCAGAGCTGCCGATAGAATAGTCAGGATGATCACAACAGTGGTCATGGTTTTTCTTTCCTGGATTCTGCTTAGGACAAGCCAGCTCAGCAAAGGCTGACCAGAGCGGGAGCCTGACGGAAATGATGTCTAACCTGGCGTGGGAGTTTGCTGTTAAAGAAGGGTTCCGAGTTTTCACAGAGATGCCACCCAAAAAGCCATCGCTGAGGTCCTTCCACACCCGGGCTGCCTCACAGACCCTGCTGAGCATCACAGGCACGAGGAGTTATGCCTCCTTTGCACAGCCCTCACGGGGTGTCCTGGCCATCTCTCCCGAGGGCCTCTCGCAGCCAGTCAGAGAGCTGTACCACCGGCTGAAGCAGTTCATGGAGCAGCGTGTATACCCTGTGGAGCAAGAGCTGCGGGACCATCAGGCCTCAGCAGAGCGGTGGACACCGTCCCCACTGACCGAGGCCCTCAAGGTAAAGCAGTGTGTGTGCGGGGAGAGGACTGACCCTCTGGCCTCATGGCGAGTTTTATCCCTAGTGTGATGACCCTTGATAGGGCACCTCCAGGTCCTGCCAGATCAGCGACATCTAGAGGTCTCAGGGACAGAGCTAATGAACAACAGGACCCCAGTTCAAGTCCAGATCTTCTGGGCTCCACACCTGGGACTTTCCCCGCTTCAGGAAATACTGACAAAGAGAAGACTGTGCTCACTTCCTTATTCTATCCCTTCTCAGAACTCCCTGGCTCCCTACAGGGCCCATCCCAGTGAATCTGCCCTTCCTCAGGACCCAGGGCAAACAGTAGGCAAGTGTAGTTGATCTTGGGGAGGAGTAAGGCTGAGGATAAGAGTCACTGGAAGTGTGAGCGCAACTAATCACCACGACGGCCCCATGAGGTGGAGTTCGTGCTGCCTGCTGCGTGCCCATCCCCACTTCTCTTGGCAGCAGTACCCTTGTTTCTCTGGGCTGTCTGGAGACAGCCTGGCAGAACCTCCCTGGCCACGGAACGGCATGTGAGTCCACCGGGCCAGTCAGATTCTCCTTTCTTGGGATTTGGATAGTGAGCAGGGTGACAAAAAGACTGGAAACAGTTGATGCTCACACATCACACAGCATTGGGCGTGGCCAGCAGCCTCCCTGCATGGTCCTCTAGGCTCTCTTGGCTCCTGCCCACTGTGAGCCTTATTCTCCATCTTCCTGGGCAGTTGGCGGGCTCACAAGGTCCCTTTCATCTAGCTAGGCAGACTCAGTTTCCATTGCTGCAACATTCTCAGGCTGCGTGATGGAGCGAGTGACTCCCCTGTGTCACCCGAGTTAGTGGAGGGTGGGACTGGGTCTGACCCCAGGTGGGCTGGTCACGCAGGCAGGTGTTACCATGGGGAGAATGAGGCCCTACTTGTCCCAGGAGCAGAATGTCACCTCTAAGAAGAAGCGTGCTTGGGTTCTTCTGTCCACTACGGAAAGGTGCTAAAGTTGCAACTGAAAGAGTGGACAATGGCCACAGTCCTGACTTGCATGAAACTGTGCTCCGTGGGGTTTTCAGTGGCTGGTTTTGGGCAAGTAGATCACCAGGCCTTTCTTCTGAAGTACTCTGATGGACTCAGACCTCTAAACTTTTGGTTCGTAGCTGAGCACATGTGCCATTTGTGCCACCCAGAGACTCTGTGAGCATGTTCTTACAATACTTGGAACTGTAACAATAAATGCTAACCTCAAGGCCAGCAGTTTGAAACTACCAGCCCTTCTGTAGGAGTAAGATGAGGCTTTCTGCTCCTGTAAAGATTTACAGTCTCAGAAATCCTATATGTGGTCGGTATGTGTAGGAACCGACTTCATGGCGCATAACCACCACCACCAAACACTAGTAATGACGGCATAAGGAATAAGTGGGCGTCTGGGGTGTGACGAGTTGGGGACACTGTGGCCGTAGGACTCAGGCATAAGCCCCCTAGAAAGCCACAGAGTTTCTGTCCAGCCCTGCATTATGGACTCGGGTGGTTGGTTGGGGCACACGCTTCCTCTTTGGCGGTCCTCGGTGATAGCATTCACTGTGGTTCTCTGATCTCTGTTTCCTATGACAGGAAAAAGCCAAGGCCGAAGGACTCTGGAACCTCTTCCTACCCTTGGAGACCGACCCCGAGAAGAAGTATGGGGCAGGCCTGACCAACGTCGAATATGCACACTTGTGTGAACTCATGGGCATGTCCCTGTATGCTGCAGAGGTACCAGCTGTAATGCTTCCTGGACACCCAACAATGTCCTAGAGCCACTCTCCCAGTCACTCCCACAAGAACAGAGTCTCTGCAAGAGAGCCACTTGGGGGTTTGCATTGTGTTATTTGGCAGATCTGGGGTGGCAATTTTGGTATCAGATAAAATAGTCTAAATCAATTGTAAGAAACAAGGAAGAGCATTATATAATGATAAAAGGGTCAACTTGATAAGAACATACACAATTATGAATTTAAATGCACCCTACCTTCAAAGCCCCAAGGGTAGTATCTGCATTTCTCTAGGGAGAAGAACTTGCCTTACATGGCCAGAGGGGTCCTGCTCCACTGCTTCCAGGCATTTGAAGTCCTAAGTGTGCTGAGGGGTTAATGTTAGGCCCTTTCTCCTTTGCAGATCTTTAACTGCTCTGCTCCAGACACAGGGAACATGGACCTTCTGGTGCAGTATGGCACCGAGGAGCAGAAGGCCCGCTGGCTGGTGCCTCTGTTGGAGGGCAGGGCCCGCTCCTGCTTTGCCATGACGGAGCCCCAGGTACTGTGTGTGCATGGCCACCAGCCCCCGGAGGCCTCTTAGTAGTAGGCGGGGCCCTCGCCAGCAGGCCCTGTGCAGGCTCTGACTGCAGTGTGCCCCCACCAGGTTGCTTCGTCAGATGCCACCAACATCGAGTCGTCCATCAGAGAAGAGAAGGACTGCTATGTCATAAATGGTCACAAGTGGTGGATCTCAGGTACTTGGGCTGAAGGTCACGTTCTCATCACGCCGCACTGTGTCTGTTTCGCCCTTCCTTATGCCCAGTGATGGGGACCATTTTTCAGCAAGTGCAAAGGAAAGCTGTCCCTGTGCCCAGCCAGGGCACAAACCCTGTGAGAACCATGAGGAGTGCGTGGTCCTCCAGGGCTGCTGTACGGGGGTGCCATGGGGGTGCCCAGCTCCCCCTGCACGCATCTCGGGATCTCTCACTCTTCCCCGCCTGCTTTCCAGTCTACTGTGGCTACCTCCCTTTGGAAATGTACTTCTTGTCCTGCTCTCCTTGATCAGGACCATTCTATCATGAGGGCTGCTAGAATTTTGAACAGGCTTCAGCAGAACTCCCAGACTCACATGGAGTAGGAAGCAAGGTCTGGCAATCTGCTTCCAAAAATCAGCCAGTGAATACCTATGAACACGGTGATTGGATGTGGGAATGGTACAGGGCCAGGCATTGTTTTGTTCTGTTAGGCACGGGTCCACCACGATTTGGGGGCCAACTCCACGGCAGCTCACATCCACCTGCCATGAGGCATGAGAGCCCTCCCAAGTCCTGTGTGTGCCCCATAACTCCCAGAGGGATGGATACCTGTCTCCATTCACAGCAGAGGAAACTGGGCCTCAGAGAATAACTGGCCTGGGTACAGCCCTCTGCCCCCAGGAAGTAGGGAACCAACATTACAGTCTGCCGCACTGTGAAGCCCGTGTCAAAGCCAGCGGGACCAGAGCAGGGACAGAATAACAGCAGTTTTCACTGTCTTGTCTCTGTTATATGTTCGCCTCTACAGGATGCTTTTTGAAAAAAAAAATTGATAAGAGCACATCAACGCTCTTAGGGCCTTGGTTAAAGGAGGACTGGTGGTTTCTAAAGAGGGGACTACTCTTTCTCCTCTTCTGGCAGGTATCCTGGATCCTCGCTGCCAACTCTGCGTGTTTATGGGGAAAACAGACCCACAGGCCCCACGCCACCAGCAGCAATCAGTGCTCCTGGTCCCCATGGAGACCCCAGGGATCAAAGTTGTCCGACCACTGACAGTATATGGACTGGAGGATGCACCAGGTCAGCCCAAACACCAAAGCAGCACCTCTGTGGGGTGGGATTGGGTCTCAGGGAAGTGACTTGGGCTTAGTTCCAGGTGTGGCAACATCTGGAGGGCTGGCTACTCACCCTGCAGATGGGCTCTCTGGAATTTTTTCATGTTCTTAACGGACTTAGGAGATAAGCCTAAGTGTGCAAGAACAGAGACCTCCAAAGACAGCCTAGGGAAGCAGGGCGTGCACCCCACAACCGCTCTACTCTCTTGTTCCCTGAACCCAGGGAAATGAAGAGCTGAGCCCAGGCCTCTCAAAGGTCTCTTTGTCTCAGCTAAAAATATTCACATTTTCTGCTAAGCATTTCCACAGGATGACTACACTGTACGGTTGCAAACTCTGAAAGCCTTTCAATGTAAGGTACAGTCATCATGTTTTATAAGAGGAGTGGCAAAATACTCATGTGACATTGCAAAGCCAGACCACTGCTGTCAACCTCTCCAACCATGTCCCAGTTTAAGTGTTAAATTGTTGTTGTTGTTGTTGTGTGCCATCGAGTCGGTTCTGACCCATAGCGACCCTGTATAGGGTTTCCGAGGGTGTAAATCTTTACGGGAGTAGAAAGCCTCATCTTTCTCCCGCGGAGCAGCTGGTAGTTTCGAACCGCTGACCTTAAGGTTCGCAGCCCGATTCGTAACCACTACGCTATTAGCCACACACAAAAAAAGCCAAAAGCAAACCCACTGCCATCAAGTGGATTCTGATTCATAGCAACTGTACAGGACAAAGTGTAACTTCTTAAGGTTCCAAGAAGAACTCTCCACAGCGGTAGACAGCTTCCTTTTCCTCCCACACGGAACCACTGACCTACCAGTTAGCAGCCACCAGGACTCCAGGGTTAAATAAAGGGATAATGAGGTGACCTGAGGCAAGGAATAACCAGTCATTAGAAGCCAGTATGGCAGGTTGCTCATGATGATGTATTTGGGTCTTTCAGGTGGCCATGGGGAAGTCCTGTTTGAGGAGGTGCGTGTACCCAAGGAGAACATGGTCCTGGGCCCAGGCCGTGGCTTCGAGATCGCCCAAGGCAGGCTGGGCCCCGGAAGGATCCACCACTGCATGAGGCTGATTGGGTTTTCAGAGAGGGCCCTGGCGCTCATGAAGGCCCGCGTGAGTTAGGGTTAATTTGCAGGCTCCTTTTGCTCCACCACTGACCCAGAACCACCATATGCCATTCTTGTCAAGGAGATGCTGTGTCCCTGTTTTTGCCAAAGTTTGAAATTCAGAGAGGAATAGGCCCTGCTCTGTCCCCATGACCACAAGGAGCAGGTTGAGGGCAGTGTTTCAAGGTCCAAAGATTCACAGGCTGTTGGTTGCCAGGCATGCTCCCAGCACATGGTTAAACATCAGATACAGGAGAAGTGCATGAATTACTTTGGCCCTGGGCTCTGTAAAACCCTATCCTCTCCATCCCAGGAGGCCTAGAATTGTGGCCATCCAGCCTCTCCTGCCCAGGCCCTGGAGAGCCATTGGCCAAACACAGAGCTCTTTTGCCAAGAACAAGAGTGAATCACTTTACTGGTACCGATTTCACAGAGATGCAACAAACCTTGGAGACCAAATGTCTCCCAAGAAGCTAGACACAGAACAAAATCTATGCAGAGATGACTGGGGGTGGGATGACTGAACTGACAATCTGTGCTTCACACCCTTCTGAGAGGAGGACTGACCAGTCCTTGTTCCTTAGAAAACAAAATCCAGTCTCTGTATGGGCCACTTAGTGCAGGCAGCCACACTGAATCGCCACCTTCCTGGAGGATGACTTGGCAGTCTGTGTCTCAAGTCTCCAGAAAGTCTGCAGCATTTGCATGGCAGTTACAAGCTTGATGGTAAGGGAATAATTGAAATTCACAAAAGATTTGATCTATCCAAGGAAGTTCAACAAAACACTGATGATCACAGTAAGACTTCGGGAACAGACTACCTACCAGCTCACAATGGGAAGATGTGTCCGTTAACCAGGTACAAGTGTGCAGTGAGGCTATAAGATGACACGTAGTGATCTGCTTCTTAGACAATATATTAAATGAAAAGGACAGCTTACAAAACACTATATTAACCTTTTTGCCATTTTTATTTTAAAAAACACAAAGAACAGACCCTATAGGACAGTAAAACTGCCCCACAGGGCTCCCGAGTCTGTCATCTTTATGGAAACAGACTGTGACTGGTGGGTACAGTTAGCAGCCCAGTACTTAGCCAACGGTACCACCTGGGTTCCTTCATATATGTGCATACAAAAAGTCAAGCAACAGCCACTAAATGTTACCCAGAAGTAACTAGAGGGTGGGATTCTGAGTAATTTTTTCCCTTTTTCTGGACTGAATATGTATATATATTTTTTCCCATGAGATATACTGTTGCTGTGCACATAACAACAACAGTGGCACTGTGGGTGAAGCACTGGGCAGTTTATACTCACCAGCTGCTCTTCAGGAGAAAGAGGAGCCCATCTGCTCCTGTAAAGATCACAGAAACGATATCACATCGCTACCATTTGGAATCGGATTAAAGTGGTTAGTGGTGGTAACAGTTGTTTTAGTGAAAAAAGAAGAGAGAATACTTTATAACCTTTCCTGATGCCTTGTGCTCTTCTGAATCAAGTCACCATCATTGATAAAAGCTGTCCACAAGGGGGCGCTGGCACCTGGTTTTCCTCCTGAAGACATTCTGGAAAGAATGGCTGGTGTGGGGTCAGTAGAGGACGCCCTCACCCAGTGGCGCGTGACGTTCCGCAGGCAGCAACTACTCTGGAAGTCTCAGAAGAGCTGCCTTCTACTATGCTAGCTCAGAAATCCCACATTTCCATATACAATCTATATCCTGAAAAATGTCTATCTGTTGAACAGCCATACTCTGATTCTGCATCCCCAGTACTTAAAAACCACACTGTTGTGCACTGGAGTCCTGGTGTAGAGCTAGACGATCAGCACTGGGAATCACAAAGTCAGCAATTCACAACCACTAGCTGTTCCTTGGAAACCCTATACAGGGTTTCTGTGAGTTGGAACCAACTTGATGGCACTGTGACAAAAGCAACTTTTGTACCATCAGAGGAGGAGCGCTGGTAGCGCTGTAGGATAAGCACTGAACTGCTAACCTTGGTGTCAACAGTTCAAACCCACCAGGTTGCTCCGCAGGAAAAAGATGAGGTTGTCTACTCCTGCAAATATTTACAACCTTGGAAACTCTATAGTATGAGTTGGAATTGACTTGATGGAATTGAGTTTTGTTTTTTTTATAATCACAGATACATTATTGTGTTTGTTCATAATCCCTTAATTTATGAACTGCACTAACAGTGATTAAAAAAAGAAGAGAGATAGAAGCCTTTGCCAGTTTGTCCATCCAGGCAGAGAGAAGTGTGCTATGCCTGGGAGCCAGGAGGTTCAGTGCCGCATAAACAGGTCCCAGGACCCAACTTGAGTCATCACATGGTACGAGTGACTGCTGTCTGCCTCTGCATCTTGGCTCTGGGGACTCCTGAGGCTGGAGAACTCATCCATCAGCAGACAGGCTACAGGCTTCTGCTTTCCTGCTTTCCCATCCTGCCCCAAGCCAGGCCTACCTTCTTCCGTGTGTTTGTCCAACACCCCCATACCCCTCAGCTGCGGTGGCACCCTCAGTCCGGCCTGTCCTTAATCCTGTGTCTCCTATGTCAACAGATAAAGTCCCGAGTGGCCTTTGGGAAACCCCTGGTTGAGCAAGGCACACTTCTGGCAGACATTGCTCAGTCTCGGGTAGAAATCGAGCAGGCCCGGCTGTTGGTGCTCAAAGCTGCCCACCTCATGGACGTGACCGGAAATAAGGTAGATGTTCCTGGAGGGTTTTACAGATGGCAGGTCTGGGAGAGGGAACTGATCCTGGGGATCCAAAGGCACTGACCTTGACCTGTTGAACTGGGTCCAAATGAGTGGGCCTGATGGGGCACATGGTCCCCTGGTCTCAGCTGCCAGGCCTTGTTGGCATTGGTGATGGGCAAACTAAGGAAGCAAGGGACAAGGGACCTTCTACTGGCCTCAACCGAAATACAGAATCAGCCAGAATAGATTATTTTCAAACTTGATGTTTTTCATTCAACAGCCATTGGTGAGTACCCAAGGTGGCCCCTGTGTGGTCTGGTGTTTGTGGGTGGCCTCCACTTCTGGGCTGAGATGCTCAGCAGGGACAACCCAGGCTACCTTCTTGGTGTCTTGGCACCCTGGTGCCAGGTGTGGTGGAGGCTCTCCAAGCACCTCTCTGTAATGCCCTGTCCCCATGTAGGTCCTTGGGCTCACTTTCCCAAAGCTTGACTGGCCTTGGCCTTGGCGCTCTGTTAGTTGGAGATGAAGCTGGCCATGACCCTGGGAAGTCTGTGTTCCTGAGTCTGTTCATTATCAAGCACTCGCTTCCTGTCTCAACATTGTTAAACAATCCCCCTGTGGCCACCCTGTGCCTGCCCGATCCCTCGTTCCTCCGGGGCTCACCCCATCTTTGTTGAGTTCTTATTCTTACTTCTCTGTCCAGTGGTTGTTTTCCAGGGCACCTGCCCTCAGGCATGTCCTCATGACCCATTCTTCCCTCTTCCTCACAGGCTGCAGCCTTGGACATCGCCATGATTAAAATGGTAGCCCCATCCATGGCCTGCCGAGTTATCGATCGTGCAATTCAGGTAATCATGCACAGTGAGTGAACGTGATTCAGCTTCCCCAGGGCCTGTCAGCGCCAGCTGCTGTCCCTTATCACAGAGTCATTTTGTGCTCCTCCTCATAACTGCCCGGTGAAGTAGACCCACTATTCCTATTTGGAATATGAGGCAACAGAGGCCCAGAAAGGTCATGTGATCTGACCAAGGTCACTGAGCTTGCGAGTGGTCGGACTTGGACTGATAGGACCTTACATGGGTGTAACACCACAGCCCAGCCTGGGGTCTTGCAGGGAGGCCCCTTCTACATCTTACACCAGGGCCCCGTAGAAGTTCCCGGTACAGAGCAGACTCTGGAAGTGTGGCTCCACATCAGATCTTCCACAGCAGCTGTGAGACCCCAGTATTTGAGGAGGCATCCCAGAACGCTGCTCTGACAAGCAGGCAGGACCTCCGAGATGAGGGCTCACACAGGCTTTTTCATGCTTTGCCAGGCCTTTGGAGCAGCAGGGCTGAGTGGAGACTACCCACTGGCTCACTTCTTCACCTGGGCCCGGGCGCTGCGCTTTGCTGATGGTCCCGACGAGGTACACCGGGCTGCTGTGGCCAAGATGGAGTTGAAGTCCCGCACTTAGGCCCTCGGGACTGAGTCCCCGCTGGGCCAGCCGCCACCCTCAGCTGAGACAACATGGTATGAAAAGTCCAGCTGTGTGATCCCGGCCTCCTGCCTACCAGCTCAATCCTGGGACAGCCACTGCGTTCTCACCCTCCCGGGGTGGGGGTGGGTAGGCTCCACAGAAGACATTTCTGTAGAAGCCCTAAGTCTGCATTTCAGGCCGGGAGCTGGGGGACAGTTGGTGCAGAGTCTGGGAAGCTGGTCTTTAGGCCCTGACACCCCACCCCTGGCTGTGGTGTGAGGCTGTGGGAACCCTGCCAAAGCTGTGTCCATGCTTGCTTTAGAAACGGCTGCCTCCTGCCCCGTGGGTCCTCCTGAAAGACCCAGGGTGGAAGTACTGCTGGGAAGTGGATGAAACCCAAATTGTGATATTCTTTGGACTGTCCACCACAGAACACTAGTTAACGTGCAATTTTGAAAAGGGGCTGTGAAGGCACAAAAGAATTAAAAAGAAAATACATCCAAAATATCCTGAACTTTCTGTGTCACTAAAAGGACTTGAGAATAAAGACTTGCTTTTCAGCCCCTTGGTTCACACGTGTGTGGCCTTCTTGCCCCTGGTGCTTCTGGTCTGTGGGGTCCTGTCATTGCACAGCCCCCCAGAGCAGGCGCAGATGCTGCTTTGTCGCTGCTTTGCTCAGAGCACTTGTGCTCGTGGCACTTTGTCCTTACTGGAGTGTTCTGTGGTGCCCTGTGCTGTGTTCTAAGGGAGGGGAGCTAGCAGACAGTGTGCCACCGATGTTCAGAGAGCACTACTCTCCCCGCAGAGGAAAGTGGAAACTCTCTCTTAGGAGGTCTGAGTTCTCTGTAGCCACCAGCTTCTGAGAAGGGGGTGTCCAGTGATAAATCTCGGGCTGTTAGGGCTCAGCCTGCTGGCCTCATTATCAGTGGTGCTGTGGCCAAGCCTGCCCAGTTTGGTCAGGTAGACCAGCTCCTATCATGGAGTGGACCTCCTCACAGGAACAGCTTTACATGGAAGAAGGCCCACCTGCTGTAGCCAGGGCTGTGCGCCTTCCATCTTTGTGGGGTTGGTGGGAGGCACCCAGATCTTGTCTGAGCCAGGCCTTCTCAGACCACACTTGAGAAACTGCCTATGAAAGTTTAAGACAAATTCAAACCCAAGCCAAACTGCGACCACACCATCAGCCACACTGGCAGCCTGCATTCTTGTTTGGGCCTCAGGAGGGAGGAGGGGTTTCAGAAAGAGGAAGTGCCTTGGTGAGCAGCCTAGCATATCACGTGGCCCTTGGAATTTGTCTCCTGGCCTCTGAGATTAACCTTATTTGTTAAACAGTGCAGCTGCAGAGAGAAAAACAAGCTGAGCTCTGGGGGTGAACCCTCATATCCCTCAGACTTTCTGCTATAAAGGCAGGTGGCATTTGTGGCCTGGGAAAAGGCAGCCACAGAGGAGGCCTCCAGCAACTTCTCGTTTTGGGGTTCTAGTTCTGTTAGATAATCCACTCGCCGCTGATTGAGGCCTGATGTTAGGCCAGGCTCTGTTTTGGTGGCCATGTCATGGCCAAATAGAGGTGTGTTCTCACAGAGGGAGTACGCGTCTCCCTCGGGGGACGGTGCTAATTGCCACAAAGACCACAACAGGTAATGGGGAAGATGCTCTGGTGGGGGCTCAGGGAAGGACTCTTTCCAGATGAAACATTTGTTGTTGTTGTTATTAAGCGCCGTTGAGTCGATCCCGACCCATAGCAACCCTGTGTAGGGTTTTCGAGGAGCAGCTGGTGAGCTTGAACCACCAACCTTGCAGTTGAGATGGCTTTGCTGTCTGGCGCATTAACCCACACCACCACACCAAGACCTAAATGACAAGGAGAGAGGGCAAGAGCACTTCCAGGAGGAGGAACAAATGCAAGGGCCTGGGGCATAGCTCAGTGTATCTGAGGACAAGCAGGAGCTGAGGTGGGGAAGCTAAGTCCAGTGCCAGGTCACCTGGGGCCTCATGGCTTCAGTACAAGGTTTGGTGTTGACTCTTAAGTGTGACAAGGTGGTAAATCCAGGTAATGGTGTGACACAACCTGATTTCCTATTGTTAGGAACCATCAAGTGGGTTCCTAGGTTCCTACATGCATAACCAGACAAAAGGCTACCCAGCTCGGCACCAGCCTCACCATAGTAGCTATGTTTGAGCTCAGTGTGGAAACCACTGTGTCAGTCTGTCTCATTGGGGGTCTCCATCTTTTTTGCTAACTCTCTACCAAACATGATACTCTTCTCCAGGAAATGGCTCCTCCTGAGAACAAGTCCAATATATGTGAGCTGAAGTCTTGCCATCTCTGCTTCTAAAGATGTCCTTCTTCCCAGACAGGTCTGGCAGGCCATTATATACTCAATATTCTTCACTAACACCATAATTCAAACACACCAAGTCTTCACTGGTCTGCCTTACTGTCCAGCTTTCGCATGCATATGAGATGATTGCTTGGCTTGGATTAGGCACACCTTGGTCCACAAAGTAATCTCTTTGTTGTTTTTTTAACACTTTAACGAGGTCTTTTGTAGCAGATTTGCCCAATGATTTCTTGACCGCTGCATCCATGGGAGTTGATTGTGGATCCATGTAAAATAAAATCCTTGATGTGAACAGTCTACATATTTATCGTGATGTTGCTCATTGGTCCAGTTGGTGGTCTGTTCTGCAGTCGGCCCCAGGCCTTGTTCTGATGCATACTTTTGAGCTTGTCTGCCATCTCTTTTCACACATGTAGTCTATTTGATTCCCGTGTATTCCATTCAGTGAGGTCCACACGGATAGTTGAATGATGGGAGGGAAGTAGGAAAGGTGAGTTTGCTGGCAGATCACCTGGGACCTCATTGGCCTTCGTAAGGGATTTGGTGTTGATTCCAAATGTAACAAAGCAATGAACTTAGGTAGTAGCATGACATGACCTGATTTGGGTTTTAAAAAGCCTACAAGGACCCAAAGTGTGAGTGGCTGAAGATGGAATAGCGTAGGTGCAGTTGCCTCATTGCAGAAGGCACCAAAAACAAAAACAGAAAAGCCCCACCTGCAAAAGGTTTTTAAAAAGGAGTGTACAAAGATAAGTGCAGAAGATTCAGAGGACCGGAATAAAAGACAGCCTAACTGCTGCTAATCCCACCACCTTCATGGTTAGCAGACACCTGGCATTTCTGGTTGACCAGATGTGGGCAGTACTGTGCTCTGTGTGGAGTAGAGACGAATGCTGTGGGCATGGGTGCACACTTGGCATGATGTCTGTGGCTCAACAATGATCGTGCCTGACCAGTTTGATTTGTGGAGGCCTCAATATCTTGCCACCATTCCTACATGGCTGGGCCCGTCTTCTGATGAGCTTGTCCCAGGAAAGGGAACAAAAGATGATCACGACATATGGATGTGTTTGTTTCCCACAGCAGTTTCCCAAAGTAACTGAACGTATGTTCTGTGCTCCACTCCTCAGGGTGGGACTTCCCTGGAATTAAGCCCACTCCAGATATCTCATGATGATGGAAGCCTCTCCATTGAGGTTCCATGGGAACCTTGTATTGACATGTGGTCTTGGCACCCACAAGCTGCCTGCATGCCCCCAAGCCCTGAGGTCAGATCATTTTAGGATAATCATTTAGAGGCTGAAAGAAGGTGGCATACCAGGTAACTTGCCAAGCAGCCCCACCTGCTGTTTTGGGTGGGTGTGTTGGGATTGTCTGGTCTGTCACCACCAAGCTCTCAAGTCCCCTAGGGTTGCCTCAGGAAAGTCTGGGCAGTATTGATGCTTGCCTCTCTGCAGTCCCTCAGCAAGACCTGCAGTGTGCCCCCAGCAGAGCATTGGCTGGGCATCCTTCAAGGCACATCTGGAGGAGTCACTATGCTGCCAGATGCCACAGGTCTCCTCTCGGTCAAACCTGCCAACATCTGTGAGCATGGGAGCAGAAAAATGTGGGAGTCCCCAGCTCCACCCACTTGGGCCAAGACCTAGTGCCAATCCACTTAGCTGGGAGCAGCTTCTGGGAGCAGTTTCACAAGGCTGACTGAGCAGAGGTGTGGCCTGAGGGGTGAAGAGCTGCTGTCTGGATTCAAGCAGCCTGGGTTCAAATCATAGACTACCTTGGGACGAGGAGAGAGACATCAGTACTCACCCTCCAGGGATGAGGATTAACTGAAATGACGAATGCCTACAATAAACCTGGCGCTCATGCCTGTATTCACATGTGGCTGAAGTCGGGAAGGGGGTTCAGTGAAAGATGAGGAGGCTGTGCTAAAGTTAGGGTACAGGCCTAGGGAGGCTCCATCAGGGTTGAGGATCAGCTTGGATGGGCTCAGACTGCCACAATTCTCAAACATTACTGTGCCAAGGGACCACCAGGAGGCCTGATGGAAGTGGAGGGTTGATTCAGGAGGTCTTTCTAGCATGTTCCCAGGTGAGGGTCATGCTCCCTCTTTGGGGGCCACACTTTGAGTGGAAGGAGAATGGCTTCACTCTGCTGATCTGATCACCTGGGAATGAGGAGGCACCACCTGGATGTGATGATTGACAGATTGTGGATCAATGGGTAGAAAGACAGATGATAGATGATAAATGACAGATGATTAGTTGGTTGGTTATGTGCCGTGGAGTCGGTTCCGACTCATCGCGACCCTGTACAAGGTTTCTGAGGCTATAAATCTTTATGGGAGCAGACAGTCTCATCTTTCTCCCGTGGAACAGCTGGTAGTTTCGAACTGCTGACCTTGAGGTTAGCAGCCCGACTCGTAACCACTAGGCTACCAGAGCTCCTTAGAGAATTGATAGGTAGATTGATAAATGATAGATTGATGATGGTAGATATATAGATATAGATAGATACAGTCCATAGATAGAAAGGTAAAAAGCTGCCATCAAGGTCACTTCATTTCACAGTTACGTCATGTACCACAGAAAGAAGTATTGCCCATCTGTGTCCTCCTCACATTGCTGCATGTTCATCGACTGTGTCTATCCATTTCTCGGAGGTGCCTCCTTGTCCACGCTGACCCTCTACTTCACCAAACACAATACCCTTCTCCAGTGATTGTCCAAAGGAAGCAAGTTAGATACCGTTTTGTTGTGATCCATAGATTCTCAGTGGCTAATTGTTGGAAGAGGCCACCCAGGCCTGTCTTCCTAGTGTGTCTTGCTCTGAGAGCTCTGCTGAAACCAGTTCACCATGGATAACCTTGCTGGTATTTGAAATCCTGGTGGCATACTTTCCAGCATCCTAACAACACACAGTCCTGGTGTGGCGCTGTGGGTTAATGCGCCAGACTGCAATGTTGGCGGTTCAAGCTCACCAGCTGCTCCTCGGAAACCCTGTACAGGGTCGCTATGGGTTGGAACCGACTCAACGGCACTTAACAACAACAACAACAACATACAAATCACCACGGTACAAAATACAGAGACTGTTGTGAATTAGCTACTAGGCATATGAGTATATATATTATTTTGAATCTTAAAAGTTAGCAGATACTTTTCTTCTTCCCATCATTGTGATAAAGAGACTGAAGTGCAAAAAGATTACATGATTTACCCCAAATTCCACACTAATCAGTGAGTGAATTGAAAGCTACGCTTGGAAGATTCTGAGGCCTGTTCCACTACGAAGCATGCACGCTCAGGTTCTCTAAGGAGAGTCCTGGTGTGGTGCTGTGGGTAAATGCGCTGGACTGCAAAGTCAGTTTGATCCACAAGGTTGTAGTTCAAGCTCACTAGCTGCTCCTTGGAAACCCTATACAGGGTCACTATGGGTTGGAAGTGACTAGACAGCACTTAACAGGAACAAAACAACAAAGGAGAGTCCTGGTGTGGCGCTGTAGGATAAATGCACTAGACCACAAATTCAGTTTCAACTGTTAAGATTGGCAGCTCAAATCCACCAGCTGCTCCTCGGAAATCCTACACTGGGTTGCTATGAGTGGGAATTGACTCAATGGCACTAAACAACAATAAGGGGCTTCCAAAGACCCCTGGTGGTGCAGTGGATAAGCTCTTGGCTGCTAACCAAAAGGTCAGCAGTTCAGGAGTTTGAACCCACCAGTTGCTCTACAAAAGAATATGGAAGTCTGCTTAAGTGAAGGTTACAGCTATGGAGACCTTTTGGGGCAGTTCTACTCTGTCCTACAGTATAAACGCATAATGAGTCTGAAATGACCCCGTGGTAACAGGATTTGTGTGTGTGTGTTTTGAAAAAGGGGCTTCCTGAGAAGCAGGCTGGCTGCCTCAGTTTGAAGAGGAAGAGGAAAAAGATGCCCAGCCATCCAAGGAGAACATTCCTTGCCTTGAAGAAAATTCATAAATTGCTCCTAACATTCTATTTCAAAGGCCAACTAATTTTGGAAGTAGCTCCTACCTGCTTAGGGATCATGTGTGTTTACATGCAGCGTGGGCTGCCCCTATGGGGTATGTTGAGCCAGTTGTATATGGACATTTCTGTGTGTGTGCCAACAAGGAAGGCAGCTGGAAATAGGGCTGGACCACATTTTCCCTCCTGCTTGGGAACCTGTCTTCATGCTTAAATGTTGCTCTGAGTTTCCCCACTTAACCATCCATTGTTTGTAAAGACAAGCAGAAATTAGACGCAGTCTGTGTCCCAGAACAGACTCAACAGCCATGTCTCATCTCCCCAGTGACCCTGAGCAAGCAAGAGGAACTGAGAACACACAACTGAACCCTGACTATGTAATGTTTTAGAGTATTTCATAGCTAAGGACCAATGTACGTTCTAAGAGGAAGCGAAGTGACCATTTCTCTCCCAAAGCAGGGTGTGTCTCCACAAGCTCTCAGATCTATGAGAGCACAGCAGATACGCCTGGGAAAGGGTTCCTAGCCCCACCTAATGCAACACACTCAAGAGACTTGTGGCTCGCTCCTTTCTCCCCTGGCCTCTGAGGGTCCGTTGCGTTTGCCAGCTCTGTTGCTGGCAAGGAGTCAGTCCATAGTCTCAGTTACCCAGATGTACCCCTTCCCTCCTTTCTCTGCTGTCACAACAGGAGCATCTTGGCCCCAGCGTGGCACTCCCCTCCTTGGTTCTGCTGATTCTCATATGACAGAAATGCACGTGTTTGGCCCTGTGTGTCCATCTCCCTTCTACCCAGTGCCCCACACTCTTCCCTGAGCCAGAGTGAAAACCCTTGTCTTTATTCTCATAAAACGAGAAGCAAGCCATAGTTTCAAAATGTAAATCAAGCAAGTCATCTATCCCCACTTCCTCACCACTGCCCCTCAGACCCCACCACACCTGCTATGGACTCTATTCTATCCATCTCTCAACACAGGCCAGACTGGGCCTACTTGCTGGTCTCTCTCAGTGGAATTTTCTTCTTTACATTAAACCGTAACTATATATATGCGACAGGCTGCTAAACACAAGGTCAGCAATTCGAATCCACCAGCCACTTCGCAGGAGAAAGTGAGGTTTTCTGTTCCTGTAAAGAATTACAGCCTCAGAAACCATATACAGGATCACTATGAGCCAGAACTGACTCCACACACACAGCTACCACAGGTGTGGTGTGGCACTGTGGGTTAATGCTCTGGACTGTAAGGTCGGTTTGAACCGCAAGGTTGGTGGTTCAAGTTCACCAGCCCACTCCTCAGAAACCCTATACAGAATCACTATGAGTTGGAAACAACTTGAGGACACTTAACAACAATACATGCTGTTAACTGCCATTGAATCAATTCTGACTCATAGTGTACCTGTATAGGTTTCCAAGGAGTGGCTGATGGGTTTGAACTACCCAACTTGAGGTTAGCAGTCCAGTGCTTATCCCAAACCAGTAAATTCACCCAAACAGGGACTTGAATCCTGGACCCTCTGTTTAAAAGTCTGATGCTCTACTGAAGGAGTTATCTGGGCTGTTTATTCTTCTATATCTGAGTCCTGGTGTGGTGCTGTAGGAGAAAGCACAGGACCACAAGGTCGGTTTGAACTATGAAGTTGACAGTTCAAACTCACCAGCTACTTCTTTGAAATCCTATACAGGGTCATTATGGGTCGGAACTGACTGGACGGCATTTAACAACAACATTGTTATGTATCTATATTTGTATATAAGGAGCTCTGGTAGCGCAGTGGTTACAAGGTTACAAATCAGGCTGTGAACCACAAGGTCAGCAGTTCGAAACTACCAGCTGCTCCGCAGAAGAAAGATGAGGCTTTCTGCTCCTGTAAAGATTTACAGCCTTGGAAACCCTGTTGAGGGTTGCTATGAGTCGGAACCAACTCCACGGCAATTAAAAACAACAACATATCTGTATACATTTGTATTTTCAGGAGAAATGTCCACAGCAAAATAGGTTCTCATTCAACAGTTTCTACATATTCTGTTGGGTGACATTGGTTTACATTCTTCACACATTGGTTTACATTCTTCACACGGGGTCAACATTTCCTTACATCCTGCCCAACTCCATCTCTTCATCCAGGTCTCAGAGTCACTTCCTGACCTGGTGTTTGTAAGCAGTGCCCTCTGTCCCAGGCACCTTATCTCCCTCTGCATGTCTTCCACAGTCCCTGCCACTACCTGAAACGGAAGGACTCCTGGTGTGGCCCCCGTAGGATCAGCACTGGACTGCGAACCACAAGGTCAGCAGTTTAAATCTACCAGCTGCTCCTCAGGAACCCTATACAGGGTCGCTATGAGTCCGAACCGACTGGATGGCATTTTACAACAACAATCTGAAACGGAGTACTAGGTGACACTGTAGGATACGCACTGGACTGCTAACCACAAGGTTGGCAGTTCAAACCAACCAGCCGCTATTGGAAACCATACATAGGGTCGCTATGAGTTGGAAACCACGCACTTAACAACAGCATCTGAAACCAGCTTGTGTTTGGCACACGAAAGGATTTCTGCCTGCTGAGTTCAAGAGGTCGTTCCACCTACCATGCGAGGAGGGCAAGTCAGCTGACTGGCAAAGGGCAGCGGGCCCACAGTCCAACCATATCCCCCCCCACCGGCCGCGTGTCCCCAACCCTATAGTGTGGCAGGCCCTCCCCTTGTCCCGCCCCGCGCCTACCATTGGTGGTCTAGAGGGGGCGTGGTGAGGTAACTGCTTAGTGGCCCTGTCGGCCACACAGCATACGCATTTGCGCTCCGCTCTGTTCTGCCGCAGCATGTTGCGCGCAGTCTTACAGGCCGCCACCGACCACGGGCTCCTTCTGGGCCGCCGCTTCCTGTCTGCCGCTGCCATCCAGGCCGTGCCAGCGCCGAATCAGCAGCCCGAGATCTTCTACAATAAGGTGAACCGCCCTCCGCCCGGCCCAATCAGGCCATGCTTTGTTCCGCGCCCGGACTTCATTGAGCACCTGGCGATTTTGCCTGGTCTCTTCCTCAGCCCTCCCTGAGACTTCAGTTTACCCATTTCGGTCTCGAGGGCTTTGCTCTGATTGGTTGTTGCGCACACCCCTTCCTTCGAGCGTCTTCACCCCTTTGCGCCTGACTGTCCACGTTCCTTTGTGCCATCGAGACTTGGGGCGCTCACTGGTCTTTATCCAGTCGCGTTCGCTGTTCAGCTCCGAGTTCCGGAGCCGTCTGGCCCCCTGGTCGTGCTGTTACCTGCACAGGGTCCTTACCATCACCCACACAGACGTCTTCACTTGCTTATCTCTTTCCCTTTTATCATGATTGCGTGCAGCCAAGTTCAAACCGAAAGGCGAACTCCCGGAGGGTCGGAGGGATCATTTCAGCTAAGGCCTGCAATTGGTCAGGCGAGGTCAAAGCCACTCTGGGCTGGTGGCAAGGGTCTGGGACCTTGGCCTCTATCCGCAGCGCCCTTCCTAAACTGTGTTTGTGTGACTTGCAAGGGGCTGGTTTTCCTTTCATCGACCAAAGAGAGACTTTCCGGGGCAGAAATCCAAATACAGGGACAGGTTTCTTGCCCATCTTGGTCTTTGGAACATTTTCTTTTCTGATATTTGGGTTTGGGTGAAGGAGAAGGGCAGGAAGTTGTAGACTGGTTATGAAAGCGTTTGTTTTGTGTAAAAAACTGCTAGTTGCCACAGTTTTGACCTTCAGTTTCTTCATCTGTAAAATGGAGAGGGAGGGTGTGTGGGTAATAAATACCAAATCTACCCAGAGGGAGAAAGACCTGGTGCCGTTCTGCTCCCATAAAGATCAAAGCCTAGTAGTAAACCATAGGAGGCAGTTCTGTGCTCTGAGTCAGAATGGACTCGACACACCTCCACAACCACAGAGCTAGCCCCTGGCTGGCTGCCTCCACAGACGACCTGTTTGTCTGGCCTAGAGCTTGACTACCAATCAGCATCTAAGCGAGGGGTTAAGGCACATCCCTGTGATTTTAAGGATGATCATTTGTGGAAGAGAGTTCTGGTGTAGAGCTGCAGATAATGCACTGAAAGTTAGGCGGTTCAAACCCACCAGCCGCTCCTTGGAAATCCTATACAAGGTCACTATGAGTCAGCACCTACTCAGTGGCACTTAACAACAACAACAAAATTGAAAGATATAATTGAATATCCTTTTAATGTTGTTGTGAAGTGCCTTCGAGTCGGTTCCAACCCATAAGCAACCCTGTATAGGGTTTCCGAGGAGCAGCTGGTGAGCTTGAACCGCTGACCTTGCAGTTCAAGCAGCTTTGCAGTATGATGCATTAACCCACCAGGCCACACCAGCAAAAATGCAGTTCCTTTTGCTCCCTTGTTATGCTGCTTCAACAAGGAGCTCGTGATTGGAAGACTTGTAGGTGGAGAACCAGCAGAAATACCCTCCAGGGAAAGGCAGCTGTACCTGGTAATTAAGATCTGGTTCTTTGCGCTCACTTGGAGTTGAGGAGACTAGTTAGTGCACACAAGCTGTAGATAATAAGACGTTTGTTCTCTAGATCTGGAATCCTGGTGGCCCAGTGGATTAAGTGTTATGTGCCTAACCTGAAGTCTTCAGGTTTGAATCCTCACAGGAAAGACGTGGCAGTCTGCTCCAGTGAAGAGTTACAGGCTCAGAAACCCTGTGGGGCAGTTCTGCTCTGTCCTGTAGTGTCGCTGTGAGTAGGAATGACTCTATGGTGGTGATTTTTGTGTGTGTGGGTTCTCCAGGTTTAACTCAGGAGCATAAGTTGGGGGAGTGCTGAATTTTCCTTGCAGCTCTTTTCTATACCAGAGTTTGTGAGATCATGAAAGTAACACACGCTCATCATATAAAACTTAAGAGTTCCACTAGAACACTTCCCAAGATGCCACCGCGCTCCCTCCAAAAGCCTTGCTCACAGCTGGCTAGGGGATCACAAAGGCATTTATTTGTATTTACAAGTTTGTGCAAGCATGCATGTGTGCGCACAAGAGAAAACGTGCCCAATTTTTCTCCTTTTACACATCTCCTGAAAGTGAAGTGACGCTTACTCAAAGCAGGTGCTTCTTATTTACATAAATGAGTTCTTATGACTTAACTGTTCTTAAGTTCTGTTTCATGCACAATGTATCTGGATTATCTTCCTAAATCAGTACATTCAGAGTTTGTTTATTCTTTTCAAGGACTGCAAAGCATTCCAGCCTCTGGAAGCACTGTGCTGGAACCAGTCCGTCTTTAAGGCTCCTGGCTGTTTCCAGCGTTGAGCTGTTGCAAATGCTGCTGGCAAGTGTGTTGTGGCCTCATCTTAAAACCTTCTGGAAAGTCTCTTACCAGAGGCACTGGGTGCAAATTAGAGCGTGTGCCTGGACATTTCCCTGTGTTGAAGCCCCCTTTTTTTTTTCAGGAATGGTGGTTATTAGTTCCTTGAAGTTTTTTTTTTTAATTAAATGTTTTTATTTTGGATTGAGTGAAAGTTTACAGGGCACATCATCAGCTTCACATTCAACCATTCATATAGCTTGTTTCATTACATTGATTATTATCCCCT
>NW_006408596.1:5913845-5954527 GCF_000296735.1 Chrysochloris asiatica
TACAGGGTCGCTATGGGTCGGAACCGACTCAATGGCACATAACAACAACAACAACAACAAGGGTTAAACAGTTCTTAAAGTCTTCTCTGCTGTGGCTGGCTCGTTGGTGCTCTTGCCAGGGAGTTCCTTGAAGTTTAATGGACTATTCTGAGGTCAGCTTCTCTGTAAGGGGCTAGGCTTTGAAGTTGCTTCTGTTGGCACTGGATTCTCTCATCCAAGGGCATTGGGGGTGGGAAGGTTATGGGCTCTTGAGAGATGGTTGTACAACAAGCTTGTTGAAGCTTGTCTGGATAGAGGTGGAAGGCAAGAGATGTGGTAGGTCCTCTTCTGCCTTCCTTTATTTCTCAACCCTAAAAAGATTGAATGATGTGATCTATCTCACCTTCTTGGGGTCCACCTGCCTCTACTTGTCCTGGGTGGGATTATGTTGTTGTTGTTAGGTGCTTTTGAGTCAGTTCCAACTCATAGAGACCTTATGCACACGAGAACGAAACACTGCCCAGTTCTGTACAATTCTCACCATCATGATTACACTGGAGTCCATTGCTAATGCCACTGTGCCAATCCATCTTACTGGGGGTCAACCCTCCACTTTACCAAACATGATATCCTCCTCCAGTGACTGGTCCTTCCTAATAACATGTTCGAAGTATGAGAGATGAAGTCTCGCCATCCTGATGTCCAAGGAGCACTCTGGCTGCACTTGTTCCAACACAGATCTGGTTGCTCTTCTGGCAGTCCATGGTACTTTCAATATTCTCCTCCAACACCATAACTTAAAGGCATCTGTTCCTCTACAGTCTTCCTTATTCACTCTCCAGCTTTCACATAAATATGAGGCTACTGAAAATACCAGGGCTTACGTCAGGCATACCTTAATCCTCCACCAGACATCTTTGCTCCTGAACACTTTAAAGAGGTCTTGTGCAGCAGGTTTGCTTAATGCAGTGCATTGTTTGAGTTCTTGACTGCTGCTCCCATGAGTGGTGATAGTGCTCACAGAGTGGGAGAAAGTTTTTGGTTGGGTCTGGAAGATCTTATGACAAGTTATCCTCTGCACTCTCCAACAGTGGACTGAAAGGGGAGCTGAAGGTGGCCAGGCTTCCTGAAGACAACGTTTCTCATCCTTAGAGGTTTCAGGGATTCACTTCTGTGTATGAAAACTCATTTCCTTGTGTCATTCTTTGTTTCCTATTGGTTTCTCCCCTGATTTGGAGAGTAATTAAAATCTGGAAAGACAACTCAAAGGAAAACCCAAAAGACTATGGTTTCACCAGAATCACTAATCTCACTGTATGGGATGTGGCTAATAGTTTAATCTTCAACATCATCATTTCATATATATTGCTAACATTATTTCTTGCTCTGAACTCAGAGTCCCATTCACTAGTTGATGAAACCTTGGGCAGATTCATTTACTCAACAGACATTGAGCACTCCCAGTTCCAATGAACTTAACAGATCAGAATCCCTGCCTGTGGGAAGCTGGTCTTCTAGAAGGTTGTTGTTGAGTCTCTTGGAGTTAGTTCTAACTTATAGCGAAGTTGTATAGGGTTTATGAGGAACAGCTGACGGCTTTGAATTATCGACCTTGTAGTTATCAGTCCAGTACTTATCTTACAGCACCAGAGCTCAAAAAGAAGTAATTGAAAGGTCTGTATAATATGGAGGTCTGTTCTCATATAGATGATGCCCTAGGAAATCCACTGGGGCAATTCTATTCTGTCACATGAGATTGCTGTGAGTAAAACATGGACTTGCCACCACCTAACAGCAACATACAAAAAACATATTTGTAATTTCTTTCCTGAAGAGGTGACTAGGTTGTGGTCAAGTTCAATAGGGATTAGGAGTAAATTAAATTTGTATCTTTATTCTTAGCTTCTTTTTTTTAAATTTATTAAATGTTTTTATTTTGGATTGAGTGAAAGTTTACAGGGCACATCATCAGCTTCACATTCAACCATTCATATAGCTTGTTTCATTACATTGATTATTATCCCCTCCATATATCATCAGTTAACAGTGTTTCTCTCTATCCTCTTTAGCTTTTTTTTTTGGGTCGGGGGGAACTTGCTATTCTTAGCTTCTTGACCACAACACTCAGGAACTAAAGAGAAAACTGACCCAAAAATGGATCTCCCTAAATAGAATTTTCTGATTACCACAGAAACACATCTACAGTCCAAAAAGACAAGTATTACATAAGTCTTCTGGGTAGAAACTCATTGCACATTCACATAGGTTTGAGCAAATATTCACTGCAACATAGTTTGCATTAGCAAGCACACACAAAAAAAGCCAGTTTGAATTGAAACCAACTCAACAGCACCTAACATCAACAGGAAATAAAATGAACAAAATATTTTGGTTACTTAAATGACCAAAGGCTAAAACCTGAACTCCTCTCTATCAAGCTCACAGCAACCCTACAGCTCAGACAGAGTAGCACTGCCCTGAGGGCTTCAGAGGCTGTCACATGACAGAAGCATACTGCCACACCCTTCTCCCAGGGAGCAGCTGGTGGGTTTCAACCACTGTGCACCAGGGCAACTTCAGTTCATTTATTGTTGTTAAAGTGTCGCTAGTAGGGTTCTGTATACATAGCGACCCTGTATCGGGTTTCCAGGGAGCAGCTGGTGGCAGTTCAGTGCATATCCTGCAGCACCACACTAGGACTCCCATTTCAGTTATGGGAAGGACTAATTCTTTGTATGCAGCAGTTACCAGAAATTTACCAGATGGTGTAGATCATGGATCTCAAAAACAAAGCTACCAGAGGGCAAAATGTCCAGCATAGAGCACAGTATGGAAGTAATTATGGAGCTCTGGTAGCATAATGGGTTACATGTTGGGCTGCTAACAGCAAGGTCAGCAGTTCGAATCTACCAGCTACTCCGCGGGAGAAAGAACAGAAAGGCTTTCTTTTCCAGTAAAGATGTATAACCTCGGCAACCCTATACAGGGTCTCTATGAGTGGAGCTAACTCCAGAGCATATACGCACCCTCACCATGAAGCACTTACAACTACCCAAGACAAAGCTGCATCGCATATGTTGTTGCTGTTTGTTACCGACTCATAGCAACCTTAAGCAAAACAGAACGAAATACTGCAGGATCCTGTGCCAAGATCACAATTGTTGCTACGTTTGAGCCCTCAGTGCTGTCACTGTGCCAATCCATCCCGTTGGGGACATTCCCCTATGTCTTTGACCCTCCACTTTTTTAAACACGATATCCTTCTCCAGGGACTATCCTTCCTGATAATGTGTCTGAAGTATGAGAGACGAAGTCTGGCTATTCTGGCTTCTAAGGAGCATTCTGGATGCACTTCTAACACAGATTTGTTTTTCTGGTAGTCCATGGTACTTTTAATATTCTCCTCCAACACCGTAACTCAAATGCATAAATTCTTCTATGGTCTTCCTTCTTCATTGTCCAACTTTCATAAGCATATGAGGCTATTGAAAATACCATTGCTGGCTCAGGTATTTTCCAGCTGACATCTTTGCTCTTGAACACTTTGAAGACGTCTTATGCGCAGAAAACAAATAAAACTACTGGAGGGAAAACTACCCTGCTGACTAACTGGACGGGGTGGGAAAGGAAATGTGTTTGTGAGTAGTGACTAATGGGGGCTTTGACTTTATTAAAGGGCTTATCTCTCTAAAAGTAGAGATGCTAAAGCAAATGGGAGAAGTGAGGAGGTGAAAGAGCTGCTTGAGAAGGTCAGCTTGAGAAGACAAAGTCAAATATTATAACACAATGGGCAAAGAAATGAAGTTAGAAAACCAACAGGGAAGAACACGCTCAGCATTTCTCAAGCTGGGGGAAGTGAAGAAAAAATTCAAGCCTCTACTTTTATTATTGAAGGATTCTCTGGGAAAAATAGTGAATGATACAGAAAGCATTAAAAGAAGATGGAAGGAATACACAGAGTCACTGTACCAAAAAGAAATGGCCAATGTTCAACCATTTCAAGAGCTAGCATATGATCAAGCGCCAACGATACTGAAGGAAGAAGGCCAAGGTGCACTGAAGGCACTGGTAAAGAACAAGGCACCGGGAATTGACGCAATACAAGTTGAAATCTTTCAACAAACATGTGGCACTGGAGGTACTCATTCATCTATGCTGAGAAATTTGGAAGACAACTACCTGGCCAGTTGACTGGAAGAGATCTGTATTTGTGCCCATTACAAAGAGAGGTGACCCAAATGGAATGTGGCAATCATTAGACAATATCATTGATACCCAAGTGAGTAAAGTTTACTAGGTAATTCAAAAACAGCTGCAACCATACATTGACAGAATTTTCAAGGTTCAACCTGATTTAGAAGAGGACGTGGAACGTTATGAGGGATGTGATTGCTGACATCAGATGGATCTTGACTGAAACAGAAATTACCAGAAAGATATTTACCTGTGCTTTATTGACTATGCAAAAGCTTTTGATTGTGTGGATCTTGACAACTTATGGACAACATTGTGAAGAATGAGTAGTCCGTAACACTTAATTGTACTCTTGAGAAACTTGTACATAGACCAACAGGCAGTTGTACGAACACAACAAGGGAACACTGAATGGTTTAAAATTAAGAAAAGTATACAACAGAGTTGTATTCTTTCACCATACTTATTCAACCTGTATGCTGAGCAAATAATCCGAGAAGCTGAGTTATATGAAGAAAAATGTGGCATCAGGATTGGAGGAAGACTCATTAACAATCTGTGATATGCAGATTTTACAACCTTGCTTATTGAAAATGAAGAGGACTCAAAATACTTATTGATGAAGATCAAAGACCACAGCCTTTGGTATGGGCTGCAAATCAATGTAAATAAAACAAAAATCCTCACCACTGGACCAGGACTGATCAGTTTCCTTCGGTTATACCTTGGGTTGCTTTGAGTCTAAATAGACCCAAGGGCACCTAACAACAAAAGGCAAATTTAAAAAGAAAACAAAAGGGACAGTCCTGTGATACCCCACCTCTGCTAACAGCTGGTATACACAGAATAAGCATTGTCTGCCCTGGACTAGAAGAGTTGTGGGATGACATCAAGAATATCATACAGGAAGAAAGCAAAAAGTAATAAGAAGACAAGAAAGAAGGAAAAAATCAAAATGGATGTCAGAAGAGACACTGAAACTTGCTCTCCAGTGTAGAGATGCTAAAGCAAATGCAAGAAATGAAGAGGTACAAGAGCTAAACAGAAATTTTCAAAGGTCAGCTAGAGAAGACAAAGTAAAATATTATAACGAAATGTGCAAATATCTGGAGTCAGAAAACCAAAAGGGAAGAACACGCTCAGCATTTCTCAAGTGGGGGAACTAAAGAAAAAATTCAAGCCTCAACTTTAATTATTGAAGAATTCTCTGGGCAAATTATTGGATGATGCAGAAAGCATCAAAAAAAAAAAAAAAAAAAAAAAAAAAAAAAAAAAAAAAAAAAAAAAAAAAGATGGAAGGAATACACAGAGTCACTGTACCAAAAGGAAATGGTTGATGTTCATCCGTTTCAAGAGGTAGCATATGATCATGAGCCAATGATACTGAAGGAAGAAGTCCAAGGAGCACTGAAGGAATTGGCAAAGAACAAGGCACCTAAAATTGATGGAATAAAAATTGAAATCTTTCAAGAAAGTGAGGCAGCACAGGAGGCACTCACTCATCTATGTTAAGAAATGTGAAGACACCTAACTGGCCAACTGATTGGAAGAGATCCATATTTGTGCCCACTCCAAAGAGAGGTGACCCAATAGAATGAGGAAATCATCGGACAATATTTTTGATATCCCATCCGAGGAAAGTTTTACTAAAGGTAATACAGAAATGGCTGCAAGCATACATTGACAGAGAACTTTCAGTGGTTCAAGCTGGATTCAGAAGAGGCCCTGGAATGAGAGATATCATTGTGGATGTCCGACGGATCTTGGCTGAAAGCAGAGAATACCAGAAGGATGTTTACCTATGCTTTACTGACTACATGAAGGCTTTCAATTGTGTGGATCATGACAAACTATGGACAACACTGAGAAGTATGAGTATTCCAGAACACTTAATTGTACTTCTGAGAAATCTGTACCTGGACCAAGAGGCAGTTGTTCGAACAGAGCATGGGAACACTGAATGTTTTAAAATTGGGAAAGGTGTGCGACAAGGTTGTGTTCTTTCACCATACTTGTTTAATTTGTATGCTGAGCAAATAATCTGAAAAGCTGGGTAATATGAAGAAAAATGTGGCATCAGGATTGGTGGAAGGCTCATTAACAACCTGCAATATGCACATGATACAACCTTGCTTGCTGAAAGTGAAGAGGACTTAAAATACCTGATGAAGATCACAGAGCACACAAAGCCTTTGGTATGGATTGCATCTCAGTGTAAAGAAAACAAAAATCCTCACCACTGGACCAATAAACAACATTCTTATCAATGGATAAAAGACTGAAGTTGTCAAGGACTTCACTCTTCTTGGATCAACAACTATCAACACTCATGGAAGCAGCAGTCAAGAAATCAAACGACGTATTGCATTAGGCAAATCTGCTGCACAAGACCTTTTTAAAGTGTTGAAGAGCAAAGATGTCAGCTTGAGGACTGTGGTGCACCTGACCCAAGCCATGGTATTTTCAATAACCTCATATGCATGCGAAAGCTGGACAGTGAATAAGGAGGACCGCTGAAGAATTGATGCTTCTGAGTAATGGTGTTGGAGAAGAATATTGAAAGTGCCATGGGCTGCCAAAAGAACAAACAGATCTGTGTTGGAAGAAGTGCAGCCAGAGTGCTCCTTGGAGGTCAGGATGATCAGACTTCGTCTCTCATACTTCAGACATATTGTCAGGAGGGAGCAGTCACTGGAGAAGGATATCATGTTTGGTAAGATGGAGGGTCAGAGAAAAAACAGACCCCAGTGAGATGGACTGGCAAAGTGGCAGCATGAATGGGCTCAAGTATGGCAATAGTTGTGAGGTTGGCACAGGACCAGGCTGTATTTCGTTCTGTTGTGCATAAGGTCACTATGTGTCAGTAAAGACTCGATGGTACCTAACAACAACAAACCTTCAACTAAGCGGTGCTTTTAGAGTGGCTGCAGACTGAGTCAAGTGAACTGTTCCCAATGAGATCACTCTGATTTTATCTTTTGTTGAAACAGAATTGTAGGGTCTTCTGTAGAAATTGATTCAGGCAGCCCAGGGAATGGGAGCTGATTCTTGGAACGCTAACAACTTGAGGACTTTCCCTAGGCCCCTTCTTGGTTTCTTTTGCTTCTAACAACAGCTTCCATAGTATAAAGAACACAAGTGGTACAGTGTACCTCCTGCTGCTGAGACTCTGGTGCGGACTACAATATGTTTTGAGGTCAGGTTGATTCCAGGTTATATGTATTATAAACATGGCTATTGATCACGATTATCTATTGGACCCCTATGCTGAGGAATTTGCCTACATTGTCACCTTACCTCCTACCAACAACTCTGAACCAAGTGATATCGCTGTCCCATCTTATAGACGAGGAAAACTGAGGCCCACATAGTGAGTATGAAACCAAGGGTTTCAATTCAGCCCTATACCATACTGCTTTGTGGGCAAATCCTATGGTCAGACAAGGAAGCAAATCATTAAGGCATCATTGCATAGTTGAGATTAGTAGGGAGGGGCTGTATTTATTCACACTTGTATTCCTAGCACCGAGCTTGGCAAATAAACGCTGCTCAGTAAACATTTATCGAGTACATGCTTGTTTTGCAATCTTATACTCCCGGAATAAGGGGGAAAGGTTTTTACTGTGAACCCAATGTTGCTCCTCAAAAGGGCCTTCACTGCAATGTATTTGAGAGTTAGTATGATGGAGACATTCGGACTTGCCGGGAGTTGCTGAAATTGGCTAGGGAAAGATGTGCATATAAGGCAGGGGATGCCCAACCACAGCATGTTGGCAAGTGGAACCCATGCCTGCCTGGCAAACAGCAGAAGCAAGTCTCGCTTATCTTGGAAGCGGTGAGAACCTAGGAATGCAGAATGTTAGGTCTTATGCGAGGTAGGATCAGGTGCCAGCAAGTCTGGGGGAGGTGACTGTCCTTGGCCTTAAACCCATCTCACTCCAAGGCTTCCAGAGGACTGGGTGGAGAAGTGTAAGTAATGTGCCGCAATCTTTGTTTATGTTGATCTTGTCTTCCTGGGAATCTTGGAATCTTGTAAAATCTTGTGAAAGATAGCATCTGTGCTCTCTTGGGCAGTTAGTTCACAATCACCAAGAGAATGCCAGTGCCCAGACACAGGTACCAGTAGCTGCTACTACAAAGCACAACATGTATTTATGTTGTCCAGAAAGTAAAGTGATTTGTAGTGAACCTATCGGAGTTATAATGCTCCTTAGGGTTTCTGAGACTAAATCCTTACAGAAGCAGAGCGCCTCATGTTTCTCCAGAGGAACAGCATATACCTCCAACCTGCGGTTAATATCTCAACAGATTACCCACTGAGTTACCAGGGCTCCTTAAGGTGTTCCAGGGACATGGATTTCCTAGGTAACATATCCCTAATCCCTTCATGTAAAAAGCATGGTCTAAGATCTTTCTAGGATGTATCCTGCCTCATTAAATTGGGGCAACTATGCGGCACTGTAGGATCAGCACTAGACCGTAGGTCAGTTTGAACCACAAAGTCAGAGGTTTGAACCACAAAGTCAGAGGTTTGAACCACAAAGTCAGAGGTTCGAACCCACCATCCATTCCTCGAAAACTCTATACTGGGTTGCTATGGGTCAGAACCAACTTGATGGCACTTAACGACATAATTTAACCTTTAACTGGCAACCCTGAGCAGATTAAAATTGTCCTTTGTTACCAGGGACTGAGTGTCATTTATCCTCAGGGACTGAGTGACCATTTCCCTGGGCTGCAGCCCACCTGCTCACAGCTCTGCTGTCCCTGCCCCAGCTTCTCAGCCAGCCACCTCCATCCCCAGGTTTACAGTTCTAATGTGTAAGATGCCCAAGGCATTACTTTCATCCAGCCAATCTCATTTTCATACAGAAATCTATCCTATGTTCATCAAGATATTTGCTGTGGAGAAAAGGAGCTCTGGTAGCATAGTGGTTATGAATCGGGCTGTGAACCGCAAAGTCAGCAGTTCGAAACTACCAGCTGTTCCGCGGGAAAAAGATGAGGCTTTTTACTCCCATAAAGATTTACAGCCTTGGAAACTGTACAGGGTCACTATGAGTCAGAACCGACTCCACGGCACATAACAACAACAACGTCGGGAATAGTGAAAACGTGTGCGTTTGTGGAACATGGTTTAAATGACTCGGGGACTATCCATTGAGGAATGCTGTTTCTCAGAATAATGAAGTTGTTATGACTGGAATGTGTCCAAGATAAAATAAACTGTGAAATGAGAAAAAGCAAGTTACAAAAGGAACCCTGGTGGCACAGTGGTTAAACATTTCTCTGCTAACCAAAAAGTTGGTGGTGTGAACCTGCTACTAGCAACTCTAAGGGAGAAAACGCCTGGTCACCTGCTCCCGTGAAGGTGTTTACTGCCGTTCAATGTTGCTGAATCCATTCTGACTCACAGCAACCTTGTATAGGCTTTCCAAGGAGTGACTGATCCTACAGCGCCATGCCAGGACTCCTCTGTAAAGATGACAGCCTGGGAAAACCTATGAGGAAGCTCTACTGTGTCACATGGGGTCCATATGAGTCAGAATCAACTTAACGGCACTGGTGCCACCTAGACCCCTGGGTCCACATTGCTCAGAGCTCGGGAGTTTTCACTTCTTACTGGGTAGGTGTCTTTCTCCTCACCAGGACATTAGCTCCAGGGAGCTGGGACCTTGCTGTTTTACCCAGTGTGCCTACCATGGCAAAAGCCCTCAGTTCCAGCTTACAGTATGCTTTGACAGATGCATCCAATGTTTACAACATGGAGAGTTATTTCTTAAAATGCTTAGAAAATAAGAGCATTTGGATGGTAAAGCTCTAAGTATTTGACAGTCATCCAGAGTGTCATGTTTTCATGTCCCAGGACATGTGGCGCTGCATCTGGAAAGTAAAGCGGAAATAAGTGGGGAGGGGCCCCTGTCCCAAGCTGACCGAATTAAGCCTGTTATATAAGTCAAGCTTTGGGTTTCAAGGCCACGGGGTTGTAAGAATTTGGCCTGGAGTCCACCCTGGGTGTTTATTCAACAGGAGTTGCCATGAAACTCCCATCACTTGAGGCAGAACTTGGCAGGGTCTGGGGCTCAGTTTGAAAACAGCTCCTCCGCCAGCTCCCCCTAGGGGTGGGAGACCATGGTGGTCTGGCTTGAGAGGAAAGGAAACAGGAAATCTAAACAGGAGGAACTTTCTAATTCCTGTTGAGCAAACCCAAGTTTAGCAGATCACTGAGAAGGGAGGATGGATTGTGTAAAATGTAGCCTGCTTCTCCATTTATAAGGAAATAAATGAATAGGAACAGCACCCAAAAACCAGACTCATTCCCATCGCGGAGATTCCAAGTCATAGCAACCTTTGTTGTTGCTGTTGTTAAGTGCCATCAAGGCAGTTTCAACCCATAGTAACCCTGTATAGGGTTTCCAAGGAGCAGCTGGTGACCTTGAACTGCTGACATTGTGGTTCAAACTGACTTTGCGGTGCAGCACATTCACCCACAGTGCCACACTAGAACCTTAGAGGACAGAATTAAACTGCCCCATAACGTTTCCAAGGCTGTAAATTTGTATAGAAGCAGCCTCCCATATCTTTCTCCTAAGTTAGGGGTTCAAATCCATGACCTTAACCACTGTGCCACTAGGGTTCCACCCAGGAAGAACAATCCTGAAAATCCTGGGCTTTGAAAGGAAAATACGGGGCTTTGAGTGATCTTTTCCAGAATGCTAGTCTAAGATTTTTGTGCTTAGAGAGGGGCAAGGCCAGCAGTGGACGCTGGAGGGTGGCAGGGGGCAAGGGGCTCAAACAGACAGGACCTCATCCCTGCTGCTTTTCCTGCTTTCTGATCTTTGCAAAATAAACAATGAACACTGTTTCAGGACAGACGTGTTTGGAGCTACTGGGCAGAGATAAAAGCCGAGTCATGTAGATGCCGGCCCGAGGCAGGTCTGGAGTCCTATTGTAGAGGCTGTCCTCTGAGACCCGCTGAGTGCCAGGGCCTGGCTGGGTGCTGTGTTGCACTCAGATGTCACAGAAGCCTTGTCTCCACGGAGGGATGAAGCATCTGAACCAGGGTCACAGCCTGCGTGTGGTAGGGCTAGCACACCATCCAGAATAAAAATGGGAAATCAGTACAGAGAAGGAGTTTGGAACTAAGAGTTCCAAACTTCACGAAGGCCGACTCAGGTGGTGACTGGAAGCTAGAGTTGAAGGGACAACTGGGCAAAAGAACAGTTGTTCGAGGAGGTCCCAAGGCCTGGGTTCAAATCCTGCCTGTCACTCACTGCTGTGTGACCTTGAACAAATAGAGAAGATGAAGCCTCCCCCCCACCCCCCAACCCCCAGTTTAGGTTTGCTGTGTGAGGCTTCAGTGGTAATAATAATCTGGGAAACTGGAGCTACTGGTTTCGGGGGCTGTCACAGCATGAGCTGCTAGTAAATACGCAACAGGTGCTCCGTGATGTGCAGACGGCTGAGTGGACAGCCGCAGGTCCAGCAAAGCAGTACTGGGGCCTACCTGATGCAACCTCTCCTCCCCTAGGCAAGTCAAGTGCCCCCCCCCACACCTACTCTAACTGCTTCCTGTCCTTGCTCTAGCCACCATTCCCCCTCAAGTGTCTCACCGCAGGAGTGAGGCTGTGTGTGACCACAGGGTGACAATGGGGACAGATGCTCCAGCCCTGCACATGCCAGGTCCTCCACAGGTGTTACAGAGAATCTGCCCCAGGTACCTCACAAACTTTCCGATCTCGTGGGGCATGGGGCTGGAGAATGGGAGTAAATGGTTGGACTTCTACAACTCAACAAGAGGATAAACAAAAGACTGAATAGACATTTCTCCATAAACACATGAAATGTAGTCATCAGGGAAATGCAGATTAGACCACAGTGATCACCATTTTACCGGGACTGTTTTTGTTGTTGTTAAGTGCTGTCCAGTAGGTTTCGACTCACAGCAATCCTGTATAGGATTTCCAAGGAGCAGCTGGTGGGTTTGAACCGCTGACCGTTTGGTTAGCAGTCCAGGACTGATCCTGGTGGTGCCTGGTGATGGCTGGTGGTGGCTGTGTGCCGTGGAGTCGGTTCCAACTCATAGTGACCTTGTCCAGGGTTTCCAAGGCTGTAAATCTTTACGGGAGCAGAATGCCTCATCTTTCTCCCGCAGAACAGCTGGTAGTTTCGAACTACTGACTTTGCGGTTCACAGCCCGATTCGTAACCACGACGCTACTGGTTAAAAGAAAACAAAACAACAAATGTTGGCGAGGTGAAACTGGAACCCTCTTGCATTGTTGGGACGATGTAAAATGGTGTGGCCACTATGCGGTTTGGTGATTCCTTAAAAAGTTAAATATAAAATTACCAAATGACCCAGTAATTTCACTCCTAGGTACATACCCCCAAACAATTAAAAGCAAAATCTCAAAACAAATGCTTGTACAGAGATATTCACCGCAGCATTTTTCACAACAGTCAAATGGTGGCAACAACCCAGATGTCCTTCAGTGGGGGAGTGGATTAACAAAAGGTGGGCTATCCTTATGATGGAAAATTCGGGTTTATTTTACAACATGGATGAACTGCAAACATTATGAAAGAAGCCAGCCACAAAAAGCCACATACTTTAAGATTCCATTTATATGAAACGCCTAACTCAGTTCACTAACTTGGAGTTGATTCCGACTCCAGCGACCTTAGAGGACAGAGCAGAACTGTTCCCTGAGACCTTACCTTCTCCCCTTCTCCCACAGGTTGAGCCACTCCGACCTTTACTAAGCAGCCCAAAGCTTACCCCAGGGGTAAGAATAAACAAAACCATAGAATGTAGGTTGGTGGTTACCAGAAGCTGGAGGAGAGATGAGTGGGGAGGAACTATGAATGAGTATTGTTGTTGTTTCTAAGTGCCTTCTAGAGGGTACTGACTCATAGTGACCCTGGATAAAGTTTCCAAGGAGCAGTTGGTGGGTTTGAACTACCGACTTTCCAATGCTGAGCCTATGGTGCCACCCCAGGCTTCTTTTGTTGGGCCATGAAAATGTCTTGAAGTTAGATCAGGTGGTAGTTGCACAATCCTGTTTAATGACAGAACCCCTTTACTACGCCTACCATCATTTTATGGTGTCTTGGTGTGGCACTGTAGGTTAATGCACTGAACTGCAGGGTTAATTTTACCACAAGGTCGGTGGTTCAACCCCACCAGCCGCTCCTCAGAGATCCTATACAGGGTAGCTATGAGTCGGAAGCAACTCGACAATACTTAACATTTATATCCCCTCCCCGACTGTGAACACAGTTTTTCCCTCTGCTTCCCAGCTCTCCTACAGGAAGAAATAGATGTCATTTCTCTACAGATTAATGATCAACCAACTAATTTGAAACCATTTAAACATTTCAAACCTGGATTTCAGAAGAATCTAGGTTAATGCTTCCCCACATTGTTGTCTCATCAAATGCCCACGGACCTTACAGTGGTGCCTTGTGCTGTGGCGCTGGGGGAGCAGGGATTGTGCAGAAATGCCAAATTTGAGCCTGGGAAAGTGAAGCCAGCTGGACCCTTACATAAGTGCCTCTTCCTGAACAGCCCTGTCCCCGGCACCACATGGTGGACTTAGCACATGTCCTGTTTTCTCATGGACACCTCACACACTTATCCTGCACCTTAGAGAGAGGCCTTCTGACTCAGCCACCCTGTAGGACAGAGAAGAACCGACCCTGCCATTTCCCAGGCATTGATACTGTAGGATAAGCATTGTTCATACCTACCAAACAGCTCCTCTGAAACCCTAGACAGGGTCGCTGTAAGTTGGAGCTGACTCAATGGCACTTAACAACAACAAATCTTTATGGAAGCTTTGTCCCAACATGTGGCTGGTGGGTTCGAACTTTTTGGTTAGCAGCCAAGTGCTTTGAAATGACACAAACAGGAGCAATAAGATCCCAGAGTCACCTGGACACGTATGGCCACTGACATGAGCCCAGCTCCAGGTTGGGTTGATGGCTCTGTCTTGTTTAGGGTCACTGACTGCCCCCAGAGTGACTGCAGACGGTTCCTGGAGTTCTGAGTTAAGGCTAGGCCATAGCTCCGGTCCTGAGTCAGAGCCCCCTTGAGAAAGGAATGCAGATTAGGCCTTGGATGGATGTTCCTGCCTGATGGAGTTTGCCCCAGGCCAGGTGAGTTGGCTAGGGCCCCTTCCTGACACAACAGTTTTCCTAGTCTGAGGGGAACCACATGCTGGGATATTTCTTCCTGTACTCCCCACGCTAGATTCCTGGAGAGCATAGAGGAAATTCAGCTAGCTTTTCCTTAAGCAACCTTTGGCCAGGACTCTTTGCTCAGAGAAAGGAGCTGCAGGCTCCCACCTCCCTGACATTGCCTCCTTAAGAGAGAGCATTAAGTCTTACACATTGCCACAAGTCAGGATAGACACACAACCCAGTGACTAATGGTGGTGATGGTGTGCCATGGAGTTGGTTCTGACTCATAGCGACCCTGTTATAGGGTTTCCGAGGATGTAAATATGGGAACAGAAAAGCAGAAAGTCTCATCTTTCTCCCATGAAACAGCTGGTAGTTTTGAACTGCTGACCTTGAAGTCAGCAGCCTAACTTGTAACAACTACACTGTCAGTGACTAATAACAGCAACAAAGTGTCTTCCAGACTTGACTGGGTCTGTAAAGTAGGCACCACTGTGACTGCCAGAGAAGTCTGAATCAGGACCTGGCCACTGAACTCAAGGCTCCAAAGACTGGTCCTGCTCTCTGACCCCATCTCTTATTTCCTTTCTGATTCACCACGAACTCTGGCCACCTTTGTTTTCCCTCAAATGCACCAGATTTTCCTGCCCTAGGGCTTTTGCAGAGCACAGCCTTCAATATAGATTACATCTCAATGTTAAGAAAACAAAAATCCTCACCACTGGACCAATAAACAGCATTATCAATGGAGAAGAGATTGAAGTTGTCAAGGACTTCATTCTTCTTGGGTCAACTGTCAACACCCACGGAAGCAGCGGTCAAGTTAGATCAAACAACATATTGCATTAGGCAAATCTGCTGCACAGGAACTTTTTTTAAAGTGTTGAAGAGCAGAGATGTCAGCTTGAGAACTAAGGTGCGCCTGACCCAAGCCATGGTATTTTCAATAACCTCATATGGATGCAAAAACTAGACAGTGAATAAGGAAGATCGTAGAAGAATTGATGCCTTTGAGTTGTGGTGTTGGAGGAGAATACTAAAAGTGCCATGGACTGCCAAAAGAACCAATAGATCTGTTTTGGAAGAAGTGCAACCAGAGTGCTCCTTGGAGGCCAAGATGGCTAAGCTTCGTCTCTCATACTTTGGACACATTGTCCGGAGAGAACAGTCACTGGAGAAGGATGTCATGCTGGGTAAGGTGGAGGGTCAGAGAAAAAGAGGAAGACCCCCAACGAGATGGATCAGCCAGGTGGCGTCATTGATGGAGTCAAGTGTGGCAGCAGTAGTGAGGTTGGCCAAGGATCGGACATTGTGTCGTTCTGCTGTGAATGGGGTCGCTAAGAGTCGGTTCCGACTCAATGGCACCTGGCAACAACAAAAGGGCTTTTGTACTTGCCTTCCCTGCTGCCTGAACCACTCATCCTTTGTCACTTTTGCTGGCTAACTCTTCTCCAGAGGGCCTTCCCTGACCATTCCAGCTGGCCCCCAGCTCCCATTAGTGTCAATCCTCTCTCAGGATTCAGGATTTCTTATTTGCATTTAGGACCATTACAATCTGAAGTTGTAGTCTGTATTTGTTTCTTCTTTGATTTCATGAAAGCAGGGTCCTCCTTAGTTTTGTCCTCACTTTGTCGTCAGCCTCAAGCACAGTGCTGTGTACGTAGCAGTTGTTCATGCTTGCTGAATGGATGAAAGAATAATCTACTTCAGTCTCCAAGATAACCCCATGTAGTAGTGTTTCAGAGCAAACTCTTTGCTACACCTTTTACAGAGATGGTGGTGGTGGTGGTGTGCCATGGAGTTGGTTCCAACTCATAGTGACCCTACATAGGGTTTCCGAGGCTGTAAATCTTTACAGGAGCAGAAAGCCTCATCTTTCTCCTGCAGAACGGCTAGTAGTTTCGAACTGCTAACCTTGAGGCTAGCAGCCCATCTCATAACCACTATGCTACCAGAGGTCTCTGACTGTGGTCACTTCTTTGGTCATGTGACTGCTGAAGCTAGGGCTGGAGTTTCTTGAAACACCTGTCTGTGGAAGCCAGCTGCTATGTAAGAAGCTCATTCTGAGACCACCATGTAGTCAGGAAGCCCAGGCTAGCCTCTCGGAGACAGAAGTAGCTGGCTGCCAGTCCCAGCTGAAGTGACAGATGTAGGACTGAAGAAGCTATCCTGCCCACTCAGCCCTAGCCTCCCACAAACAGTAGCCACCCAGGAGAGTCCAGGCGAGTATGGCCCAGCCCAGCCGGGCTTAGTCAACTAACACACTGAGAAATGACAATAATAAAGCCTCGCATTAAGCCGCTGAGTTTTAGTTTGTTACACAGCTGTAGATCAACTGGTAGGAACATTCTCTTCATTTTTCAGATACAATAAACCAAAGCACTAAAAGGTCAAATGACTTGACCAAGGTCACTAAGAGTCTGGAATGGCAGAGTGGGCTCTCCAACTTGGATTGTCTCCAAGGCTTATACTTTCAACCCTGGGTGAATTAATGTTTGCTCTTTCTGAAGGCTTCTTTTTGACTATTATTATTTACATCTCTGGTGGTCACTACCGTGTTAAGAGCTTATCCTGGAAACTCTTTTTCCTTCTCACTGTAGATCTTCATAGACAATGAATGGCATGATGCCGTCAGCAAGAAAACATTCCCCACCGTCAACCCGTCTACTGGAGAGGTCATCTGTCAGATAGCTGAAGGGGACAAGGTGAGAACCCCTTACTTACGTTGAAACAGTTGGGATGGAGATGGACAAAGGTGATTTCATTTAAAAAGAAACACATTTTATACGTGTATGATTCACTAACAATAACCCCACTGTGGTCGGGTAGCCATCACCACCACAATGGCTCCACTACTTCTCATTTTCTTTTACACTGACTGTGCGGTTGAAATTTTACCCCATACATGTATTGCCAATGTAAAATCCTGAGTACGTATATAAACAGACACTCACCCTAGTAGAGAAAGGTACTAGATTGGACTTGGTACAATAACTCATATTCTTACGGGCTTAAAGAGTTGGCAGTGAATTTGGGGGAACATCTAATCCAGTCTCTCTTCCCCAGGCCTAGAAAGGGAAGGTCAGAGGAGGTAGGTGCACAGCTAGACAGAAGTCATTGGAGAAGTCTTTTTGAGTAGAATTTGGGTCTCCTGGGACCTAGCTCTAGGGTTGGTAGTACAGGTAGTCCCCAGGTTAAAAACAAAGTCCATTCCTGACTTTGTCCTTAAGAATTTGTAGGTCAGTTGGAACAGATGCATAAGGTTCTTACTTAGCTTTATTTTCATGCAAGAAAGACTTGAAGCCTTCAAAGATTTATACCTACAGCAAGTGAGGGTCATTTCAAAGTGAGGATAAATTTACATAACGTTAAAGCCGGGCTTTGAACTAAAGTCCATCCAGCAGTGCCCTGCTCAAAGATGGTATTTCCCTGCCCAAAGACAGTGGCCGACCTAGCTACTTTGAATGTGGCTCACCACTGTTCTGCCAGTAATCTGGTCTCATGTGTCAGGCTCCTGAAAAGGCTCACTATGCCTCTTCTGGTCCCCCATTCCAGCACTTCAACACATAAGTTTTCTCATTCCAGTTTCCATGATGAATCATGCAAATTGTAAAACTTCAAGTCTATTCCTGTTTAGCCATGACAAACTGGTTGGAAGCCCTGCAATAAAGGGCAAGTAGGAATTGTCGATGAGTTGGATACTCATAACCTGGAGACTACCTGTAAATCTTGCTTGAATTATACATGATCATAATTAAAAAATTAGTTGTATCTTATACTTTTAGAAAAAGTCTTTCATTTTTTAATAGAAAAGACACTAGAAATTATTCAAGAATGCCACCTGCCCCCTGTGAAAGACACAGTTTTCAAGTTTATAGGGTAGCCTGAAAGGAGCTCTGGTAGCCTAATGGGTTACGAGTTGGGCTGCTAACCGTAAGGTCAGCAGTTTGAATCTACCATCTGTTCTGCATGAGGAAGATGAGTTTTTTGCTCCTGTAAAGATTTACAGCCTCAGAGATCCTATACATACTCCCTGTGAGTTGGAACTGACCCATAGCACATAACCACCGCCACCACCAGGGCAGTCTGATGGAAAGTGGACCTAGTAGTAGTGCTTCCTAATGTGCTTCTCCTGATAGGAAAAATGCCAATTGTGTTTATTTTACTGCTCTCCCGAGGAGAGCAAGGTTGTTTGACGTGCATTTCTTTGAAAATGCCACCCACTGTAGAAAGAATGGTTAATCCTACTGAACTTCTTCTCTTGAGAGAGGAAAACGGTCCTCAGTGACCCTGAGGGCCGCTCTCTCCAAGATTCTTTTGTTTTGAAACTTTTTATTGTGAATTGAGTGAAAGTTTACAGAGCAGATCATCAGTTTTACATGCCAGAAATCACACACTTCGTTTCATCTCAATGCCTCTCTAAGACTTTTTGGGGGATTTTGAAATGAAAACACAGAACTCAGAATGGTAAGGTTTCGTGTTCCCACCCTGACTCTGGAAATGAGAGGAAAAGCCTGAGCTTGCCAAGTGGGACCCTTCAGGACTAGAAGGAACCGTATGGGGCAAGTCTTCTGAGACATCAATGCACACGTGGTTACCGACCGGGTGGTCTGAGACATCAGGCGGGTGGTCTGGTACTTGGAGGTGGTTATGATGAAGAAGGCCTGAAATGGCTCCATGGGTGTTTTCCAGGAGGACGTGGACAGAGCAGTGAAGGCTGCCCGGGCTGCTTTCCAGTTAGGTTCACCCTGGCGCCGGATGAACGCATCTGACAGGGGTCAGCTGCTGAACCGCCTGGCCGATCTGATTGAGCGGGACCGGACCTACCTGGCAGTGAGTCCTCAGCCTTTTCCTCCCTTGTAGCAAGTGACTCCGAGTATCCTATGTGGTGCTAATAACTGATGAGCAGGGCAGAGGGTGATTCCTTTAGGTTCTGACCCTGCTTGCAACCAAAAAGCCTCCTGCTGTCTGCTTTGATGTAGTGGGGTCTGGCTAAGTAAAGAGGAGACTGGTGGGGAGGGAACAGGGTCATGTTTCAGGGACCTTCCCAGGAGCGACCCCAGGGATGGATTTCTTTTCCTGTACCCTCTGCCGCTGAGACAGGCAGAGGAATACAAGAGGTAAGTAGTACCCTGCCCTTTTTCTAATCCATTCTGCACATCACAAGCAGGGTGATCCTTCTAGAAGGCAAGTTGTACCACGACAGTCCACTCGCCGAGCCTTCTGTGGCATCCCGTAGCCTTAGGTTAAAGCCCTGTTTCCTCTCAGGCTGGTGCAGTCACACTGGCTTCTGCTGGATCGTGCTCTTCTCAGCCTTCAGGTTCTTGAGTCCAGGCTTCCTCAAGCCTCTGCACATGCTGTTCCCTCTGCTTGAGGTGCTCTTTCCTTTATCTCCATCTCTACCTTTCCCTCGGCCTAGGAGGCATCCTATGTGTCCTTCAGGTGTCTGCTTTAAGGGCACTCCTCAGGGAGATGCTTCTCAGACGGGGTGAGCTAAATGACTGGAAGCATTCTGTGAGCTGCCTTCTCTCTAGCACCCTTGACACTGTGGTGGGTGTCATTATTTGTGTCATTATTCACTGTCTCCTTGCTCTATAAGCAACAGGTCTGTCTCAGTTACAGGGGGTGGCTTTAAGGAACAGAAATGTATCTTCTCATCGTTATGAAGGATAAAAGTCAACTGTAAACTTATAGACAGGTCCTCACCTGGCAGCTGTCTTTGTCCTAGGTGTGTATCTCAAAGTGTATTGTACTCCTTTCATATAACGCACGACCTCATTAACAAAATGAAAGGAGAATTCTGTTTCCAAACAGGATTACATCTATAAGTACAGACAGCCAGGCTTCTGGGCACCTCGTTTGGGGAGACACAATTTGATCTGTAACAAGGTTCCTCACTGTATTCCTAGCACCTAGGGTCTGGCTTAGAGCAGAAGACGAAAAACTACTTGTGAAATGATTGAAAGAGACTTGACGTATCATTCCTCCCCGACTTTTGCCTTGAGAGGGAGGGTCAATGGCCCATAAATGCGACCTTTGGTGGCATAAAAGAGCCTCTCACCCAGGCTGCCACCACCTTCTCAGTACCCACCTCCACGCTGTTGGTCAACCCACTGACTTTGTTTCCTCCCTGATTCCCCATGTCTCTGCTAACCTTTTCTTTTCTCAGGCTTTGGAGACTCTGGACAATGGCAAGCCCTATGTCATCTCCTACCTGGTGGACTTGGACTTGGTCCTCAGGTGTCTCCGGTATGGGTTCAGATTTCCTGTTCTTTCTTGCTCTAGTGGTGCTAAAGGAGTGGAAGCGGTGTTGGGGTGTACAGACAGACTGTAGAAACGTAAAAGGCACACAGGCAAAGGAGAAGCTCATCCATTTAGACTCTTAGCTCTTGGGGAAATCCCTCAGCAGCAAATATTGTAACTTAATCATAGACGTTTTTTATTTCTGCTGGAGTCAATTTGGTAATTTGTGTATTACTAGGAATTTATCCATTTCATCTGCCAAAAAAAGCCAAACTCTCTGCCATCACATCAATGCCAACTCATTGTGACCCAATAGGCAGAGTAGAACTGTCCCATAGGTTGGCCAGGCTGTAATCTGTATGGAAGCAGACTGCCACATCTTTCTCCCACAGAGAGGCTGATGAGAGAAAGGGAGTGGCGATGCTTTAAGTTGCTAACTCCTTGGCTATTTTTCTCTCAAGTCACAAGTTCATCATTCAAATTCAGATCAACTGGAGTCTCTGGCTAATATTTCAGAGATTTTCCTTTTATCCCACATCCTTCATCTTTCTCCGTCTTCCATATTTCTTCCCTCCCTGGAAACTGAAACCATTACACACTATAAACACCCAGCTGTTCTTTTTCCTGCCTCTCATTTGCTGTGTTTTTTTCTGTGCCTTGTATCTCACTCTGTTACGTGCACCCCGTCTGTCAGTGTGTCAGACTCTGGTGACTTGAATGTTGCTATGATACTGGAAGCTATGCCACTCATATTTAAGATAGCAGCGGGGGCACAGGTTTAAGCAACACTTCCAAACTGAAACTAGGAAGAAAGGCCTAGGGATTTACATGTGACAGTCAGCCAGTGAAAACCCTACACAGACCCAAACAGAACGTCCTCCGATACAGTAAGTACCAGGACACGATGCCCTAGCTTGGAAGGCACAGAGAATACACAGTGTCTGCACTGTGGAGGGGAGCACAGCAGAGATGCTGAAGATGGTGCAGGGCTTGGCGCTGTTTCATTTTGTTGTGTGCGGGGTCACCAGGAGTCAGCCCTGACTACAGTAAGACAGCTAACAACAAAGGGTCTAGATAACAAGCCTTTCAGGGGTCAGTTGATGTTTTCTTTCTTTTCTGTGGCCCTTCCACATGTAGTCCAGTGCTCTGGCTATTTGAGGAGACCACACTTCTCTACCAGATCCAAGTCATAGTTATCAGGTGCTGGGGTTTAGCTTGGTGCTGGACTAATCTATTGTTTGCGGTTTACTAATCTGGGTGTTTATCAGAATATAGCTTCCTGGGCATCAGTTCCAGAAAGCCAGATTGAGTAGATCAGGCATGGGCACCTGGAAATGGGTGTCTGTAACAAGCATTGCAGTGGGATCTGATGCTTGGAGGTTATTTACCTAGAGTAAGTTCAGTTTTTTAAGTCTTTCTGGGAAATAAGCCAAAAGCAACGGAAGTTATTAGAAAATTTCAATTAGATCAGTTCAAATCTTCTTTTGTTTTCTATTTTCTGCTAGACTTTGCAGGCTTCCCTCACAGTTGTTGTTGGAAGCTATTTGTCTTTTTTTTCTTTTTAAGGTATTATGCAGGCTGGGCTGATAAGTACCATGGGAAAACCATCCCCATCGATGGGGACTTCTTCAGCTACACTCGCCATGAGCCTGTGGGGGTGTGTGGGCAGATCATCCCGGTGAGTGATCCTCTCTCCACAGGCTGACCAGGAGTGCTGGGGCCTAGAGTCCACAAAACAGAAAGGTGATTCAGCCATCTCAGAAGGACTGGTTGCAAAGGTGTGGGGGGGTGTGGGTTGAAGTCAGAAGACAGCTGGAGTTGGAGAACACGGACTTGGATAAAGCCAAAGCCAAGTTTGGTCCTAGCCCTGCCATTCGATGACTCTGTGACCTAGGAAAGTTGCTAATCCCCTAAGTCTCAATTTTCTCATCTGACAAACGGACATGAACATAGCGCCTGTCTTAGGGAGGCAGGGAGGATTAGACAGATATGTCTAAAAGGGTACAGCACAGTGCTTGGCACATAGAAAGCTCTAGTCCATGTCACTTGCTGTTACTGTTCTCCTGCCTCTGAGGATGCATTGGTTCCGTTGGGGTGTGTGTGTGTGTTGTGTGTTGCAGTGGAACTTCCCGCTCCTGATGCAAGCATGGAAATTGGGCCCAGCCTTGGCAACTGGCAACGTGGTTGTGATGAAGGTAGCTGAGCAGACTCCGCTCACCGCCCTCTATGTGGCCAATCTGATTAAGGAGGTACTTCTGCGTCTTGTTTCCATCTTTAGCTCTTGCTACACTGGCTCCCTACAAGACGCTCTTTGAAGAATGGAACCATTGTTCTCAACGAATACCATAGGGGGAGGGACAACAGTCATAGGAAACCCCAGATAATGGGCTTCTTGTCACTACTATTTAGAATCCCTGTGCAAGACCCCGCCAAGCCTGCCGCTGCTCACTAACTGTCTTGGCTGCAGGGCTTAGTCTCCAGGGGCTGCTGTAACAAAGCACAATAAAACAGGGGACTTAAAGCAGCAGAAATGTATTGTTTCCTAGTTCAAGAGGCTAGAATCTGGAAATCGAGGTGTGGACACAGCCGTGCTATCTAAAGGCTGTAGACGAAGATCCTTTCATGCCTCTTCCTAGCTTCTGCTGGTTCCTGGCAATCGTGGGTGTGTCTTGGCTTGTCAACACTGCAGTCCCTGTCTCCATCCTTCCGTGGCTGTCTTCCATCTGCATCTATCTCCATTTCCCTTCACTTCTAAGGACACCAGTCATAATGAGTTAGGGCCCATCCTACATCAATGTGACCGCATGTTTGCTAAGGACATCTGTAAAGATACATTTTTCAAACCAGGTCTCATTCACAGCTACCAGAGGTTAGAGCTGCAACGTCATGCCTCCCTAGGAGAGGATGAGCTTCCCCTGCCTCATCCCAATGTCTGGCCCTTCAGAGCAGGATTCTCACAATGTCTCTGGCTGTGTGCCTACAGGCTGGCTTTCCCCCTGGCGTAGTCAACATTGTTCCTGGATTCGGCCCCACAGCTGGTGCTGCCATTGCTTCCCACCAGGATGTGGACAAGGTGGCATTCACAGGCTCCACTGAGGTGAGACATCTCAGGGACCTCATTTCCCACCATCCTGAAAGGATGAGACGTTGATGGTCAGCTTCTGGATATGCTGGTTCTGCCCCCAAGACTTGCCTCCAATTTGTTCCTGGGAGGGGCTCTGGCTGTGTCAGGAGTGACGGTGCAGGGCTGAGCCATTTGTGCTTAGACCCAGTGCCCCATGTGGAATAGAGTTCATGACCATTTGGACTTCGCAGAGTCCAGAGACACCTGTCATGATCCTTGAGTGCCAAACTCCTTGACTGGCTCTGTCACTGTGCTTAGGAGCTTGGGTTTCAGAAAGGTGGAATTTAACATGCACACGGCACCGAGGGCAGTGCATGGTAGAGGCAGAAGCCACACAACAATGACCACTGTCAGTCTGTTATCCTTACTGGATTCCAGTCATACGAAATGTGTAGGACAGATGAATCCACAGACAGAAAGTAGTTGAGTGGTTGCCAGGAGCTTCGGGTTAGGAACAGGTATCAGTGCTAGCAGGTACAAGTGTCTTTTTGGAACTCGGGGGAGACAGCCATGGAGAGTGAATGGCTGGAATGAAATACTGAGTCTCTTGTCACCCAGCTGCCTTCTCCAGGTGTGGGCTTACTCCTCTGTTCTGTGTGTCTCTTACATGCATGCACATGTTCTTAGTGTGTCTGTTTTTGTTTCCCCAAGGTTGGCCACCTAATTCAGGTGGCTGCAGGGAGCAGCAACCTCAAGCGGGTAACTCTGGAGCTGGGGGGAAAGAGCCCCAACATCATCATGTCGGATGCCGACAGTAAGTTCCCAGGGGGAGGCGGCTGCCGGTGGTCCATGCCTGGGTTCTGCTCCCTTCTGTGATCCACAGTGTCCCATCTAAATCAACCCACCTCTGAGGTCTCTGGGTGAAGGCCATACCCACTGCCTAGCCCTTGGCAACCCCAAGATCTGATTCTTCCCCAGTCTCTCGTCTCTTTCTTCCCTGGAACCCAGCCAGGTTGAGCTACACAGTTCTCCAGCTGTGCCCGCGATGTCTCTCTGGCCAGACCCCTGTCCCTACTATACTTCCTTCTGTTCCTGCTGCCATGATTCCCAGATATGCCCTCCACAGACTGGGCGGATCCCCAGGGGTCACGGGTGCTGTTTTCTGTCTCCTCGCTCACCGCCACAGCCTGTGGAGCCCCAAACCTCGTGGTGGGAATGGGTTAGTGAGCAGGGGGCCACTGTCCTCCTCCATGCCTCATGCTGACCGTCTGTCCTATGTCTGCAGTGGACTGGGCCGTGGAGCAGGCCCACTTCGCCCTGTTCTTCAACCAGGGCCAGTGCTGCTGTGCTGGCTCCCGGACCTTTGTGCAGGAGGACGTGTACGCCGAGTTCCTGGAGCGCAGCGTTGCCCGGGCCAAGTCTCGCGTGGTTGGAAACCCCTTTGATAGTCAGACTGAGCAGGGGCCACAGGTAAGCTGGCAGCTGCAGAAGCAGCAGGACTGGGCTTCACCCTTCCTACCTCACCTGAAGGGTTACTATGGTGGTTGTGAAGTGGAAATGAAATACTGTAAGCACTTTCTAAGGACCCCTGGTGGCACAGTGGGTTAAGCACTGGGGGGTGTCAGATTGGCAGTTCAAACCCACTAGCTGCTTCTAGGGAGAACAATGCTCCCTTAAAGACTGATAGTTTCTCTCTGGCCAGACTCACAGGGAAAACCCTCTGGAGCAGTTCTACTCTGTCCTACTTGACGGCAGCAGGTTTGGGTTTTGCTTTGGGTTCAGCACTTTGTAAAGTGTACGTATCTGATGAGGAAGAGTGTCAGGATGCTGACCATCCAGAGAAATGCATTTCTCAGGCGCCTGGAAGCACGTACATGGATGTGTTGACCATGGTTACCTCGGGGGAGCAGGGTCAAGGCAATAGTGTGAATGAGGGTAGGAAACTATTGTCACCTTAAACTCCATAAAACTGTAATCACTCCTTGTTATAATAAAAACAAATACACTACAAATAAATACTCAGTAAGTCAAACAGCATCCCACTCTGTAAGACAGTTGAAAGCAGGGACCCACACAGAGACTTGTACATCAGTGACCACTGCAGTGCTATTCACACTAAGCAGAAGGTGGAACCAAAACAAATGCCCATCAACAGAGGATGGAGAGATGCAACATAGCAGGTCCATGTGCTGGAGCAGCACTCAGTCATGAGCAGAAATGAAGTCCTGTATACTAAGAAAGGCACTCAAGCAAGATGCTGAGTGACAGACACCAGACATACAAAGTCAACCTTACCGGATTCCATTCAGATGAAATGTGAAGGACAGATGAATCCACAGAGACAGAACGTAGTTGAGTGGTTGCCAGGGGCATCGGATGAGGAACAGGTATGAGTGCTAGCAGGTACAAGTGTCCTTTTGGGGGAGATAAAAATATTCAGGAATTAGAGGGGATGGCTGTGCATTGCTGTGAATACATTCAAATTCACTGAAATGTACATTTGAAAATGATGAATGTTATATATGAATTTCATTTTAATAAAAAAAAGTATGTGAACAAAATATCAACATTTTAAATTAGGGGCTGAACAAATAATAATGAAAAAAAAAAAAAAAAAGACCATGCTTCTGCCCACATTTCCTCACATCTGGTCTATACTCCAGCACTCCCTGAGCTGGCCGCCTCTGGCCACCCTTCCCAAAGTCTACAACTGCCCCGCACTGCCCCTTCTAGACATCGCTGGATATCGCCTTCAGCACTCCCTCTTCCCAGGCACCAGGCCCGAGTGGTCTGTCTGTGCTGCTGCTGTCCCCAGCCCAGGTCCTAGGGTTGGGAGGCAGAGCTGGGACCTGGACATGGGCTGGGATAACCCCACACATGGGAAGGGAGCCCTCTGAGGTGCAGGATGGAGCAGACAAGAGAGGCAGAGGGGGCCGACTCCCATCTGAGTCCCCGCAGGATCACTTTCCAGGGACACATTTCCAGGAATTGGAGAATTCTAAACTTAGCCTGGCCTTTTGGGTGTTAGTAAGGTGAGTGGATAGAATATATTTTCCTTGTCAGTTTATTAGTTTGGTTTAAAACTTTTAAATTCGAAGGGTCTTCAAAAAGTTCATGGAAAAACGAAACGAAAAGACAATGGAATTCTTCCACAAACTTTCTGAAGCCCCTTCATATCTGTCCTATGGCCAGCAGTCCCCATTTCTACTCTTGCCCTAGGCCCAGCGAATGTAGTGGGGGCTGCCTTTTTCTGCCTGGTTTCCCCATGAGCTTTTGCAGGCCTGCCCCAGCCCCAGCGTAGACATCACGGGGTGTGGCGGGGGTGGGGGTGAGGGGCATGCAGCTACTTCTGAGGATGTACTGGAGGCTCACAACAGGGCCAGGTTATGTGCCCAACATCTCTGTCTCAATTGTTTTTGTTGTTGTTAAGTACTGTTGAGTCACTTCTGACTCATAGTGACCCTGTATAGGGTTTCCAAGGAGCAGAGCGGCTGGTGGATTTGATCCACTGACCTTGTGGTTAGCAGTCCTGTGCTAATCACATACCATAAAATTCACTGTTATAAAATGTACAGTTCAGCAGCATCTAGTATATTTACCTCTAGCTAATTCCAGAATATTTTTATCATACAAAAGACACCTGTACTTGATAGTAGTCACTCCCCATCCACATTCCCAACCACCAACCTTTTCACTTTTTAACATTTTATTATGAATAGAGTGGTTTACAGAGCAGATCAGTGTTACATACAACAGATTACACACATTTGGTTTCATCTCACTGATTACAATCCCACAATGTCAGCATCACTTATCCGACTTCCTCTCTGTATTTCTTTCATCTTTCCACTCCTCCTCCTTTCTTAAGTCTTGTGCATTCTGGCCTTAGGTAAATGCTGTCCATTTGCTCTCAGAGGGTCGCATTCTAAAATGCAGTGTCTCCCTAGGATTATTGTTCCCCTTATAGAAATGTCTTTTGTATGGCTGAAAATTGAGCCACTGGAGTGAGTTTAGTTTGAGGCCTGAAGGGTTACTGAGGGCCACAGCCTTGGAGGTTCTACCAGTCTCTTTCTAACCAGTAGCTCTCGTCTTTTTTATGATTTTGAATTTTCTTTTACTCTATCCAGCAGCTTCTAGTGTGATCTCTTTTAGAACAGTTGGTAGTGGTAGCTGGGCACCATCTAGTTCTTCTGGTCTCAGGGGCAACCACCAATCTTCTGTTTCTGTGAAAATGCCTTTTCTAGACATTTCAAATGGAATCCTACAGTATTTTGCTGAATCAATGTGTATGAACATTTAGTCAACCACTCACAAAAAACACTGTACCAATCTAATAGTCCTTATGATAGTGTATATGACATACTCTTGTTATCATGTATTTTCTCAGTGATTTAAATTCCTGCTATTCTAATAACGGAAAAACAAAACAATGGGTTTGATTTGCATTTCTGTGATCACTACTGAGCTTGAGTCTTTTTTCTTAGGTTTCTTGGCCATTTGAGTTTCCTTTTCCTGCCTTGCTTAGTCATGACATTGCAAGCAGGGTCAAGAAGAGGAATGACTCTATCTTTGCATCTCAGATAACTCTGCTTCTTCTGCTGCAGGTGGATGAAATGCAGTTTAAGAAAATCCTTGGCTATATCCAATCTGGGAAGCAGGAAGGGGCAAAGCTGCTGTGTGGTGGTGGAGCTGCTGCTGACCGTGGCTACTTCATCCAGCCCACTGTGTTTGGAGACGTGCAAGATGGCATGACCATAGCAAAGGAGGAGGTAAGCATGGGGTCGGAGCTCCAGAGAATGGTCTTCAGGGGAGAGAGGGGCCACATACAATCTCTGCTTAGCCAGTTATTATCAAGTTAACTCCAGCTCATGGTGACCCCATGTGTGTCCGAGTGGAAATGTACTCCATAATGTTTCCAGTGGCTGACTTTTCAGTAGGAGATGGTTAGGCCTTTCTTTAAGGTACCTCTGGATAGCCTTGAACCACCAGCTTTTCTGTTAAACATTTTAACACTTAGGAACACAACCTCTGTGCTTGTTACGTTGTTAGGTTGGTTCTGACTCATAGCAATGCATGCAACAGATGGAAACGCTGCCTGGGTCTGCGCCAGCCTCACAGTTGTTATATCTGAGCCCACTGGTGCTGCCACTGTAGTCAATCCCTCTTGTTGAAGGGCTGCCTCTTTTTTACTGACCTTCCATCTTATAAGCATGATGTCCTTCTCCAGGGACGGGTCTTTCCTCACAGCATGTCCAAAGCATGAGAAACAAACTCTCACCATTCTTGCTTCTAAGGAACATTCTGGCTGTACTTCTTCCAAGACAGGTTTGTTTATTCTTTTGGTGGTACATGGTACTTTGCATATTCTTTGTCAATACCATAATTGAAATGCATTGATTCTTTTATGTTCTTCCTTATTCATTTATCTCCAACTTTCATATGATATGAGGCAACTGAAAGTACCATGGCTTGTGTCAGGCACACTTTAGTCCTCAAAGTGACATTTTTGCATGTTAACACTTTAAAAGAGGTCTTTTGCCAATTTGCCTAATGCAATACGTCGTTGGATTTCTTGACTGATTCTTCCATGAGCACTGATTGTGAAAGCAAAATGAAATCTTTGACAATTTCACATCCCACTTGTTGTTCTCCATTTTTCATGATAATGTTTATTGCCCAACTGTGAGGATTTTTGTTTTCCTTACATTGAGGTGCAATCCATACTGAGGGCTATATAGTCTTTGCTCTCCATCAGTCACTATTTCCAGTCCTCTTTGCTTCCAGCAAGGCTGCATATCTCATGTGCCTCTCCAGCCCTTGAGGGCTCCTCACTGTATGGCTTGCTATTGTTGCTACGTGCCATTGAGTCGGGATCTGACTCACAGCAACCCTGTACAGGGTTTCCAAGGAGCAGCTGGTGAGCTGGAAGTGCCGCAGTTTACTGCAGTAACTGGCAGCACCACACCAGAAGGCCTCACTGTATGGGAGGGGCTGCTTTCGATGTTCTCCTGGAAAAACATTGTGAGCTCAGGACAGCAGCTATTTACTGCACACTCACTATGTGCCAGGCCCTCTGCAGACCCTGGAGAGACATCTTATCTGCTCCTGGGGAGTCTACAATCTCCAAGAAACTGGATTAAGACTTCTAGTTGTTACCCCGTCACATATAATTCAGAATAAAATTACATGAAAATGCATACTGGGGGTAAGAAAGTCCAAGAGTGTTCTGCCTTCCCCCATCCATCCTGACTACTTTGATGTTGCTCTCTGGGTGGGGCAGGGGGCTGCCTCCGCTGTGCTGGTATCCTGAGCCCGAGCCACCTGCTATACAGCTGGGGTCCCGGCCCTGGTGAACCCTTGGCAGGCGCCTTCCACCTCCATCTTCACACACTGGATTTGCCATGCCCCTCATCTCTGCACCTCATCCTCTCTTGACTGTGGCCACTTTTCTGCTCTTGGGATGTCACAGCATGGCTTTCATTTCTGGGCAGCCTCCTTTGATGCCCGTCAGTGACCTTAGGCTCTCATTACTCCTGGCCATGCACTGAGCACCCACAGCTGGGGTCCCAAGCCCCTCTGCATGGAGTGGGCCAGAGAATAGTGAGAGCCCTAGAGCAAGGAGGCACATTGTGGTTTCTCAACCCATTCTCCACTACGAGGACTCAGGAATTCTGAGAGAAGTGACTCGGACTGAGGAGGGGCAGTCCAGGAACACCCTGGAACTTCTCAGGGCTGAGACTCTGCCTTGTTTGCTGCTGTTTCCTCAGCTTCTGGCTGTGTACCTTGCACTTCAACTGTATTTGCTGAATAACAGGTTTAAAGACTCTGAGACAGAATCTGTGGGTACCATGTGAGTTACCCGAACCTTACAGGGTTGTTTATGTATGTAAGCTAGAGGTACTGGAAGTCCATGCTGGCTTCTTTCCTTTGGGTTTCCCTGGGTTTTGGAGCTCTTGTCTCCCTGTGGGACCATTGGGTGTGTTCAGGGGCTTGGCATCACATCTGGACTAATTTGGTCAGCACTGTGAAATCTGGGTAGCCTGCCTGGTACATCCTCCTCCTCCGCTTTCTTACCCCAGATCTTTGGACCGGTGATGCAGATCCTGAAGTTCAAGACCATAGAAGAGGTCATTGCGAGAGCCAACAATTCCAAGTATGGGCTGGCTGCAGCTGTCTTCACAAAGGACTTGGACAAGGCCAATTATCTGTCCCAAGCCCTCCAGGCTGGTACTGTGTGGTAAGGGACTCCCACCATTCCTTGCCAGCCATTCAGAATGTAGGGTATTGATCTGATTCTCCTGGGTCAGAGTGGAGTATCCAGGGAGTGATATAGCCACTAAGTTAAAGACTGCCACCCCCCCTGTCCTCCAGAACATGCCCCATCTAACTTCTCTTAAAGCAGATGGATGATGGACCTCCTTACCAAGCTGTATCCAGGGAGGCCAGGGATGAGGGCATGTGTAAGGGGGCTTCAAAATGGTCATGAAAAATTCCATTATTTTTTTCAAACTTCTTGAACGCCCCCTCATATGTTTATAATACTGATCTTAAAGCTTAGCACCTACTTCATATCTACTTGTTGTTGTTGTGTGCCATTAAGTTCATTCCAACTCATTTGTTGGTAAGTGCTGTCGAGTTGGTTCCAATCCATAATGGTCCTGTATAGGGTTTCTAAGGAGCAGCTGGTGAACAGCACATTAGCTAGGGTTTTCAAGGCTGTAACCTCATCTTTCTCCCAAGACACAACTAGTGGATTTGAACCACCGACCCTGTGGTTAACTGCCCAACATGTAACCCACTATGCCACCAGGGCTCCCCAAATCCACTTGTTGTTGTTGTTAAGTGCCTTCGAGTCGGAGCCGACCCATAGCGACCCTGTACAGGGTTTCCGAGGGTGTAAATCCTTACACTAGGATACTTATAATAAAACAAAATAAACAATTGAAAAATAATAAATGTCGGTGAGGACACAGAGAAATTAGAACCCTCAGCCAGTGTTGGCGGGAATGTAAAATAGTGTAGCCACTATGCGAAGCAATTTGGTGGTTCCTCAAAAAGTTAAACACATAATTACCATGTTGTTGTTGTTGTTGTTAAGTGTCATTGAGTCGGTTCCAACTCATAGTGGCCCTGGTAGAACTTGACCGGTGGGTTTGAACCGCTGACCTTGCAGTTAGCAGTCCAGTACTTATCCTAAGGTACCACACTAGGCTCCACCCACATTTACCATGTGACTCAGAAACTCTACTCCTTGGAAGAGACCTAAGAAAACGGAAAGCAAGAACTCTCACGCTCATCCTTGTGCACCAGTGTTCATTATAGCACAATTCACAAAAGCCAAAGGGGCCCACAACGCCACAGTCCACCCACAGTGGAAGAGATGAACAAAGTGTGGTTTATACATCCATACGATGTTGTACTACTCAGCCATAAGGAGAAACAAAGTCCTAACACAGCTGCATTAAGAATGAACCTGGAAACCACCATGGAGTGAAAGAAGCCAGACAGAAAAGGCCACATGGTGTAGGGCTCCATTTGCCTGAGATGTCCACAACAGGCACAGCCATAGGTACAGAAAGTAGGTTACTGGTTTCCAGGGGCTTATTGCAGAGGGAGGACAGGAGGTGGCTGGTGTCAGGCACAGGATTTCTTGTTTGTGGTGATGGAAAGAAATGTCCTGGTTGCGGTAATGCTTCCACACCATTGTGATTAAGTGCAAAAACTACTGATTTGTATACTTTATAAAGTGGTGAATGTTACATTCAGTGCAAATTTTTAAAGAAGTTTTTTAGTTGCAAAAAAAGAACTTGAAAAAGCTTAGTGTCTAGTTAGCAAACATAAGTCCAGGTCAAAAGCTATTCGCATGTGTGCTTTTGGTTGACACCCCACTGTGACCAAGTCCTGAAGGACAAAGATGATTTCAGGCTTTACTTCACTTTGGACCCCCTATGTGGCTGGCTACTGCTATGGTTGTACCCCCTACTTTTCATCAGTGAGATTTTAGAACAATGCAGGGGGGCTCCCAGGGCTGTGACAAATATCCCCCAAGAGGTATTTCTGGAATCTCATTTCAAAATCCAAGGAGTCCTGGTCATACACTTGGCTACCAATCAAAAGGTTGGCAGTTTGAAGTCACTAGAAGTCTCTTGGGAAGAAAGACCTGCCTATCCATTCCTGTAAAGAAAACCCTATGCAGGGTGGCTATGAGCCAGAACCCACTCGGTGGCATGCAACCACCCCCCCCCACCTGCTCCTGTAAAGATGACGTCAAGCAAACCCTACAGGCAGCTCTTCTCTGACCTATAGCCTCACTATGAGTCAGAATTAACTCAGCAGGCCCCACCAACATTTCCAATTCTAGGATCAACTGCTATGATGTGTTTGGGGCCCAATCCCCGTTCGGTGGCTACAAGATGTCTGGAAGTGGCCGTGAGCTTGGGGAATATGGCCTGCAGGCATACACTGAAGTGAAAACCGTGAGTAGGCTGCCCGCTGGGCCCTCCTCCCACTCTCAGTCCTCGGTCTCACTCAGTCCCTTAGTTTAATGCCGTTTCTGCTTCTGAGTCCAAGAAGCTATGAAGGAAAGCTTCCATGGAGCGCCAGCATTAGCTATCAAGGCCCTAACCACACCCACACTGATGGGAACAGATCCTAGAGAACTAATCAGAACTACAAAGACAGTATTAGTTCTGTACATGTTCATCAGCCTATAGCAGGGAAGGGTCTGGTGTAACTCAAATGCCCAGTAATGCCCAGTAATTGATGGAACACCAAAACCATGGTATAATATTTAACAGAGAAAACTCCCCTTCTTGAAAGTGAAATAGCAGGATACAGCGAAATCTATGTAGTATGAGCCCAATTTTACAACTGTAAATGTATATGTAGAAAGAACTGGATCTATTTGTCCATCAGTATAAACAAGGTGGGGGGAAAACATGTTAAAGAGATACCAGTGTTCTCTTTACAGTGAACACCCATTCCAGTTTAACCAAAGAACACACACACAAGGAAAGTTACAAGGCGAGAAATGGGTCTACTTGGACTCCCAGGGTTGGGAAAGGAGGGAGGGCACAGGGCAAGCCGACTGAGAGGAAAAGAGGGAGGAAAGCCAAATGGGTGGTGGGAGGGAGGGTCTGTAGCTTTTGTCAACACTCTCCTACAATGAACCTTGAAAATATAGACAAACTGTGACAAGCAGATAATTTTTGGGATGGGAGCTATCCTATGCATTGTAAGATGTTTAACAAGATCTCTGACCTTAACCCACTCCCGGCCCCCTTCAGTTGTGACAACAAAAATGTCTCCAGACATTGTGCAGTGCCCTTGGGAAGCATGCTGGTCCCTGTGGATTAAGGGGGATGCGGGTGTGACCTCACACTAATACAGACTCAGTGATTCCTGGCAATGGTCAGTTGACCAATAGTACCTTACAATTTAGGGAACCCCTTCTGCGCATGCCCTGGCAGTAGCGTGTTGGGGGTGAATGAAGACTGAATGGCTTCTTTTAACTCCTTGCAGGTCACTGTCAAGGTTCCTCAAAAGAACTCATAAAGGGCGGAGCTGCTTCCTGCTCAATGAGACCTGCATAAAACCAAGACAAATGACTTTTGGAAGCCAGCAGTGTCAACAGAAATTCCTTCACAAAATCTTGGAGTCAAGAACTTTCTGGAATTTGAACTGATCAACAGGGTGGGAAGGTGGGGTGAAGAGTTTATGGGGAGTCTTGTAAACAGCAACATTGCTACTAGCTTTAGGGGAGGAGGCAATTTTTAAAAACCCAGTCGGTATCTCATCCTGTCATTGGCTACACTTTAGTAAACTTGCCTTTGTGGGAAGAAAAGCCACAAAGTTTGCAATTTTATTAATATCAGTCAACAGCTAGGACCTTTATATTCCAGACTAATAATCATTAAAAACAGAGCTTATAACTTTTTGAGTAATTCTTTCTTCATTGTTGTTGTTGTTGTCATGTGCCGTGGAGTTGGTTCCGACTCATAGCGACCCTGTACAGGGTTTCCGAGGCTGTAAATCTTTATGGGAGCAGAAAGCCTCATCTTTCTCCCACGGAACAGCTGGTAGTTTCGAACTGCTGACCCTGAAGTTCGCAGCCCAATTCGTAACCACTACGCTACCACCCTCATATCCCAAGGAAATGCTATCAGGCAGGTTCAGTCCTCCTTCCCCCATGCCTGTACTATTAGATCCTTCTGCTACTGTGGATAAAGAGCTTTCTGTTTGTGCATTTCATGAAATGCTGTGGCCTTTCTCCGTGTACCAGACACTGGGCTAAGCAGCAGGGTAAGACCAATACGGGCCCTTGGCTTCGGAGAATGGGGAAATATGCCAGGACAGAGACACTTGGCCTGTTTGTTCGTTCAAACACTTTATCAAACCAAACAATTCAGATTCATATGGGATCAATTACATAAGTGATCAGTTTGGAAGCCACTTGTCAATTAGATCATTTTAAGTGAAATCTACATTTTTGGTGGCTAAACCTTTAGATCTCCTGTCCAAGACACGGCTTCCCTGAGTCAAGGCACCTGGCCAACATTTCTGACTCAAAGCGACCCTGTATAGTATTTCCGAGGGAGTGGATGGTGGGTTTGAACCTCCAACCTTGTGGTTAGCAGTCCAGTGCTTATTTTATAGTACCAATCAGGCAAATTAGTAAGAAACACTAGTTGTTGTTATGTGACATGGAGTTGATTCTGACTCATAGTGACCCTGTGCACAGTAGAACAAAGCACTGCCTGGTCCTGTGCCAGCCTCACAATTGTCATGTTTGAGCGCATTCATGCAGTCACTATGTCTGTATATCTCGTTGGGGGACTTCCTCTTTTTTGCTGACCTCCACTTTGCCAAGCATGATGTCCTTTTCTAGAACTGGTCCTTCCTGATGACATGCCCAAACTTTGTGAGACAGTCTCAACATCTTCACTTCCAAGGAGCATCTGGCTGTACATCTTCCAAAACAGATTTATTTGTTCTTTTGGCAGTCTGTGGTACTTTTAGTATTCTTTGCCAACACCATAATTCAAATGCATCGATTCTTCTACAGTTTACATTATTCACTGTCCAGCTTTCACATATATATGAGGCTACTGAAAATACCATGGCTTGGGTCAGGTGCACCTTAGTCTTCAAACTGTTATCTTTGCTCTTGAACACTTCAAAGAGACCTTTTGCAACAGATTAGCCTAATGCAATATATCATTTGATTTCTTGGCTGCTGCTTCCATGAGTGTTGATTGTGGATCCCAGTAAAACGATGTCTTTGACAACTCCAATCTGTTCTTCTTTTATCATGCTGTTATTTATTGGTCCAGTTGTAAGGATTTTTGTTTTCTTTACATTTTGGTGCAGTCTTTGATTTTCATAAATATTTCATGTCCTCTTCACTTGCAGCAAGCAAAGTTGTATCATCTACATATTGCAGGTTGTTAAGGAGTCTCCAATCCTGATGCTGTCTTGTTCTTCATAGAATCTTGGATTATCTGTTCAGCATACAGATTGAATAAGTAAGGTGAAAGGATACAATACTGACACACATCTTTCCTAATTTTAAAGCAATCAGCACCCCCTTGTTCTGTTCAAACGACTGCCTCTTGGTCTATGCAAAGGTTCCTCATGAGCACAATTAAGTGTTCTGGAATTCCTATTCTTTCCAATGATAGTCATAATTTGCTATGATCGACAGAGTTGAATGCCTTTGCATAGTCAATTAAACACAAGTAAACATCTTTAATAGTGTTTGGGAGTACAGTGGCACCATATATAAGCACTGGACTGCAAACCACAAGGTCAAAGGTTTGAGCATCAAACGTTCTGCAGCAGAAAGATGAACTTTCTGCTCTCTAGAAAATTTAAAGCCTTGGAAACCCTATATGTGGTCATTACGAGTGGGAACCGACTTGATGATACCTAACAGCAAGAAACATCTCTCTTACATCCGATTTGGTATCCTGCATTCCGCGTACTCTTCTGAATCTGGCTTGAATTTCTGGCAAATCCCTGTCGATGTAATGCTGCAACTGTTTTTTTAATTATCTTCTGCAAAATTTTGTTTGCATGTGGTATTAATCATATCATTCAATGATTTCCATGTTCTGTTGGGTCACATTTCTTTGCAATGGGCACAGATATGGATCTCTTCCAATTGGTTGGCTAGGGAGCTGTCTTCCACATTTCTTGGCACAGACAAGTGAGCACCATTATGTCCTGGAGCCTTGATTTTTGCTAATGCTTTCCGTGCAGCCTGGACTTCTTCCTTCGATACCACTGATTCTTGATCATTGTTCAGTTCTTTTTTGGTACTGTGTATTCTTTTCATCTTCTTTTGATGCTTCCTACATCATTCAATATTTTACCCATAGAATCCCTCAATATTTCAAGTCAAGGCTTGATTTTTTTCTTCAATCTTTAAGCTTGAGAAATTCCAAGTGTGTTCTTCCCTCTTGGTTTTCTGACACCAGGGTTTTGCACATTTTGTTACAATACTTTACTTTTGCTTCTTGAGCTACCCTTTGATAATTCCTGTTCAACTCTTTTACTTCATTTATCTAACTTCAACATCAAGTTTCAAAGTCTCTTCCGACATCCACTTTAGTCTTTTCTATCTTTTAAATGACCTTTTGCTTTCTTCCTGTTTGATGTTCTTGGTGTCGTCATCCCACAGCTCTTCTGGTTTTCCATCATTAACGGAATTAATTAAGTGGAATAAATTAAAGCATAAAATTTGTTCTTAAGATGGTCTCTAAACTCAGATGGGATATATTCAAGGCATTATTTAGATGTTAGTAAACTTGTTTTAATTTTCTTCAGCTTCAGCCTGAACTTGCATATGAGTAATTGATGATCTATTTGACAGTTGGCTCCTAGTCTTGTTTTAACTGATAATATTGAGCTTCTCCATCGTCTCTTCCCACAGATGTAGTCATTTTGATTCCTGTGTATTCCATTTGGTGACATCTATGTGTATAGTCAAAGTTCTTGTTGTTGAAAAAAATGTATCTACAACTTATAAGTTATTGGTCTTATAACATTCTATTATGCAATGTCTAGCCAACACCATATTTCCCCAATATTAATCTTTCCTCTTTGTTTCTAAATTTCACATTCCAGCCACCAGTAATTATCAGTGCATCTTGATTGTATATTTGATCAGTTTCAGACCAATAGGTGGGATTCTTCATCAAAGGCACATAAATTTGAATAACAGTGGTATTAACTGTTTTTTCTTGTATTGCTATTATCCTATCACAGACAGCATTGCACTTAAAAACAGATTTTGAAATTCTCTTTTTGACAGTGTGATGCTATTTCTCTTCAATTTGTCATTCCGGCATAGTATATCACATGATTGTCAGATTGAGAATGGCCAATGCTTTGTCCATTTCAACTCACTAATACCTAGGATACTGATCTTTATGCATTCCATTTAGTTTTTAATGGATTCTAATTTTCCTAAATTCATACTTAATACATTCCACGTTTGGTTATTAATGGACGTTTGTAACTTTTTAAGTATAATTTTGAGTTGTGTCCCATCATCAAATGAAGGTCCTGAAAACTTGACTCCACTTGTGTCATCATGGTCAGCTCTACTTTGAGGAGGCAGCTCTTTCCCAGTTGTATTTTGAGTGCCTTCCAACCTGAGTGGCTCATCTTCCTGCACTATATCTGACAATGTACGGCTGCTATTCACAAGGTTTCAGTGGCTCACCATTTAGAAGTGGTCTGCCTCGTTTCCTAGTCTGTCTTAGTCTGGAAGCTCTGCTGAAACCTGCTGATCATAGGTGACCCTGCTGGTATTTAAAATACTAGTGGTACAGCTGCCAGCATTGCAGCAACACACAAGCCACCACATATGACAAACTGACAGACGAGTGGTCAGTAAACAGATTCCTGGTGTGGTGCTGTAGGATAAGCAATGGATCACAAGTTTTTTTGTTTGATTCTCAAGGTTGGCGATTCAAACCTACCAGCCACTCCTCAGAAACCCTATACAGGGTTGCTATGAGTCAGAGCTGACTTGACAGTATTTAACAACAACAGTAATCAGATGATTTCTTGGTGAGTGTGGAATCGGAGCAAAAAATGATAGTAGTAGTTGGGATTGTTTAGGTCACAGATTCCTTTGAGACTTTGCAGAAAACCTCAATCTTTTAGAAAAATACACCTTCCAACAACAACAGTCATTGTGTATCGCGTCATTGGCTGACCTTACAGGCTAGTTCACCGAGGCTGAGCCACGTTTTGATAAACAATCCTCATTCTACTAAAGACTAATTTTAGTTATTCAAACGGTGCTTCACAATCTTCGTCATTCTTGTTTCTTTCTTTATTGTGGTAAAATACTTACTAAAACTATCACACCTCTATTTGCCACATACCTGCACTGTGATTTACATAATTTTTTTGTTCACATTAACTCACTTCTCTATTTAAATAAAAACATTAAAGAACACCTTGTTCCCAGACACAGGAAAAGTAGTACTTGGCTACCATCAATCGAAAGCAATGTACACAGTGATAGCAGCACAATAATATTAAGTGGAAACTAATGAGGTACAAGCGACTAGGCAGCTGCAAACTCTCCCGACCCAGAAAGAAGTTTCTCAGTGACAAGCACAGGGTTTTACAATCCATCAGCAAGAAAGGGCTGTTCCAGATGATGTGGCCTGAAGATGAAAACAGGATTCACTGTCAATAAAAAGCGTGTGTAGTTTACTTCTGATGATTACCAGCAACAACAATGCCAAGTGACTTGAGAACCTACTGACAAAGGGCAAAAACGCACCTAAGGGAGCCAATCCCTGTTCTCCCACCTCTCCCCCAACTGCTCTGTGGTTTCCTCTGGGGCAAGGGGTGGCACACTGCATGCTGGGATATATGGCAGCACAGGGATAGACTGATAGACTGCGACAGCAGTCCCTGCCCTCCTGACCCTGACACTCTACACAAGGGCATTCCAGACGGCTTCGGGAGCAGAAGGAAGATGGTGTACTAAGAGTGACGGCGAATGTCTGACTTCAGCTGGGTGGTGAGGAAGAAAAGGTGATGTTCTTTCACACTTCTTCCAGCAGAAACATTAGGAGCTACTGTGCACTCAGTACCAGCGGCCACTGAATCGACTTGTATTTTAGAGAACTGTGTGTGCTCCATGGGATTTTCCATGGCTTATTTTCCAGAAGTAGATCCCAGACCTTCCCAGGTACCTCTGGGCGGACCCCAACTTTCAACCTTTGGGTAGTAGCTGCAACATGGCAGACTAGGCAGATGCACTACAAAACCCCTCTACAACAAGGATGTGAGAGATCAAATAACAGACACAAATGAAAATTCTGGGACCCTAAACTTTAGAAGGAAGGTCAGAAAGGTGAATAGAGTGCTTGCTGGGAGAAGAGGGTGAGCAGGGATGGCAAGAGAGGGACACTGATGAACGGGTGCCTAACCACAGCTCAACCAGGTATCTTGTGAGCAGCTTTGGCAGTGGAGGGAGGCCTGCCAGAGTAGATTCGCATGGACATCAGGAAAGGTGCAATTTCTTCTTTTTCCCCATGCTCCCCTATTGATCAGAGGTGTAGCCAGCTCTGACCCTCATCGCCTCAGCACAGATCCAGCTCTCCAGGAGTTTGGAGTTTGGAGCCACATGGTTGGGACCATGACAGTGTGTGCTGTGGGCCTGCTGTGCTGTTTTAGTGCATTGCTTTGGTGCCTGGATCCAAGCGGGCTCAGCTCCAGACCTACAAAACACACAGACACACCAGACCAGCATTTAACCAGTTACCCTGCCCCCAGCTTCCCTGTACTCTTAACAGACACTGAAACCAGCTTCATCAAAAGGCCCCATAATACTTCTTGAAAGAAAGACCTACAGGAAAAATATAAAACAACATAGGCAGACCGACTGTTACTACAAGAACAAGCAACTTGCTTGCCCAGGAAACATCAAGGCAAGTGGTCGGGTCCCCTCAGTGCAAACCCCCTTCCAAGACTAAGGCTCAATGGGA
>NW_006408596.1:5955577-5963462 GCF_000296735.1 Chrysochloris asiatica
AAAAAAAAAAAAAGCCCCCATAAACTACTTCTACATTAAGTACCTGGAACATGGATAACACTGAGGCCAATAGGAATTCCATCTAGGGTCAGGAACTATGTGGTCACATCCCTTCACAACCATATCCTGAGCTCCTTGAATTGCAGGAGCCCCAAAGATTTCTCCCCTCCAGGTCAAACAACTGCATTGTTTGTTTTTACAAATACAACTCCGCAACACCCCAGAGACAAAAGACAATTTTAGTTCACTTGAAGAAACAAGAGAGAATGGCTCAAATAAATGACCAAGATGAAGAGACAGAAAACATTTTTGGGAACAAAAGGTAATGAATAGTAGAATAACAGAAAAATGATTCAAAAGTATATTTTGGTACAATGGAACAACAGAAAGATCAAAGAAAGCAATGAGAACACAGAAAAAAAACCTCAAGAAGAATCAGGAAAATGCTACAAGAACAGACAAAATAAATACAAATTTTGAAACAATACAAAGCATGCAGTTAGAAATTTAGAGGTTTAATACTAAGATTTCAGATATGGCCAATACATTGAAAGGGCAAAGGAGAAGATTCAAAGCAATGGAAACCTGAATTAATGAACTTGAAGATACATCTTTGAATGCTAGAAAAACAATCAGAAAAAAGAATAAAAAATCTGAAGAAAGTCTGAGTTATGTGGGACACCATAAAGGAAACAACTTCAGAATTCCAGAACAGGAAGAGACAATAAAAAACACAGAGAAAACTGTTGAAGAGTTGTTGGAAGAAAACTTCTCTAACATCATGAAAGATGAAATGTAAGTATACAAGAAACCCTAAATAGGCTAGATTACCCAAAAAAAATCACCGAGACATATCATAATCACATTTTCCAAAATCAAAGACAGGTTCCTCATGAGCACAATTAAGGAAAGAATCCTGAGAGCAGCTCAGGAAAAACAAGAAGTTACCTACCAAGGAGAACCAATAAGACTGACTCTTCTTTCTCAGCAAAAACCATGGAAACATGAAGGCAGTGGGATGACATATACAAAATTCTGAAGGAAAAAAAAAAAAAAAAAAGCCAACCAAGAACCATATACCCAGCAAAGCTGTCCCTCAAATACGACAGCAAAATTAGAACATTTCCTGATCAACAGAAATTAAAGGAATTTGTAATGACCAGACCAACTTTACAAAAAAAGCCAAAAGGTGTTCTATGGACTGAGAAATAACAACAGACAATAACCTGAGATTACCACATCTGACACCACCACCCAGGAATTAATCCATATAACATTATTGTCATTATTAGGTGCCATCCAGTCAGTACTAGCTCATAGCAACCTTATGCACAACAGAAGGAATGCTTTCCAGTCTGTGCCAACCTCACAATACAATAAGTCATTTGATTTCTTGACTGCTGCTTCCATGAGCATTAATGGTTGATCCAAACAAAATGAAATCTTCGACAACTTGAATCTTTTCTCCATTTATATGAATGTTGTTTATTGGTCCAGTGGTGAGGATTTCTGTCTTCTTTACACTGAGATTCTACCTATACTGATGGCTGTGGTCTTTGATCTTCTTCAGTAAGTATTTTAAGTTCTCTTTGCTTTCAGCAAGCAGGGTTGTATTATCTGCATATTGTAGGTTGGTAATAAGTCTTTTTTCAATCCTGATGTCACCTTCTCCATATAATCCAGCTTCTTGTTTTATTTACTCAGCATACAGATTGAGTAAGTATGGTGAAAGAACACAACCGTGGCAGACACCTTTCCTAATTTTAAACCATTGGGTGTTCCCTTGTTTTGTTCGAACAACAGCCTCTTGGTCCATGTACAGGTTCCTCATGAGCACAATTAAGTGTTTCAGAATACTCATTCTCTGCAATGTTGTCCAAAGCTTATCATGATTTATACAATAGAAAGCCTTTGTGTACAGTAAAACAAATCTATGAGGCTGAAAATAGGGAACCACAGACATCAATGTATAATGAAACAATTACAAAACAAAAAGAGGGAAGAGAGTACATACAAAACTTCCAAATGGCAAGCAAGTCAAGTAGATTTCAAGATAAAACATACTGTTTAAGCAGGAAAAAAAATTAATAAATTACATAGTAACCTGAAAGACAAATAGTACACCTGTATATCAAAATTTAAAAAAGAGGAAAATCAGAAAAATTTAATAAACATTAATACAACGGAAATGAAAATGAAAACAAAACCCACAAAAAAATGAACTCATCATAGAAAATTCTGTGAAACAAAGACTCCAGAAGCACCATACACACAAAAACACACCAAAAAAATGATAGCAACCGATTCATGTGTGTTTTGTTTGTGTGCCCCTAAGTTGGTTCCAACTTCTAGCAACCCTGTATAGAGTTTCCAAGGCTGTAAATCTTTATAGGAGCAGAATGCCTCATCTTTCTCCTGCAGAGAAACTGGTAGATTTGAAGAACTGATCTTGCGGTTAGCAGCCTAGCTCATAATCCACTATGCTACCAGGGCTACGAAATCAATTCATATCTATTGAAACTTACACTGAATGTAAATGGATTAAATGTACCAGTCAAGAGACACAGAGAGCCGAATGGATACGAAAACAGTATCCTTCAATATGTTACCTACAAAACACATATCAAAAAAAATGGCGACAGACTAAATGCCTATCAATAGAAGAATGGTTAAACAACTTAGTACATACACACCATGGAATTCTACAAAATGCTGAAGAATGATGATGAATCTGTAAAACACCTCACAACATGGTTGAACCTGGAGGACATTATACTGAGTGAAATTAGTCAATCACATAAGGACAAATATTGTATGAGACCAATGTTATAAAAAGTTAAAAGAAAATAAAAGGTTTTCTGTATAAAAGAAATAATCTATGCTGGTTACTGGTGGGGAAGGAAGGGGAAATTATTCATGGGCTAGAGGGTAGACACATTTTAACATGGGTGACAAGGGCAGGCAATATACAACAAGAGGGAGGTGCAAAGGAAAGATGAAGGTAGTGGGAGACACAGGGAGAAATATAATAGATAAAGTGAATAGTTAAATACTGCTAACTGTTGGTACATGGAGGGGATTGCAATCATTGTAATGAAGCAAAGTGTATGATTTGCTGAATGTAAAACTGATGATCTGCTCTGTAAACCTTCACTCATTTCACAATAAAAAAATTGAAAAAAACATTTTTTAATATTAAAAAAGAATGTTGCCATTGTAGCACCTAAAATCATCTTAGTAACACCACTGGAAAGGTAGGTTTACTTAGGATTGCTGGTATTTGTCAGATACCAGAGTTTCCTTCCAACAGCTCAGGGTGAAGAAGCTCATAATCTTTTGCTCACTACTCCTTTAATATTGCTGGGAAGATGCGGGAACCTCCCAAGCCAACTAAGTGAAGATAAACAGGATATTTAGGATTTCTATTCCAGAGCAGAAGGTCAAGGAGTCCTGTTGGCACAATGCTTAAGCACTGGACTGCTGACTGGAAGATTGGCAGTTTGAACCCACCTGCTGCTCCGTGAGAGAAAAGAACTGGTACTCTGCCCTGTAAAGATTACAGACGAGGAAACCCTCTATGCCAGTTCTACTCTGCCATATTTACTTTGAGTTGAAATTGACTTAATGGCATGCAACAACAACAAAACCACCCTGGAATCTGGTTGAAACTTTTCCATTTCTTTCACTTATTCCTTGTTTCAATAAACATTTAGTATTATTTATCTTAGGGAGCACTGTGGCTCTAGACTGAAATCACAAGGTCAACACCCTTAGCCCACCAGCCACTCCATGGGAGAAAGATGAGATTTTCTACTTCTGCAAAAATTTACAGTCTTGAAAACCTTATACAGAGTTGTTATGACTCAGAACTGACCCAATGGCACTTAACAACAACGGTATTTATTTTAGAATTATGCTGGTGCGGCGCTGCAGGATCATACGCTGGACTGCAAAGTTGGTTTGAACCTCAATGTCGGTGGTTCAAGCTCACTAGCCACACATCGGAAACCTTATATAGGGTCATTAAGGGTCGGAACCAACACGATGGCACATAACAACAACGCTAAACAATTACTACCTCAGGAAGCAAGACATTATGTGCTAGCCAGTATTTACCGTCTAGCTGTGGAGATAATGGTGCATGATTGCAATGAAATGTCACAATAAATGTCATATGCTGTGTTTCACAGCAACCCTATGGGATGAAGTACAGCTGTCCTAGAGGGGTTCCAATGCTGTCAATCTTTACAAAAGCAGATTGCCACATGATTCTCTCAAGGGGCCGCTTAGTGGGTTGAAACCACTGAGATTTTGGTTGGCAGCCAAGCACTTAATCACTGGCCTACCAGGGCTGCTAGTCAGTGAGGATGAGAGTCCCTGCATCATTCCTCAGCAGTAAACCTATGTTTGCTTTAATGTTGAATTTTACTAGTCAAAAGGAAAAGTGAATTATGAATTACAGAAGGAAAGCTAGTGCAACCTATATCCACGAGTTTGATGTCTTCTTCATTGAGTAACAGGGTTCTAAGTCCTTGCTCTGAGTCCACATATGTGTGAGGCAAAAATAACAGTTAAAACAACAGAAAAGTTTATTTCTCTCTCAGAAGAATGAATTCCAGAGATGGGCATTCAAGGCTATTAGAATGATTCACAAAGTCTTTGAAGAACACCAATTTCTATCATTTCAGAACTCCACAATCCCTAAAATCCCTAAGATTGAATCATCCTAAAAACTCAATATGGCTGCTACCATTCCAGACATCACAACAACATTCTGATCAGTAAGACAGAGGGAAAGTAAAGAAAGCTAGGACCTCTTCTTTTAAGGAGTCTGTGTGGTCCACCCCTGAAGCCAGGAGTGAAGTCTTAATGTATAGCATTGAGAATAAGATAGGGATTGGTCCCCAAAAGAAAACTGGTGCTATTTTCTGAAGAAGGGGGCATGGTGACTTGAGAGTTAGTTCCCTCTGATAATAATGTCACTGACAACTTTTTAATATAATAAGCAATGCTTCAAAAAAGCCCTAGAGGGATACATTTGTAAAAAATACAGAAACACAATGTTCCACACCCCTGGATCTATACTAGGAAACAGTGCCTTAAACCCTGGAATGACAAAGAAATGTCCATAACATTAACTTGACATCCTACACACTTACTAATCTCCTTGTGCTTTTAGGGACAGGAATCAATTAGAATGTTAAGTAGCTGCCTTAAGTAAAAACAAAGTTCTCAGGTTATAAACAACCTAATCTCTCTGGGTAAGTAGATGTGGGCCAGTCACAGGAGTATTGGGTGAAAAGCTGCTGTTTCTGCATTTAGCCATGCCAGCTCTCCAAGAGGAAGTGCTCCACTTGGGGACACAAGGCCACTTGGAGACACAAGGAGCTCTTCATGCAACTTGGCGAATCCAGAGCTCTCACAAGCCCTTAGGCATTGTCTATGTGCAGACACCGCTGTGTGGAAATTGAAGAGAACTGCAGTCACATACTTTCCAAGAGCGGATGGACTGCACCTACCTACCCACTGCTGGTTTTCAAAGTTGAATGTTACATACAACACAACTCCACACAGGCCATATTTGGCAAACACTGCAATTGGGGATCAAGAGTCCAGGGTCATATACCACAACAAATTGCCAAGTGACTTTTGAATTAAAAACAAATACTCCATCAGAGTTGTTAAAAATCAAAGATGTCTTTGAGATGATAAGGTGTTTCTGATCCAAGCCAGGGTATTATTATGTGAAAGCTAGATAATTGAAAAAGAAGGCTGGGAATTGATGCATTCAAACTGTAGTAGTGGTGAAGAATATTAAGCATACCATGGATTGCCAGAAGAGTGAGCACATCTGTCTTGAAAGAGGTCTAGCCAGAATGTTCTTTAATGTGAGAATGGCAAGATTTCACCTCTCTTATTTTGGACCAATGGTTACATAGAGACATTGTGCTTATAGTAAAGGTGTGAGAAGGTCACTGAAAAAGAAGGAGACCTTCAAATAGATGGGCTGACACAGTGGTTGCAACATGGCAACAAGTGTGAATATGGCCTACTCAGGCCAGCAACATTTTGTTGTTACGCATGAGGCTGCTAAATTGGAGCTGACTCAATAACACCTAACAAAAACACAAAAAAATACTATTACACACATGTTCATAGCAGTACTATTTACTACAGCCAAAAGGTGGAAACAAGCTGAATGGACACGTGTAAACAAACTGTGGTATATCCATACAAACGAGATATTATTCTTCCATAAAAATAAACAGAGTATAGACACATGCTACAGTGTAGATCAACCATCAAGCATGATGCTAAATGAAAGAGGCCAGATATGAAAAGGTCACATTTGTAGGATTCAGTTGATATGAAATGTCCACAAGAGGCAAATCTACAGAGATGGAAAGCAGGTTGGTGGTTACCAGGGGCCGGGGAAGGGAAGTGAGAACTTAATGGCTAGAGTTTCCTTTTGGGGTGACAAAAATGTTTTGGAACTAGACAGAGGTAATGTCTGTACAACATTGTGAATGTAACACATGCCACTAAATTGCCCTCTTTAAGTTGGCTAACCTTATGCTATCTGAATTTTACTTCAATTTTTAAAAAAATGAGAACTGGGTCACAGCCCATGTCTCACACTGGCGGGCTTTCCCACAAACCAAAAGACCCAAATCCACTGCCATCTAGATTCCGGCTCATACTGAGCAGAGTTATTTGTTGTTGTTGTTAAGTGCCGTTGAGTCGGTTCCGACCCATAGCGACCCTGTACAGGGTTTCCGAGGGTGTAAATCTTTACGGGAGTAGAAAGCCTCATCTTTCTCCCGCGGAGCAGCTGGTAGTTTCGAACCGCTGACCTTAAGGTTCGCAGCCCGATTCGTAACCACTATGCTAGTTATAGGGAAGGGTAAAACTGCCCCACAGGGTTTCCAAGGCTGCTTTCCCTTTAAGAGCAGGTGGTACGTTAGAACTGATCTTTCAATCAGCAGTTGAGCATTTAATCACTGCGCCTCCAGAGTTCCTTTCTAAACTACAGAAGAGCCACTGCTCCTTGAGTTGATTCTGAGATAGTGCCCCCGACAGGACAGGGTGGGACGGCCCCATAGGGTTTCTGTGAAACACGGAATAGAGGCAGCCTCTGAGCTCCTTCCTCTAACTTCATGAGAGTGGAGGAAGATTAAGATCAACAGTCCGAGGCTGATTCCTATGAGGCAGAAGTCAGACATTGTTCCATCCACCAACCTTTTTACCAGTTCTGACACCAGCCGTCTCTCCGACAACACTCTATACTGCTCTGCTGGGTGCGATCATTTGTCAGAACTGTCACACTGAATTTACAGACCACACTCAAGATTATAGGGTTTTCTTGGATGTAATCTTTATGGAAGCAGACTGCCACACCTTTTTTCCATGGAGCACTGCGTAGGTCTGATCCATCAACCTCTTCTTGTTGTTGTTAGGTGCCATCAAGTCGGTACCAACTCACAGTGACCTTATGCACAGCAGAACAAAACACTGTCCGATCCTGGGCCAACCTCACTACTGTTGTCATGCTTGATTGAGTCCATCGACGGTGTTACTTGGCCAATCCATCTCATTGGGGGTGTTCCTCTTTTTCTCTGACCCTCCACCTTACCACACATGATATCCTTCTCCAGATACTGGTCCCTCTTGACAATATGTCCAAAGTATAAGAGACGAAGTTTGGCCATCTTGGCCTCTAAGGAGCACTCTGGCTGCACTTCCAAAATGGATCTATTGGTTCTTTTGGCAGCCCAAGGTACTTTCCAGTATTCTCCTCCAACACCATAACTCAAAGGCATCAATTCTACGGTCTTTCTTATTCACTGTCCAGCTTTCGCACGCATACGAGGTTATTGAAAATACC
>NW_006408596.1:5966962-5968015 GCF_000296735.1 Chrysochloris asiatica
GCTGGTATTTAAAATACCGGTGGCATAGCTTTCAGAAGCACAGCAACTCACAAGCCACCACAGTACAACAAACTGACATATGAGTGGTGGACCAACCTCTTGTTTAGCAACTAGTCACAAACCACTTGTATAAAGCTCTCTCTATATATACTTTTTCTGTTTTTCTGGGCCATATTTGAGTCAGTCCCAGGCACTGTGCCTTTCACCTCTATTGTTCAAATGGATATTCTCTTACATAACTACAGTTCAACTTTCCAATTTTAGAAATTTAGCATTGATGCAATACTCATAGCTAATCTTTTTGCGGGCATTTTTGCCAATCTTGGAAGCATCTAAGGGACAGTTATTGCAGGGAGAAGCAGGTGACATTTCCCTGTCCTACTCTGTCTCTTTGGAGATTGTCAGTGAATGTTGGGGGTCCACAAAGCCCCTCATTGGCATTGTCCTCCTCAACAACTCCACTGGCAAGGCTATACCTCAATTGAGCAGGCTCTGAACTCTATCCTGGACCCAAGGATTGCCCAGAGGACCCAAGGATTGCCCAGAGGACCCAAGGATTGCCTGACACAGTTGGGCTGACACTGTAGAATTGGACACTGAGCCAAGAGAGCAGAGGGTGGACTCTGAAATGGAAAGGTCATGTGGAGTAAAAGCAACAACAAATCAAAACTATGGAGAATAAAGGCAGTGCTTGATGGTGGCTAGGGTGCAGGTGCAGTGAAGTTCGCCGTCAGCAATAACACAGAATACTAGGCAAAGCAGATCCAGGGCAGAGCTCCAAAACTCAGAACCACAGAGATAGGAATATTTTAAAGGTTTGAAGGCTTACAGCTTGTGGAATTTGGAGCTGAAGTAAAAAATCACATACTTTTTAATCTGCCGGGCCGGGCTCTGAGGCCTGATCTGACATCCTGGGTGAGACCAAGTGGCAAGATGAAACAGCGGGAGCAGAAAACCACAGAAAACCGCCACGGGAACCTTGGGACAAAGGTGGACACTACACTTTGTCAGTTTTGCTTTGTTCTGATTTTCTTTTATTCTTTGGTATCTGGT
>NW_006408596.1:5989878-5991081 GCF_000296735.1 Chrysochloris asiatica
ATAATCAATGTAATGAAACAAGTTATATGAATTGTTGAATGTGAAATTGATGATATGCCCTGTAAACTTTCACTCTTTCCACAATAAAAACCTTAAATTTAATTTAAAATAAAAATAAAAGAGAGAGGGCATATGCACAAGAACACCCACATTTGCAGATAATACCTACTTGAACTGGCTTCAATGACTGGATGATCAGAGCTCAACCAGAATAAGAAAGAAGAGGAAAAAAAGAGTAATCTGATACAATTTGATGAACTTGATCGACACCAATGGATGCAATAGCTCAAAAGAGGGAACAAATCTTTACAGCAAGGCCACCCCCTCCACACACAGTGTAGACAGGGATGGCCAACTTGGACACTGGCTACCCAAAATGGGGGGGAGGAGGGGCTACAAAGGCAAGAAGTGACTGGCTTACAAGCTTTCAAGAGGGAACCTAGAGCCAGGGGGCCTGGAGGAAGGCAGAATCTCCAGTGAGCAATATCCAACCTGTCTAGGCAGAGCTGATGAAATGAAATGCAGATGGGTCTCTTGTGATACAATAGTGAATGATTGTTATCAAGACTGATTGTGAGGGTTGGAAATGTAAAGGTAGACGTTTTATAGCAAGGAAGGGAGTGATTAACTTTCCAGTCTAGAAGTGGAGGTCCTTAGGACCAGCAATGGAGAAGAGCCAAGAGCGAGACCCTACCCAGAGAAGCAGTGATGCCTGAGATGGAGGCAGAGATGATGACGTGGAGCGATAGAGAGGGAGAGCAAATGTGTGCTGAAGACTGGGGTGGTGGTGGTGGTGGTGGTAGTGCAGGGGGCAGGCTTGCAGGGTATACCCTTTGGTTGGTTGATGATGCATGGAGGGGATTGTAACCATGGCATTGAAATGATATATGATAGAATGAATGTAAAACTAATTTTCTCCCATGTAAACTATCATATAATTCACAATAAAACATTAAAAAACAAACAAACAAACAAAAAACATTCAGTGTTCCCATGCTCTGTTCGAATAACTGCTTCTTGGTCCAGGTAAAGATTTCTCAGAAGTACAATTAAGTGTTCTGGAATACTCATACTTCACAATGTTGTCCATAGCTTGTCATGATCCACACGATCGAAAGCCTTTGTGTAGTCAATAAAGCACAGGTAAATATCTTTCTGATATTCTCTGCTTTCAGCCAAGATCCATCGGACATCAGCAATGCT
>NW_006408596.1:5992067-5997142 GCF_000296735.1 Chrysochloris asiatica
TAGCAGAGGGCTAACAGCTCTGAAAGGTATTGCAATCCGCTGGGCATTGTGCCTTCTCAGCATTCCATTTTCCAACTTGGCTTCAAAAATACAAACTAAGACAACTGAGAAGCAATCCCCTGAGAAGGGTAACGTTTGCTCCAATCAGTCAGCAGAGAGTGGGGCAGCTGACTCAGCTCAGGGCTGGCAAGTACTCCAGAGATGGGGCCAAGAGGCTGGTGCTTCACACTGTGTCAGGGTCACATCCCTGCAACAGTGGTGATGTGAAATGTGGCACCATGGGGGTGGAAACATGAGGGGTGATCATCACTAGGGTCCCTTCTATCACAGAGTGAAAGATTTACACCAAGCACACAAAAGCTAGATCCTCCCATTCACAGATGGTCACGTTTTTCTGTCACGGTTGTGAACACAAACCTAAGTTAGAATGTGGTTGCTCGCACACTCCTAGGGGGCATCCTAGAGGGAACAGCCTCAAAGGGGCAATCCATGATGGAGACTGTAACCAAGAGAACAATTGGACAAGTTCACAAAGTATGTCAGGAAACTGCACTGGTTGTAATAGAGAAAAATGTGACACATTAAAAGGATCAGTGACTACTGGGCCTTGTTCAGGAGGGTCACTCAAATTACCCAAAAAAAGGTGGCACGGAGGGTGGGATGTGGGGCTGACTTACAAAAAGCAGAGCAGGAAGTGCAAGGAGGGACAGGAAGCAGGGCCCAGTCTCACCGGGGCTGCCATGGCCCTCCTTTCTGTGCCTCTTTAAGCCTTCTTCCCTTTACCGAGTTCACTTTCATGCTTCAGCATGGGACATCACAACCTCTAGACTCCAGAACATAGCAGCGACCCCAAATGAGCTCCTATTCCAGTCTCATTCCCAGGAGCTTTCAGGGGTCCAGCATTGGTCTAAAGTCCAGTCCCTGTTCTGATGGCTGGGAGGTAGGGCGAGGGATGGGTGGAGTCCCACGGCACTAAAAGGAAGTTAGGCCCATACCACATTAGGGTTCACAGGTAATGGACGCCTATGTAGCCCCTGCTCCTCAAAGTGTGGTTCAGGACAGAAGCAGCTATACCACCTGGTAGCTTCTTAGAATCTTCATTTTCACAAGGCCCTCCTTTGTTCCTTCCTTTTCTTTCCTCCCCCTATCTGTCCATTTATCCATCCATCTATCTACCCATTCTCCCTTCCTCTTTTTTCCTATCTCCTCCCTTTCCCACCTTTACTGAAATGTCGAATTCAGTACTTTTCTAGTACAGAGTTGTGCAACAATCTTCAGTCACTATAAAAATATTTTCTTTGCCCCCATCAGAGAAGCCCTGTACCATCATCCCCTCATCTCCACTCTATCTTCCCCAGCCCCTGTGGCACCCACTAATCTATGTTCTCTATGGATTTGTTCGATAAAAATGGAATCATACATCATGTGGTCTTTAGTGTTTGGCTTCTTTCATTCAACGTTGTCTTTCTGTGGTTCATCCACTTCGTATGGGTACCACAACTTCATTTCTTTTTATGACTGAATACGGGTGTTTTTGTTGATACATTCATGGTGAGTGACATTTGGGTTGTTTCTCCCTTTTGGCTATTGGGAGTAATGCTGCTATGAGTATCCATGTATAAGTTTTTGTTTGGATGTATGTTTTTATTTCCTTTGGGTCGGGTTAACATTTCTGTTAAGAAAAAAAAAAGTCACATAAAGGAAGCTCAGATGTGACTGAGTCCTGCTAGGTAGCTTCTGATATTGCCCAAGATAAACACCAGACTTCTAAACCACAAGGGTGGCAATTCAAACCTACCAGCTACTCCTAAGAAATCCTATACAGGGTCACCACAAGTCAGAACTGACTCAACAGCACTTAACAACAATCTTGCAATGGGGGCTCTGGTGTGGCACTGCAGGATAAGCACTGGAATGCTAACAATTAAGATAGAAAGTTCAAACCCACCAGTTGCTCTCAGAAACCCTATACAGGGTGGCTATGAGTCGGAACCAATTCAAAGGCATACAACAATAATCTTGAAACAGGATCTCTGGTGGTGCAGTAGTTAAGTGCTCAGCTGCTTACAGAAATATGTGCACCCATCAACTGCTCCAGAGGAAAAAGTGGCAGTCTGCTTCCATAAAGATGGCTGCACTGGAAATCCTAAGAGCGAGTTCTACCCTGACCTATACGGAGACTTCGAGTTGGAATCCAGATTACCCTCAGGCTAGACTCATCTCCCCAGCTCCACTCCCTCTCCTGGCACAGGGCTTACCCATTTCCTTGTTCCTACCCCTCAGCTGCCCCTGTCCTCTCTCCTGACAGTCATGCATTGCTCATGTTCAACAAACCAGTTTTTACCCTTTCCACACTCTCTCCCATCCCAAGTATACACCAAATATATACAACTGCTGTTGCTATTAGGCACCACTGAGTAGGCTCTGACTCATAGAGACCTACGCACAACACAATGAAACACTACTCAGTCCTGCACCATCCTCACAACTGCTGCTATGTTTAAGCTCATTGCTGCTACCACTGTGCCTATTCATTTCTTTGGGCAGTCGTCTCTTTTTCACTGACTATTCACTTTGCTAAGCATGATGTCCTTCTCCCGGGACTGATCCTTCCTGTTAACATGTCTGAAGTATGAACGATGGACTCTTGCCATCCTTGTTTCTAAGAAACATTCTGATTGCACATCTTCTGGCAATCCGTGGTACTTTCAATATTCTTCTCCAACACCATAACTAAAATGCCATCAATTCTTCTATGTTCTTTCTGATCCACTGTTCAACTCTCACATGCACATGTTGCTAAGCGCTGTTGAGTTGATTCCAATCCATAGCGACACTGAGGCTATTGAAAATATCATGGCTTGGTCAAGTGCACCTCAGTCCTCTAAATGATATTTTTGCTCTTGAACACTTTAAAGAGATCGTGTGCAGCTTATCTGCTTAATGTAATACATTATTTGATTTCTTGGCTTCTGCTTGCGTGCATGTTGACTGTGAAGCCAAGCAAAATGAAGTCTTTGACAAACTTCAACCTTTTCTCCATTTATCTTGATGTTATTTACTGATTCAATTTTAAGAATTTTTATTTTTTTGACACTGAAGTGCCATTCATACTGAAGGCTGTGATCTTTGATTTTCATCAGTAACTATTTTAATTCCTCTTCTTTTCAAGCAAGCTAGGTTGCATCATCTGCATATCGTAGATTATCAATAAATCTTCCTCCAATCCTGATGCCACATTCCTCTTCACATAATACATCTTCACAGATTATATGCTCAGCATAAATACTGGATAAGTATGGTGAAAGAATACAACTCTGGCACACACCTTTCCTGATTTCCAATCACTCAGTATCCCCTTTTTCTGTTTGAATGATTGAATAAGGTTCCTCATGGTACAATGAAGTGTTCTGGAATATGAATTCCTTGCAGTGTTCCCATACCTTGTTATGATCTACACAGTTGAAAGCCTTTATATAGTTAATAAAATACAAGTGAACATTTTTCTGGTATTTTTTGCTTTCAACCAAGATCCAGCTGACATTAGCAATGACATTCTTGGTTCATGTTTTCTTCTGAATCCACTTTGAGTTTCCAGCAGTTCTCGGTTATAGTAGTGGTTTTTGCATTATCTTTAGCAATATTTCACTTGCATGTGATATTAATAATATTGTTTGATAATTTCTATAATCCATCAGGTTACCTCTCTTTAGAATGAGCATAAATATGAACATTTTCCAATCAGTTGGTCAGGTAGCTGTCATCCAGATTTCTTGGCATAGATGAAGAAGCACATCTAATGACTCATCAGTTTGTTGAAAGACTTCAATTTATATTCCATCGGTTCCTGAAGCCTTGTTTTTTGCCAATGCCATCAGTGCATCTTGGAGTACCACTAGTTCTTGATCATATGCTACCTCTTGAAATGAATGAACCTGGAGCATTTTGTTTGTTTGTTTTGGTACAATGACTCTGTGCATTCTTTCCATCTTCTTTTGATGCTTTCTGCATGATTCAATATTTTGCCCACAAAATGCTTTAATACTACAAATCAAGGTTTGATTTTTTTTTTTCTTCTTCAGTTTTTCAGCTTGAGAAATACTGAGCAGGTTCTTACCTTTTGGTGTTCTAACTCCAAGTCTTGCATATTTCATTATTACTTGACTATATCTTCTAGAGCTGCCCTTTGAAATGTTATATTCAGCTCTTTTACTTCCTCATTTCTTTTATTTGCTTTAGTATTCCTATGCTGGCAAGCAAGTTTCACAACATCTTATAATATACATTTTGGCCTTTTCTTTCTTTCCTGTTTTTGAATGACCTTTTGCTTTCTTCTTTTATGATGTTCTTGGTGTCATTGCACAGCTTCTCTAGTGCCTAATTTACATTAAAGCTTTTCTTGAAATGGTCTCTAAATTCAAGTGAAATATGTTCAAGGTCATATTTTGGCTCTCACAGCTTTCTTTTAATTTTCTTCAGCTTCATCTGAACTTGCAGATGAGCAATTGATATTCTGTTCCATAACTGGTCCATAACCTTGGTTTGGCTGATGATAACTTTTTCCACTATCTCTTCACAAAGATATAGTCAATTTGATTCTTGTGTATTCCACCTGGTGAGATTCATGTGTACAGTTATCTTTTATGTTGTTAAAAAAGGTATTTTGCCATGGATAAGTCACTAGTCTTGCAAAATTCTATCATGCGATCTCTAGCATAATTTTTATAACCAAGGCCATATTTTCCAACCACTGATTCTTCCTCTTTTTTTATCCCCCCAAACTTTGCATTTCAATCACAAGTAATTATCAATATATCTTGGTCTCATATTGGATTAATTAAAGACTGAAGAAGTTGGTAAAATTCTTCAAATGCATCATCACTGGCTTTAGTGGTTGATGCATAAATTGGAATAATTGTGGTATTAACTGTACTTCAAAATAAATCTTGAAATTTTTTTTAATGATAAATACGACACCATTCTTTTTTAATTTGTCCTTCTCAGCAGAGTAAACTATGTGATTGTCAGATTCAAAATAGCCCATACCAGTCCATTTCAGCTCACTAATACCTAGG
>NW_006408596.1:5999009-6000458 GCF_000296735.1 Chrysochloris asiatica
CTATCTCTTCAATTCTACTCCTTTGCCCTTTCAGTGTATTGTCCATTTCTGATATTCTATTATTAATCGTTTGGACTTCTTTCTGTAGATTTTGAATTGTTTTCAATGCTGTATCTCTCTTATTTGATTGTTCCTGTAGTGCTTTCCTGACTTCTTCCTTATTTTTCTCAACTCCATTGAATAGTGTTTTGATACATTTTATAAGCAATTTTCTGAATTCCTTCTCAGGCATTTCCAAAGCCTGCACATCTTCCAGTACGGAGCGTAGGTCCACTTCCAGCTCATGTGCCTCAGTCACTTTATCTCGTTTCTGGACATGTGCTGATACGGTCTTCTGTTTCTGTTTTTTGGGCATATTCAGGAGTTATCTGTGGCCTTAATACTTAGATGGGTGTGTATTTTTATATTTTTTTATGCTTTCTTATTGCCTCTAGGTAGATGTGATCAGGAGATGGGCTTCCCTTTTCACTCTTCTTCCTGAGAAATTCCAAGATGCCACTATTGGTCATTATGACATAACTCAGGATTTACTATCCAGCCTATTTCCTTTTTAATCTGCCTGTTCTGATCCACAACCCCTGTTCAGGCCTTTGTCCTAGTGATAAACAATTCAGGGCCAGCTGTGGCTGTTTTGCACTGCAGTCTGGTTTTAAGTGGAAAGAGTCTCTTTAAATTTAGAGGAGATCTGTATGCATGCATAGAACCTTCCAGGGGTGGGGGTGGGGTGTCCACTCACTCAGGAACCCCCTCTAGTCACCTGAATGGAAGAATGGAAGTGTGCAGACAGCCTGAGACAATGAAGAGATACAAATAATAATAATGTCCACATCTTTAGCTCCATGATTCTGTCAGGCATCCATGGCTGCTCTGATCCTTCTCCATCTTGGTCTCGCCCAAGATAGCTTCTCTGGGAGCAGCTGAGCATCTTGGATTAGAAAGTACTAGATTTCTTGCTTCTACTACAAATTCCCCTAGCTATAAGCTTCCAATGTACCAAATATTCCTCTATATGTGGTTCAGTTTCTGGCACCATCCCGAGCCTGCTTGGTCCAGTATTCTGTATTGTTGCTGACAGAGCTCCTGACTGCAATTTCACCTGATCCTCCATCTTGTTTGTTCTCCATAGTAATTTTAATATTCTCCTCCAACCATAACGCAAATGCATCAATTCCTACAAAGTCTTCTTCATTCACTGTCCAACATTCACATTCTGAAAATACCATGGCTTGGGTAAGGCACACGTTAGTCTTCAAACTCATATCTTTGGTCTTGAACACTTTTAAAGAAGTCATGTGCAGTAGATTTGCCTAATGCAATACGTTGTTTGATTTCATAACTGCTGTTTCCATGAGTGTTGACATGGATTCAAGAAAAATACAGTGTTTGACAACGTCAATCTTTTCTCCATTTGTCTTGATGTTATTTATTGGTCCAGTGTTGAGGATTTTT
>NW_006408596.1:6001718-6008201 GCF_000296735.1 Chrysochloris asiatica
CTCATGTTATCTCCAGCATTGTTTCTATCACCAAAGCCGTACTTTCCAACTACTAAAATGTCCTCTTTGTTTCCAACTTTTGCATTCCAATCACCAGTAATTATCAATACATCTTGATACTCCTTTCATGTCACCATGGTCAACTCTACTTTGAGGAGACAGCAGCTCTTCCTCAGTCGTATTTGAAGGACCTTCCAAACCTGAGAAGCTCATCTTCTGGCACTATATCTGCTCTTCACCATGTTTCAATATTCAATATTCTGGTGCTGGGAGTGTTCCACTGCTATTCATATCATTTTCAGTGACTAAATACTCGGAAGTAGTCCACCTTTCCTTCTTCATAGACTGTCTAGTCTGGAAGATCATCTGAAACCTGTCCACCATGGGGTGACCCTGCTGGTTTTTAAAACATCATTGGTATAGCTTCCAGAATGACATCAACACACAGGCTGCCACAGGACAACAAACTGACAAATGAGTGGTGGTAACAGATGAGAGGTGGACAAATAAATGCAGTTCCTATTAATCTGCATATCTCTGAGTACCTCACGTACAATAATCACATACATTTTTAAGTGCATGTAAAAAATCTAGATGAATACATACTAAACTGGGTGTGTGCATGTATGAGACAATGTAATAAACCTTTGTTACTGTTGTTGTTAGCTGTTGTTGAGCTGGTCCTTGACTCACATTCATAAACTGGATCTGAGTTTTGTGATTTACAGGGTTTTCAGTGACTGATATTTGGCAGTATATGGCTAGGCCTTTCTTCCTAGTTTTAGTTTAGAAGCTCCACTGAAATCCAGTTAACATTCATTATACAAGCCTCCACTGACAGACAGGTTTTTTTTTTTTTCTTTTTCGGGATTGCCAATAATAATAATAATAATGAAGGACTGTACATATTTAAGAGAAAGGAAAGGTTTATTTCAGTGGGGTTTCAGTAGTAGAAGCCTTGCTTTCCATGAGGGATTCTTGGCCAGTGCACCTCACGTGCAGTCACTACCTGTCTGTCAGTGGAGCCTGAAACTGACCAAGCATGCCATCAAGATGTAATGATAATTAATGGTGACTGAAAAGCAAAAGTTAGAAGCAAAAAGTCAATAAAAAATCAGTCATTGGAAAATATAGCCTTGGTGATAGCAATAATGCTGGAGATCACATGATAGACTTTCCCAAGGCCAATGACTTACTCATTGCAAATAAATATCTCACCAGATGACATACACAGCAATCAAACTGATAACATTAACAGCTAAAATAAGGCCAGGGGCAGACTGTGGAAAAGACCATCAATTATTAATATGCAAGGTCAGGATGAAGCTAAAGAAAGTCAAAACAAGTCCACATAAGTCAAAATATGACCTTGGACATATCTCACCTGAATTTAGAGACCATCTCAAGAAAAGGTTTGATGCATTAGACAGTAATGATCAAAGACCACAAGAGCTGTGGGATGACATTCCATTGGGTCATCTCTCTTTGCAGTCAGTTTGCCAGGTAGCTGTCTTCCAAATTTCTTGGCATAGATGAGTGTGTGCCTCTAGTGCCACATCAGTTTGTTGAAACATTTCAATTTGTATTCCATCAATTCCCGGAGTCTTGTTACTTCCCAATGCCTTCAATAGTCCTTCGACCTCTTCCTTCAGTATCACTGGCTGTTGATCATATGTTATCTCTTGCACTGGTTGAACATCAACCATTTCTTTTTGGTACAGTTACTCAGCGTATTCCTTCCATCTTCTTTTGAACCTTTCTGCATCATTCAATATTTTGCTCATAGAATCCTTCAATATTTTAAGTCGAGGCTTGAATTTTTTTTTTTTTTTTTCCAGTTCCCTCAGCTTGAGAAATGCTGAGCATATTCTTCCCTTTTTGTTTTCTAACTCCAGGACTCAGCACATTTTGTTATAATATTTGACTTTGTCTTCTCCATTGCACCTAAAAACTCTTACAAGCACCTTTTATTTAAATGCATATTATAGGCCTCTCTCATTATTTGTTATTTAATGGTGTGGCACTGCATGCAGCTTAATGTGTTGGACTACAAAATTGGTTTAAACCGCAAGGTCAGAGGTTCAAGCTCACCAACCGCTCTTTGGAAATCCTATATAGGTCAGAATCAACTTGATGGCACTTAACAACATATCATAATCAAAGGGCCCTTGTTGGCATTCTTGGTTATTGGAGATGCTAACCACATAATGATTCAAACCCATCAGCCACTCCAAGGGCAAAAGATGAGGCTGTCTGTTTCCATACAGATTTAGTCTTGGAAACCTCGTATACAGTCACTATGAGTCAGAATTGACTTGATGGCACAGAGTATTATATTATGATCTACTGAACCATGCCCCTACTAATGGACATCTAGGTTATTTCACTTTTGTTACCAGCAAACACAATTTCTGAGAAATCACAGTTAGAAAAGAAAACACACCACCATAAAACAAAGTCAGTGTCTCAATGGGTTTTTCATGTTGATTTCCAGTCCGTATTAGAACATTTAAGGAATTCTGGTAGTATAGTGCTAACGAGTCAGGCTGGTAACCTCAAGGTCAGCAGTTCAAAACTACCAACTCTTCTGCAGGGGAAAAATGAGGCTTTCTGCTCTCGTAAACATTTACAGCCTTGGAAACCTTATACAGGGTTGCTATGAGTTGGAACCGACTCCACGGCACATAACCACCACCACCACCATTGGAACATTTATGTAATTTAAAGGGGTCTTCTCTGGAATGTCAGAATCAGTGACATTATTTCCACTCCGGGCATTATTTCCACAAAACTGGCCAGTGCAGTTGTGTCCTGACTGATGGCAAGCTATTGAAACCTCAATTTGTCCAGAGGGAGTTAGGGACTTGTCTGAGCTTGATTCAAGTGGCTCTAATAAACCTCCAAATCTTTCTAGAGTTGTCATCTGGGATGATTCCAATCTCATCTCCAGTTGTCAGCTCCCTCTCATTCTTCTTGCTTCAGCAAATGTGTTCTTACTCTCAGTACTATTTTAACAGTTTCAAATTTTTCTGTTGTACTTCATTTTTGTTAATTTCTCATATAAATACGTTTATAAGTTTCCTTAAAACTTCCTCACGTACCCATGGATTAGTTAGAAGTAGTTGTGTTTCATTTTCCAAGTGTTTGGAGATATTATCGATCTGCTATTGATTTATTCTCAATTTCATATGGTTGGATTTCAGTTCTCTTAAAGTTTTTTAGTATTGCTTTGTGGTATATATTCTGTGGACACTTGAAAAGAATGTGTGTTCTAATGTTCTTGGGTAGAGTGTTGGTTAGCTTCTATGGATCTGTGGTGCTGCTGAATTTTTCTATATCAGTGATGATATTCTGCCTAGAAATTGTTCTATCAACTGACAGAAAGGGTTGTTGAAGTGAATTATCACTGTGGACTTACCAATGTCTCATTTCAGTTCTATCAGTTTCTGTTTCACATTATTTTGCAGCTGTCTTTTGGTGCATATGCATTCAAAATGGCTATGCCTTCTCGTTGGAACAATCCTTTTCACAATGATTTAATGTCCTAAGTAATTTTCCCCCTCAATTCTATTTTATCTGATAAGACTATAGCCACTCCTGCGCTCCTTTGACTAACATTACATGGTTATGAATTAAATTGTGTCTCCCAAAATGTGTGTTGGAATTCTAACTCCTTTATTTGAATTTTTCCCTATTTGTAGATAGGGATTTATTATGTTAGGGTGAGTAGGATGAGCTCTAAACATAACCACATCTGAGTTATAAAAAGAGCAGAGTAGACTTAGAGACACATACACATTGGGGAAGACAGATGCTATGTGAGGATTGGCTACAAACCAAGGAACACCTGGGACTATTTTACCTCTAAGGAAGAAATCTACACAGTTGAAAGCCTGATAAGAACTTGTAGCTTCCACAACCATGAAAAAGTAAATTTCTGTTACTGAAAGCCACCCATATGTGGCATTTTTATTACAGTAACACTAGAAAAATGTAGACACAAGGAATATCTTATCCTTTTAATAAGAACCTGCCTCTACAAATATGGTTGAATGAGTTTCTTGTAGATGACATGTTTTAAATTTTACTTTGACAACTCTTTTAATTTCACAGTTAAAGCAATTATTGATATATTAGGCCCTGCACCTGCCATTTTATTTTTTTAGTTGTTTTTCATTTATTTCTCCTATATTCCTGTGGTTTACTTGAACATACATAAATCCATGTGATTCATCTATAGTTCTTTATATAGTGATGAAGATCAAAGACCACAGCTTTCACTATGCGTTGCACCTCAATGTAAAGGAAAAAAAAAATCCTATCACTGGACCAATAAACAACATCCATATAAATGGAGACAAGAATTGGCACTGTCAAAGACTTCATTTTGCTTGGATCAACCATCAACACTCATGGAAGCAGTCAAGAAATCAAACAATATATTGTATTAGGCAAATATGCTGCAAAAGACCTCTTTAAAATGTTCACTACCAAAGATGTCAGTTTGAGGAGTAAGGTGTGCCTCACCCAAGCCATGTTATTTTCAACAGTTTCATGTGCATGTGGAAGTTGGACACTGAATAAGAAAGACCGTATAAGAATTGATGCATTTGAATTATGGTGTTGGAGAAGAATATTAAAAGTACCATGGACTGCCAGAAGAACAAAACAAATCTTTGTTGGAAGAAATATAGCCATAATGCTCCTTGGGAACCAAGATGGCGAGACTTTGTCATTTATACTTAGGACATATTATCAGGAGGGACCATCCCTTCAGGATATCATGCTTGGGAAAGTGGATGGTCAGAGAAAAAGAGAAAGACCCCCAATGAGATGGATTGGCAGAGTGTCAGCAGCAATGGGCTCAAGCTTAACAAATGTGAGGATGGTTCAAGACCGGACAATGTTTGTTCTGTTGTGTGCTAGGTTGCTTCAAGGAGGAACTCACTTGATGGCACTTAACAATAATATTTAGTGTAGTTCACACAGCTATTTTAGTGATTGCTCTAGGTGTTAATTAGATATACATAGCTTATCAAAATCTACTATACTGGTTAGTCATTTAACTAGTTTGAGTGAAGTACAGAAGCCTTACCTCCCTTTATGTCTCTTTCTATTTCATTTGCAATTCTTGTATCTTTCCTCTCTTGTTGTTGTTAAGTGCCATCAAGTCAGTTCTGATTTGTAGCAACCTTGTATGGAATTTCTGAGGAATAGCTGGTGGGTTTGAACTGGCTAGCAGTCCAGTGCTTATTCTACAGCACTACATCTATACATACATTGAAAAGCACATCAGACAGTGTTATAATTTTGTGCTTAAACCATTAAACATAATTTAGAATACTCGAGAAGGAAAAGAACAAACAAGATGGCAGAGAGGGTGGAAGTGCAGTGAAGAGCTCCGACAGCAACAACACAGAATACAGGACCAAGCAGGCTCAGGGGATGGTGCCAGAACTCTGAACCACATATAAAGGAATATGTAGAAGGTTGGAAGGCTTACAGCTAGGGGAATTTGTAGCAGAAGCAAGAAATCCATTGCTTGTTAATTCAAGACGGTCAACTGCTTCCGGAACTGCCATCTTGGGTGAGACCAAGCAGAGGAAGGATCAGAGCAGCCACAGATGCCTGACAGACGGCAGAGATACAGGTGTGAACATTCTTTTTTTTTTTTTTTGGTTATCTGTTCATTGGTCTCTCACTGTCTGCGCACCTCCATTCAGGTGACTAGCACGGGTTCCTGAGCAAGTGCACACCCCAGCCCCACCTCTGGAGCACAGATCTCCCAAAAATTTAAAGAGACAATTTTCACTTAAAACCAAATGGCCACAGCCAGCCCTCAACTGTTCATAACTAGAAAAAAGGTTTGATAAGGGATTATGGAGTGGGACAGGCAGACTAAAAGGAAATAGGCCAAAAATTAAATCCTGAGTTACATCACAATGACCAACAGTGGCATCTTGAAATTGCTCAGGAAGAAGAGTGAAAAGGGAAGCCCATTTCCTGATCACATCTACCTAGAGGCAATCAGAAAGCATGAAAAATACCAAAATACACACCCATCTAAGTTTCAAGGGCACAGATAACTCCTGAATATGCCCAAAAAACAGAAACAGATGACCGTATCAGCACATGTCCAGAAATGAGAACAAGTGACTGAGCCAAATGAGCTGGAAGTAGAACTACACTATGTACTGGAAGATGGGCAGGCTTTGGAAATGCCTGAGAAGGAATTCAGAAAAATGATTATAAAATGTAGCAAAACACTTTACAATGGAGTTCAGAAAAATAAGGAAGAAGTCAGGAAAGCACTACAGGAACAATCAAATAAGAGAGATACTGCATTGAAAACAATTCAAAATCTACAGAAAGATGTCCAAACGATTAATAATAGAATATCAGAAATGGACAATATACTGAAAGGGCAAAGGAGTAGAACTAAAGAGATAGAAGCCAGGAGGAGAACAAACAAGATGGCAGATC
>NW_006408596.1:6011386-6013472 GCF_000296735.1 Chrysochloris asiatica
CTCCTGGGGTTCTGAGTGTTGTACCCGGAAAACAAGGATCATTGATATTGTCTACAATGCGTCCAATAATGAGCTGGTCCGCACCAAGACCCTAGTGAAGAACTGCATCGTGCTCGTTGACAGCACACTGTACCGGCAGCGGTACGAGTCCCACTATGCACTGCCTCTGGGCCGCAAGAAGGGAGCCAAACTGACTCCTGAAGAGGAAGAGATATTAAACAAAAATCGACCAAAAATTTTTCAGAAAAAATACGATAAAAGGAAAAAGAATGCAAAAATCAGCAGTCTTTTGGAGGAGCAGTTCCAGCAGGGCAAGCTTCTTGTATGTATCGCTTCAAGACCAGACCAGTGTGGCCGAGCAGATGGCTATGTTCTAGAGAGCAAGGAGTTGTTGTTCTACTTGAGGAAAATCAAGGCCCAGAAAGGCAAATAAAACTTCCTGCCTCACATCTGGGGACATGCATTAAAGGTGTTTATTCTAAAAAAAAAAAAAAAGAAGGTAAGCACAGAGGAACAGAGATCCAGGTGGTGGAAAGGTCAGGTAGATTCAGGATAAAATAGACTGTCTTAAATGGAGGGAAGAACTAATGGAATATACGGTAACCACAACAATGGGGTTGGGATGGGGAGTTTAGTTCAGGTGTTGGGGAGGGCAATACAAGAAGGGGGAGGAGGTGGAAGTACAAGATAGATAAGGGAACACTGAGACAGGTTTGCATGGCCTAGGTGGGACAGAGGTACATTGTGATGCATGCTCAACCATGGAACAACAAGGCTCCGGGATGTAGGGATCTATGTATAGCTTGAATAGGGTTAATAATGTTAAAATGCTTGATTGTCTTATGAATATTAGTTTCCCTTGCCTACTATTGTTGGGCAAGGAATGGAATGTTGGGCAAGAAATGTTGGGAAACATGATTACAGAAAAATTTTAAGCCCGTCTTCAGCCTATAACTGATTGGAATACCTAAAAGGGGTTGTAGAACTTGCCCAGTAATCTAGGCCTCGTGCAAAGCCTTGTATAGGACCTTAGGTGGAATCCTGAGTCACATCCAGAACCTTATGAGGTAGGATATTTCCACTAGCAAGAACAAGCAGGCCAGCCTGGAACAGCTACAGTGACAGAAGATACATCTTCAAAGAAAGATCATCAGGAAAACCCAAATAAAAAATGTGAACATGACTGGCTATTCCAAGAATAAGCAAGCTGTTCTTCAGGACGGTACCAAAGCTAGCAATCAACTTCCTTCAGAACAAACTTCCCTCTAAGACTGAAACTCAAAGGGAATACACAAACAAGCATATAAGCTTGCTGATGACCACACTGGTCTACTGGTGAGTGAAAGAGGGGTAAAGGCAACAGTGAAGAAATGGGCTGAGTTCAACTACAGTCCTTTGATTCCCATTGACTTGGAGATGAGACAAAGAAGAGGAAGGGCTGGTTGATACAAAGTGTGATGAGACACGAGGACACTTGAGCCCATGGACAAGGACATAGCCACAGAGGGCTAGAGCTGAGAGTGAATCATCCAGCTGATATGAAGTGAGGGGAGATGCACAAGAACACTCAAACTTGCAGACAGTACACATTTGACCTAGCCTTGATGGCTCAATAATCAGAACTCGACTAGAGGAAAATTACAAAAAAATAATAATTTTTTTTTCATAAAGGAAATAACGGTAAATTGCTACAATTTTATGACCTGACCTATACTCAGAGAAGTAGTTACTCTAAATACCAACAGAGAGGGAAGGAGTCTTCACATCAAGTATCAATGCTATCCCCTCTGTACACAGGGTAGATAGAGACGGGCAACTTACACATTGGCTACCTAAAATGAGGGGGTGATAAAGGCATGAAGTGATTGGCTTACAAGGTTTCAAGAGGGAGTTTAGTTTAAGAGTATGGGGGAAAGAAAGAGTTCCCAAAGAATAGTTTTCATCTTGTCTAGAGCGGTCTGGTGAAAAGAGATGGGGATATGATTCGTATGATTCAATAGTGAATAATTGTTATCATAACTGTTTGTGACTGTCACAATTGTAAAGGTAGAAGTTTTGTAACAAAAATAGGGGAGTGGCAAAAGAG
>NW_006408596.1:6014282-6026891 GCF_000296735.1 Chrysochloris asiatica
GATGCCAGAGACAGAGGCAGAGATGGGGGCATGGAGAGGGGGAGCAGCTGAGGATTCTTGATTCATGGGAAGAGAGGGACTAAAAGCTGGTAGCCAGCAGGCAGACATGCAGAACGTGCCCTTTGGAGATGTAAATTATTATATATGCCTGAGTGTTTTATTTATTTTAAAGCTAAAGTGGATAGAGACAAATACTGCTAACTGAAAGTACATGGAGGGGATTATAATCATTGTAATGAAACAAGGTGTGTGATTTGTTGAATGTAAAAACTGATGGTGTGCCATGTAAACTTTCACTCAATCCACAATAAAAAACCTTAAATAAAAAAATTAAAAAAAAAAAAGAGAGAAGGAAAGCTTATTATATTTATCCATAGATTTGTACGTCATGTTCTTTTACCTTTCCTGATGTTCAATGATCTTTCTTCTACAGTTTTCTTTTTGTTTAGAGGACTTCCTTTAACCATTCTTTTTAGTCAGGGCTGCTGGCATCAAATTCTCTTAGCTTTCCTTTATCTGAGAATGTTTTGACTTTCCTTTTTCTTTTAACCTTTCATAATACTTTCACTTTGAGACATGATGGAAAAATAAGACCCGATCATAGTTGATAGTGAATACAATCTAGCCAGAAAGGGTTGTTAGATAACAAAGAAACTGAAGTTGAGTGTGACACACTGCAGAGCTGACAGGAATTAGTATCTTCTCCTTCTTCGTACTCTTCTCCTTCAACAGAATCAATACCAATCTCCTCACAGTCCTCAAGAGCAGCCACGTCCTCATGCGCCTCAGGAAACTCTCCTTCCTCCATCCCCTTACCCAAATACCAGTGAACACAGGCACACTTGGCATACATCAGATCAAACTTGTGGTCCAGGCATGTTCAGGCCTCAGCAATGGCTGTGATGTTGCTTAGCATGTACACAGCTCATTGTACCTTGGCCATGTCTCCACCAGGTACCACAGTGGGAGGCTGGTAATATCAGTCTTAAAGCCAATGGGGCACCAATCCACAAACTAAATGCTGTACTTGGTCTTTATGGTATCAATGGCAGCATTGACATCTTTGGGAACTATGTCACCATTGCCCGCTAGGCAGCAAGCCATGTATTTCCCATGGCGAGGGTCACATTTCATTATGTGATTGGCTGGCTCAAAGCAAGTATTGGTAATCTCTGCTACAGAAATCTGTTCATGGTAAGCTTTCTCAGCTGAGATGATGGGACATCTGTGGCCAGAGAGAAGTGGATGTGGGGATAGGATACCAGGTTGTTCTGGAATTCTGTCAGATAGACATTCAGGGTACCATCAAATCTGAGGAAAACAATGATGGAAGACACAATCTGGCTAACAAGGCAGTTTGGGTGCTTAATATCAAGGTTTCTGTTACAGATGTCATAGACGACCTCATTGTCTACCATGAAGGCACAATCTGAGTGCTCCAAGGTGGTGTGGGTGTTGAGAATGAAGTTGTAGGGCTCTACTAAAGCTGTGGAAATCTGGAAGGCTGAGTAAATGGAGAACTCTAGTTTGGATTTCTTGTCATAATCAGCAAAGAGGCATTCCATCAGCAGGGATGTGAACCCAGAACTGGTTCCCCCACCAAAGCTGTAAAAAACCCACAAAGACCTGAAGACCTGTGTACTGGGTCAGTCAGTTTGCAAATTCTGCCTAAGACAAGATCAATGATCTCCTTGCCAATGGTATAGCGCCCCCGGGCATAGTTACTGGCAGCATATTCCTTGCCTGTGATGAGCTGCTCAGGGTGGAAGAGCTGGTGGTAGGTGCTAGCACGAACTTCTTCAATGACTGTAGGTTCCAGGTCTACAAATGCTGATCTGAGTACATGCCAGCACCTGTTTCAATGAAGAAAAGTATTGAAGGACTCATCTCCTCCTCCAATGGTCCTGTCACTAGGCATCTGACCATCGAGCCTTGTCACTTGGCATCTGATAGTACAGCTCTCAGCAAGCATTGCCAATCTGGACACCAGCCTGGCCATCGTGGATGGAGATGCACTAACACATGCTGGCTAATGGTTAAAAGGTGGAGGCGGCGATAAGAGCAGATACTGGATCCAGGTTACCGTCCTCAACAAGCTAAGAGTCAAGGTAATTAACACACTCCCTGCTTCATTCTTGATGGATACTTTTGCTGGGAACAGGATTCTGGGTTGAGTTCTTATCTTTCAGCATGTGGAACAGATTGTATCACTTCCTGTGGTCTCCATATATTCTGATGAAAAATCCACCTTTAAGGTATCATTTTTCTCTGACTGCTTTCAGGATTTGTTGTCTTTCGTTTTCAGAAGTTAAATTTTGATTTGTGTTGGCATAGAATTCTTAAGGTATATCCTGTTTGGAGATGAATTTGCTTCTTGAATCTGTAGGTTTATGTCTCTTGACTACTTTGGAAAGTTTTCACCATTATTTCTCAAAGTATTGTGTTTATCCCTGCTCTTTATCCTCTACTTCCAGGATTCTGATTATGTGAATGTAGATGTTTTCTTTTCATTTCACAGGTCATTGAGGCTATGTTCATTTTCTCTTTTTCCAGTCTGTTTTCCTTCTGCTGTCCTGATTGGGTAACTTCTACCATTTTATCATCAAGTTCCATGAGTCTTTTCTCTGTCTTCACCACATGCTGTTGAGTCCATTCACTGAGCTTTTCATTTTTATTATATATCAATTCTAAAATTTCCATTTGGTTCTTCCTTCTACCTTATGTTTCTCTGCTGAGGCTGTCTACTTTTCCATTTATTTCAAGTGTGTTCATAGTTGATAAATGAAGCATTTAAAATGTGCTTTAAAATGATTGTCATATACTATTTATTGTAAAATAGACACTTGAAAGGGAGAGAAAGGAATAGACAGAAACATCACTATAGAAAGCTTGTAAGCCCGTCTTCAGCCTATAAGTGATTGGAATAGTTAAAATGGGGCTACAACTTGCCCATGAAAGAGGCTTCCTGTGGAGCCTTTGCACTGCATAAGACCATAGGTGGGAATCCTGATCCCTATCCAGAATCCTCTGAAATGGGAAATTTCCACTTGAAAAGACAAGCTGGTGTAGCTCGAGGAACAGAAGGTATTTCTTGAAAGAAAGACTAACAGGAAAAATAAAAAATAATTTACAGCAGTCAAATTGACTACTAAAAGAACAAGCAAGTTGTTCACCAGAGAACCATCAAGGCAAGCAATCAAGTCCCCTCAGGGCAAACCCTCTTTTAAGACTGAAACTCAAAGGGAGTACACGAGCAGGCATACAATCTTGCTGGTGACCATGTTGGTCTACCATTAAGGGAAGTGGGAGTAAAACAGCAATGAAGGTGTGAGCTAAGTCCAACCACATTCAACAGACTCCTGTCATTCTGGATCACGACCTTGTTGGCCAGCAGTACAGCAAGATCTGGGGATTCCTGCGCCCAGGGACAGGGACATAGTCACAGAGGACTAGAGCAGAGAGTGAAGTGTCCAGCTGATATGAAGTGAGGGGAGATGCACAAGAATACCCATACTTGCAGATAGTACCCATTTGACCTAGCTTCAATGGCTGGATGATCAGAACTCGATTAGAGGAAGAAGGAAGAGGAAAAGAAGTATAATCTGCAGCAATTTGATGAACTTGACCTATACTTATGGATATAGTAGCTTAAAAGAGGGAAAGGATCATTCCCAACCCCTCTGCACACAGGGTTGACAGGGATGGGCAACTTAGACATTGGCTACCCAAAATGGGGGGGAGGGGGCGGGGGAGAGAACTACAAAGGCACGAAGTGATTGGTGAGCTTGAACCACCGACCTTGCAGTTCAAACCAACTTTGCAGTCCATTGCATTAACCCACAGTTAGTCCAGTTGACATCATAGAGGTTAAGGTTTATAACACATCACAAAATGGAGGACAATCATACTGAGAATCATGGCCTGGTCAGAATCACAATTTGTTTAATGTCAGAAGTCTAGCCTCCCTACTTAGCCTTTGCTAGTGTGGATAAGGTGGGCGCAGTTCTACCAGTGATAGTCCACTGAAATGTTTATTGGCTCAAAATTTTGTGTCTTGCTAGGTTGGAAGCTACAAAGCAGGCTTTGTTGGGACTATTTTTCCTGCCGCCCACTAGCATTATTGAGTTGCTGGCTTCTTTAGCTCCAAGTCTGGGATGTAACGCCCAAAGAAAACCTTGAGAGCTCTCACCATGTCACCGTGTGTCTCAAGGTCCCTAGTTAGGCTGCCTGTTCTCCAGTTTTGAGTCTTTTTATGGACATTAAACTTATGTAATGAATTGCATTTATGTAATAAAAATGTCCAGGATTTTTAGTTGTACTTAAGAGGGAGGAGTAAGGAGAAATGCTCCTTTTAGAGTGAGGATGGTAAGACTCAGTATCTCATACTTTGGACCAGTCCCTGGAGAAGGACATCATGCTTGGTAAAGTAGAGGGTCAATGAAAAAGAGAAAGAGCCTTAATGAGATGAATTGACAGCATGCTTACAATAATAATGACTGTGAAGATGGTGCAGCCGTCTGTTGCACATAGGGTAGGAACTGACTTGACAGCACCTAACATCTGCATGGAAGCGGAAGTCTGCTAATATGCTTTTAACACCTACCATCCTGGAAAAAAAGGAGAAGCTTAGAGTTTCCTAGGTAATAAACACAACTTACACCTCATAGTATGGCCAATGCAATGACTTATTCCCTGCATTGTAGAAGAAAGGCAATTTTAGGAAAGCCTTACTGTGATATAAAACATAAACACACCAGTGTGGTATTTAAGGACCTTCCTCATCTCAACCTCACCTCTAGTCTCACTTGCTTACACTTGTTGTTGTTAAGTGCTGTCAAGTTCATTCTGACTCACAGCAACTCTGTATTGGGTTTCCAAGAAGCAGCTGGTGGGTTTGAGTGAGGGGAGAACCTTATGGTTAACAGTCCAGTGCTTATCCTACAGTGCCACACCAGGATCCTACTGGCCTCCAAATGGAATTGTTTTTCCTCTCTCCACTTCTTTGATCAGTTTGTTCCTTTGGTTGGACAATCCTATCACTTTTATATACTTCAATTTAAATCCCATCCTAATGTATTTGTTATCAAGGGGTGTAGCAAATTATCCCAAAGGGTTTTGTTATGTTGCTAAGTGTTGTCGAGTCAGTTCCGACTCAAGGCGACCCTTTATAGGGTTTCCAAGAAGCAACTGGTGGCTTTGAACTGCCAAGTTTGTGGTTAGTAGTCCAATGCTTATCATTCAACACCAGTCCAGGACTCTAAATTTCAGCACCTTAAAATAAAATATTTATTATCTACATCTGTGAGTTAGAAATCTGGTGTAGCTTAGCTGGGTGCTATAATGGTTTCTAGCAAAGCTGTATGCAAGGTGTTAGCCAATGCAACAGTCATTCCAGATGGAGGAAGATTCACTTCCAAGGTCATTAATTTGGCTGTTGACAGGCCTCTGGTCTTCACTGGCTACTGACCAGAGACATTAACTCTTTGTCACATAGCTTCTCTATAGGGCAGCCCACAACATGTCAGCTAGCTTTCCTCAGAGCAAATGAATGAGAGCATAAGAATGAGCCACAGTCTTTTCATAACGCAATGTCAGATGTGATAGTGCCTCACAGATAATTCTATCGCTCTTTAGTTTAAAACCCCTCAGTGGCTTAGGATAAAATTGAAAGCTCTTACAATGATGCCTTGTTGTTGTTAAGTGCCGTCGAGTCAGTTCCGACCCATAGTAACCCTGAACAGGGTTTCCGAGGCTGTAAATCTTTACGGGAGCAGAAAGCCTCATCTTTCTCTTGTGGAGCAGCTAAGGACCACCTTATACGTCATGCAACCCTGACCAGCTCTATTGTTCTCCTTGGAGCTCATTCTACTCCAGCTACATTGTTCCACTTGCTTCTAGTTTATTTCCACCTTAACTTTTGTCCTTGTGGTTCATCGACACCGCCCCCCCCATGTCTTCCACGGATTTCCATGAACTCATCCCTCTAGAGTTTCAGCTTAAATGTTATCTCCTGAGAGGCATTCCTTGATAATATGAAATAGTTATATACCCAATTAATTTACCTCAGCAACTTGCTCATTTTCTTTTATCATGTATCACACAATTTGTTTGTCCCTCATTATTCCTTGCTTCCCCTTCCTGAAAATCAGATCCACGAGCGGGGCACCTATTTTGTTCCTAGTATTTCCTGAGTGTCTGGGTGGCCCAACACAGAATTATGGTCACTCAACAGTTGCGTGAAGACATGACAAATAATAAAGAGATGATCAGCTCAAAACTTCTCAGCATGTCTTCCTAAGTTGTTGGTGCTGTGGAAAGAGCACCAAGCTGGTACCACTTCTAGGGTGTCCATGTCTCGGCTGTAGTACGCTAGTATAGCTCGCTGGGCCACAGTGGCCATCCTCTTCCGTAAACCGAGCGGAAGTAGGGTGGACAAGACTAGCACCTACCTCACAGTGTCAAATGCCGGACTCAAAAGCCAAATGAAGCAAAGGGTGTTAAAGTGCTGCACGTACACAATTCTACACACAATTCTATCTGCTTACCGTACTCTCCGCTTCCACCTCCACAACTCCTTTCCATGACAAGTTTCTGGGGAAATCAATCTCCACACCAAAGGGAGAAGAGGGGGTAGGCCCAACGAGCACCCACAACTCCTCGTGCTCAGAGGCGTCTCCAGTGGTCCTGCCCCGTCAGGCCCCGCTTATACGTCATTAACTAGCGTCAGCTCCTGAGCGGGAGGGCACGCCTCCCGCAGGCTCGGGCAGACTCTGCTCTTCACTTCAGTGGCTTGAGGGCCGCTGAACGCTGTGAAGCTGTCCTCTTGGAACCCGCGGCAAGACAGACGGCCTGGAGTTCAGGAGGAGCCTTTTTTTGGACAGACAGCTAAGTTAACGGTGCGCTTAACTTACACTCGTGCCCCACTATCGAAGTGTCCCAGTTGAAGTCCGGTTGTGGCACTGTGGGTTAATGCGCTGGACAGCCGCTCCTTGAAAACCCTGTACAGACTCGTTGTGAGTTGGAACCTACTCCATGGCACTTAACAACAGTGCCCCAGTTGGACTTCTGGCGAGACACTCTGGTGTGACACTAGGATCAGCACTGGACTGAAAACCACAAGGTTGGCAGTGTAAACCCACCAGCTCCTCCTTGGAAACCCTGTTACAGCAGGTTTAGATTCCGCGGAAGAAACCGAGGCCACTCGAGAGGTCAAGCGAGTTTCAGTTTTTATTAAGCCGGCTGACTCAGCAGCTGATTTCTCCAGATTCTGAGCCCCGAATGGAGGGCAACACTGGCCTATATGGGGTCAAAGTCGGGGAGGGGCCAGCCTGCATACCTGTTTGAGGGGACTGGTCCCATTTGGTGACCTGATTAGCATTTTAGCTTGCCTCCTGGGCAGGAGGGGGCAGTGAATGCTTTTTACCTTTTCCTGTTCAACCCTATACAGGGTTGCTATGAGTCGGAACTGACTCAACGACACTTCACAACAGCAACAGTGTCACAGTCATTTAGGTTATGTTCATCTCATGTACATGTGATATATGTGACAAGTGTGACACAAAGATTGGGGGAGGATGAATGTTATAAAGAAAAAACCCCACAACCATTCAAATGTAATTTATAGCGACCTCTTTATTAAGCCTTAAACAGGGAAGACACGAGAAATCACTGGGATGACATAGACCATCACCATGAGACCATATGGGGCCAAAGTATTCACGGCCATATCGTTTAATTACAGGGAATTATATAAGGGAAACATCACAAAATCATAATGATAACCGCTTAAGTCATCTACGATGCAGCTGAGACTAAGGAAACAGGAAAAGGACCATGTTTAGGATGGATACACAGTTGCAGATTAGAAGACTTCAAAATGGACTAGGGCTCCCACTGTAAACCGTGTTGTTGTTGTTAAGTGCTGTCAAGTCAATTCGGACCCATAGTGACCCTACATAGGATTTCCTAGGCTATAATAATCTTTATAGGAGCAGAAAGCCTTATCTTTCTCCTGTGGAACCGCTGGTAGTTTCAAACGGCTGACCTTGAGATTAGCAACCTGATTCGTAACCAGTACGCTACCAGAGCTCCTTACTGTAAACCATAGCCTTCTGCAAACCAAGTACTTAGAATTTAAGGTCTAATACATTCCCTCCTTTGATCATGGGTTTTATGTAAATCCTTTGATCACACTTAGGTTGGTGTACTTTCTTCTGCTCATACTGGTTAATGGCTCCTTTAGATGACTGTCATTCTGATAGCTGCACACCATCCGGTGCCTTCCCATGCTTTACTACAGTGCCCAAGTCCTCAGTGATCACCTCATGAAGGTAAGTACTGAAGTGGACCACATTGTAAAAACTACTTGTCCTTTGATCAGGCGTCCTTACGGTGGACGCTCAACTTCATCCATACACATACATACACACACACGCAAATATATTTCATAGGCAGCATATATTTCCTCCTGAGAAATTACATTGTAAGTAACCTTCATACAGCATTTAATGATTCTAATCATTAATCACTAATGTAGCCAAGAGAATAGATTTAAATGACTAATCAGAAAAATATAAAGGAAAATTCTCTGTCAAAACACATGGAAAAGTCCACATATATAAATCAGTAAAACTAAATTGATAGAACTGTGAGAAATAAATCTTGTGGACATAGTCCATCTTCAGGAATTCATGAGATTCCTAGTCCTGACAAACAGATTGTTGATTTACATACAGGGAAGGACATGTAACCTGGCTGTTCCAGGACTAGGAAACTTCAATAGAAATATAGCCATTAAGACAATGGGCAAGCCATTTTGGCTTCTCTGGGGGGAGGGAAAATGGGATGTGCCATAGAATTGTATATGGAGAACTGGAACCAGAGGAGGGGCTTTTTGGAGATGAGAATAAAAACTGTTTGTGGCAGGCCATGTGGCGCGTCTGCATGTCTACTGGGTTGAGCGCCCAATTTTACAAAATCAAATAAAGAAAACCTCACTCTTGCTAAATTGAGTACAGACTGGCTTATTTGAGCATTTGTCAGTATAGATACTGTTTCTCACAGAACTACTTGAAAAACAAGGCTACACACAAAACTATCATTTCAATAATATTCACTCAATAAGCAGATCTCTACAGAACCTAAAGGTATATAAGGCAAAAGCAAAAAATATGAAAATAAATAGGAAATATATTTATAGTCTCTATGGCAATTTTTGACCAGTCACCAAACCCAAGTTTCAAATGTCAGGTAACCTCAAAAGCAATAGAGATTTGAACGCAGTTCAATAACTTCAAAGTCCATGATCTTTGGAAAGCTGTCCTCTGCTTCTGCCCACTATGAACATTTCAACTTCAAAGTCCAAATGAGTGCTTCAAGTTTCTTTACTCTGTAACAAGACTTTCTAAAGTTTAACAGTTTCCAGTTTGACAGTGTACAGATTTTTGAGAAAAGCAATTGGGTTCATTCTACTGGGGATCCAATTGTGAGAAATAGCTGTTGGGGTGATCCATCTTCAGAATCAAGGAAATCTTGGGGGTAGCAGGTTGGCATGACAAAAGGGAACTCTGAGGAGTGGAAGAGACTAGTTTGACCTGCTAGACTTTTTTTTTTTAATGTTTTATTGTGAGTTATGTGATAGTTGTGACCTGCTAGACTCTTAAAATAAGAATACACCCATCAAAGAAGTAAGGGAAGTTCATGGGGAAGGAATAAAACTAACTTTAAATGAGAATGCTGCTCCCTGTAGGGACTAGTAGGTCTGGTTTGGGAAAGATTGTAAACTCCAAAGTACCCAGTAAAGGGGAAATGGAGGAGGGGCTTTTTCCAAGTTAGGATAATAAAATTGTCAAATGGCCATGCCGTGTCTACTGGGTTGGGTGCCCAATTTTGCAAAATCAAATAAACAGGCCTCTCTCTCTAAAATGAGTACAGATTGGATTTTTTGAGTGTTTGTTGGTAAACACCTGTGATAATCTATAGGCAGCCTAAACCTAAGAGGGGCCCAGGGTAGTGTCTGGGGTACTGACAGTGTTTCTCACATAATTGAATCCTTTTATGTATCCTTCAATAGATAATATTTTGGCATGACATTAGGCAGGCCTGGGTACCAAGTCTCTCTCACCTGTGAAAAATGCTATGATATTTTGTAAAAACACTCTAAAATTCAGGTAATCTCAGATATGAGACCTGGATCACCAAAGGTAGGAAAAGAAAAAAAAATCAGTTAAAAATGCATGATAAGCAGAATACAGGGCAGATAACTCTTGTTGATGGTCTATTTTAAATATGCTAAGTGTTCCTCCCAAGGGTAAATTGCCCTTCCCTAGTTCACCCATTTAAAGTGTCAAGAGTCACTTTAAGAGACAGAAAAAAATAGAGTCCAAGTCAACTCTTGTCTCATTCATTTTTGTTAAGCTAAAATATACTATTTTGGGGGGTACCCTCACATATTTTCCCCTGTTCTGATCATGAATTTGTGGAAATTATTGAATCACCATCATAAGATTGTCTTCTGTGTTCTGATTCCTTGTTATCAAATTAGGGAAACTGCAGAGCAAAGCCAAATTGGAGAAACAACTTGGTTTTCCTAAAATAAATAACTGACTCAAGCTGAGGTTCACTCTCCTCTGGGGACATAGTTTCAAGATGCTTAACAAGGTGGTGACAGTTTATGACCTTTAGACAGGCATATCAAATAACATTATATTGGAGACCAATTAAAATGATTACCGATCTGCCCTAAGACTAAATGTCCAGTCGGAGTTTTTTTTTTTTTTTTTTTTATCCTTTGGCCCTGTGTCTAGAAACAAACCAATAAAACTGCATAATACTCAGAACAAAAATGGTCTTATTACTTTCTATGGGCCATTGTTTGATTCAAAATGGCTTTTATTTTGTTGCTGCTATTTTTCAGTGTATTATTGTGAACTGAGTACAGGTTTACAGAGCATATCAGTTTTCTATTCAACAATTAAAACACATTTTGTTTCTTATCATTGATTGCAATCCCCACAATGTAACATCTCTCATCCCACTTCCTCCCAGTGTTTCCTGTTACCATTGCGCCTTCTTTTTTAACCCATCTGAACTTTGTCCTTAGGTAAATGCTACTCTTTTGAACTCAAATAACTGATTAATGTAAGATGTACCTCCCTAGTGTCATTGTTCCCCTTAGAAATCTATCCATTTGGCTGAAGGAGTCCTCGTGTGGTGCTGTAGGATAAGCACCAGACCACAAGGTCAGTTTGAACCGGAAGACCATTGGTTGAAATGCACCAGCTACAACTCCAAAACCCCGTAGTGGGGTTTGAGTCAGAACTGGCTCAAGGGCATTCAACCACTTGGCTGGAAGTTGAGCCATGGGGTGAACTCATTTTCAGACCTGATGGATGACTAAAGGCCATACTCTCAGGGATTCCACCAGTCTCTATTTTACCAGTAAGCCTGGTATTTCTTAGGATTTTGAGTTTTCTTCCACATTTTCCTCTTACTCTATCCAGGACCTTCTAATGTGATCATTTCAAAGCAGTTGGTAGTGGTAGCTGGGGGCCATCTAGATAGTTTTCTGGTCTCAGGGCTCCGGAGACTAATGTTGGCATGGTCTTTTAGTCCACTGGGCTAATTGTTTTCAAATTACTCCTCTTACCACCAGAAAGGGAGAGACCAGTAGTTGCACCTTAGATAGATACTTAGGAGCTTTGAAGACCCAGTCTCTACTCAGCAAAGTAGGATGTAGAGCAATGTCTTTGTGGTCTATGTTATACCAACTGACCTTGGTTTCCCCTGAGAGTATGATCCTGAGGCCCCAGACCCAGTGACATATTCCCTCAAGGTGTTTGGTCAACTGTATGCTCCACAACGTTCATGGATATATTTGTAGGGAAGGTAAATACCCATGTACAACTATCCTATGTCAAACCTATAAATATTTTCATGGGTCTCCTTCCACTCTCCCTCCCACATCCATTCAACCCACAAATCTCTCCATGGATCTATCTGTAGGTCACCGTCATTGCAGGATAGAGTATGTAAGAGTATTTACCTCTGTTGCACTTTTAACTCATACTTCTCACAGAATCTTCCCCCCACCTCCATCAACTTTTGTTAATCTTTTATTACCATCTCCTTCACTCAAGTTGACACCTGTCTAATTTATGCACCTTTGCTCTCTCATCCTTGGTAACCATCAAAAAATGTTTCTTTTAGAGTGTGAAAACCTTTTCTTGACTTTTTATAATAATGGTATCATACAATATTTATCATTTAGTGACTAATTTCACTCAGCATAATGTCCTCCAGGTTCAACCATATTATAAGGTGTTTTGCAGATTTGTTATTCTTTAATGTTGTGTAGTATTTCCATTTTGTGTATGTACCATAGTTTATCTATTCTTCCATTGATGGGCAGTTTGATTTCCCCCCCCCCATCTGTTTACTATTGTAAATAGTGCTGCAATGAACTTGAGTGTTCCTTATCTATTTGTGTATGGCTCTTATTTTTTTTAGGATATATGCCAAATAGAGGGATTGCTGGGTCATAAGGTATATCTATTTGCAACTTTTTAAGGAAGCACCATGCCCTTTCCCACAGACAGAACATTTTACAGT
>NW_006408596.1:6027127-6027962 GCF_000296735.1 Chrysochloris asiatica
GTACACCCCGCAAGCCTGCCCCCTGGCCGTCAGCACATAGCCCCTCTCCCTCCCTGAGTCAGAGTCCTCAGCTGCTCCATCTCTCCACATCATCATCTCTGCCTCCATCTCTGGCGTCTCTCCTTCTCTGAATAGGGTCCTGCACTCCACTCTTCTCCCTTGATGGTCCCAGGGTCCTCCACTCCTGGGCTGCAAAAACCACCACTCCCCTCCTTTTGTTGCAAAATGTCTACCTTTACATTTGCAACACTCACAGTCAGTCCTGATAGCAATAATTCACTATCGAACCACAAGAGTCTTATCCCCATCTCATTTTACCAGTCCTGTCCAAACAGGTTGGAAACCACTCAGTGGAGAGTCTACCTTCCCCTGAGGCCTCTGAAACTAGACTCCCTCTTTAAAGCTTGTAAGCCAGTCACTTCGTGCCTTTGTAGTCCCATTTTGGGTAGCCATTGATTGTTTAAGTTGCCATCCCTGTCAACCCTGTGTACTGAGGGGGTGGGAATGATCCTTGCTGCAAAGATTCCGTCCCTCTTTTGAGCTACTACATCCATAAGTATAGGTCAAGTTCATCAAATTGTAGTGGAGCACACTTTTTTTTCCTCTTCTTACTTCCTCTAGTCGAGTTCTGATCATCCAGCCATTGAAGCCAGGTCAAATGGGTACTATCTGCAGGTATGGGTGTTCTTGTGCATCTCCCCTCATTTCATAATAGCTGGATGCTTCACTCTCTGCTCTAGTCTTCTGTGGCCAAGTCCCTCTCCCTGGGCCCAGGAGTCCCCAGGTCTTGCCATACTGCTGGCCAAACAGGTCTCAATCCAGGTTGACAGGAGTC
>NW_006408596.1:6029879-6050953 GCF_000296735.1 Chrysochloris asiatica
ATTCTGTTCCATTGATCAATGAATCTTTCATTGTACCAGTACCAGGTTGCTTTGACCACTGTAGCAGTGTAGTAAATTTTGAAATCAGTGAGTGAGCAGCTTCCAACTATATTCTTCTTCTTAAGCAGCGCTTTGCTTATCCTGGATTTCTTTCCTTTCCATATAAAATTTGTAATTTTTTTTTTTCCGTCTCTTAGATGAATGTCATTGGAATCTGGATTGGGATTGCATTATATGTGTAGATTGCTTTGGGCAGTATTGATATTTTTCACAATGTTAAGTCTTCCTATCCAGGAGCATGGTATAATCTTCCATTTTTTGTCTGTTTTGATTTCTTGTAGTAGTGTTTTGTATTTTTCTTTGTGTAGGTCCTTTGTTTGGATTGTCCTTTTTTGTTGTTGAGGTGATGACATTTTCTGTAAATTTTAGAGATTAGTCCCTTGTCTGATAAGGCATTTTCAAAAAATTTCCCCTGCTTATGGGGGTCTCTTTTTATTTTTTTGGTGAAATTGTGTGGATGCACTAAGTATTAATTAGGAGGTCCCAGTCATCTAAGTTTGTTTTTAACTATTTCTGTGTTTTCATTTATGTATGATAGTATATTTATGCCATGAATTGGGGCCCATAAGTTTGTCTATATTTTTTCATTGATGGTCTTTACAGTTCTAGCTGTTACATTTAGATCTTTGGTGAATCCTGAGTTCATTTTTGTATGTGGTTTGACATACAACATAAGAATCCTGTTTAATTTTTCTACAAATACATATCCAGTTTTACAAGCACCATTTGTTACAGACTGTCTTTTTCTTATTTAATGAATTCTGACCCTTTGTCAAAGATCAGTCCTCCATATGTGGATGGATTTATTATGGGGTCTTGTTCCATTAGTCTAAATGTCTTTTGTTGTACCAGTACCCGGCTTGAGAATGGGAAGTGTAAGTCCTCCCACTTTGTTCTGCTTTAGTATTAGTAGTGCTTTCCTGTTCATATAAAGTTGGTGATTAATTCAACAATCTCTTTAAAGAATGATGTTACAATTTGCATCAGGATTGCATTGTATCTGTAGATTGCTTCGGGTACTATTGATATTTTCACAATGTTAAGTTTTCTTATCCATGAGAATAGTGTATTCTTCCATATATACAGGACTTTCTGATTTCTATTAGTGTTTTTTTAGTTTTCTTTGTATAAGTCTTTTGTTTATTCCTTTGTTTATTTCTTTGTATAAGTCTTTTGTTTATTCCTAACTTTATCTTTTGGGTCGTTTTTATAAATGGTATTGTTTCCCTGATTTCCTTTTCAGAATTCTTCGCTAGTATAAAGGAATCTGACTGATTTTTGTATGCTGACCTTGTACCCTTCCATTGTGCTAAATCTTTAAATTAGTTCTAATAATTTTATTGCTGAGTCTTTGGGACTCAGTCTATGTGCAGGATTGTATCATCTGCAAATAGAGTTTTACTTCTTCCTTGCTAATTTGTATGCCTTTAATTTCCCTTTATTGTCTAATATCTCTGAATAAAGATTTCCTGCACAATATTGAACAGTAGTAGTGATAAAGGGCATCCTTGTCTGGTTCCTGTTTGCCAGGGGAATAGCTTTCAATTTATTTATTCAACTTTTTATTATGAATTGAATGAAAGTTTGCAGAGCAGATGATCCATTTTACATTGAACAAATCCTATACTTTGCTTCATTATATGGTTGCAACCCCCTCCATGTAGCAATAGTTACCAGCATTTACCTCTGTTCACTTTATCTATTGCTTTCCTCCCTGTATCTCCCACAACCATCAGCTTTCCTCTGCCAACCTCCCTCTTGTATATTGCCTGCCCTGTCACCATGTTAACATGTGTCTTCCCTTTAGCCTGTGAATAATTTTCCCTCCTGCCCCCAAGAAACCATCATAGATTGTTTCTTTTATCAAGAAAACCTTAAAAAAAATTTTTTTTACAGCATTGGTATCATACAATATTTGTCCTTTTGTGATTGACTAAGTTCACTCAGCATAATGTCTTCCAGGTTCAATCATGTTGTGAGGTGTTTCACAGATTCATTATTCTTCTTCAACATTTTGTAATATTCCATTGTGTGTGTATACCAAAGTTTGTTTAGTTTTCTGTTGATGGGTATTTAGGCTGTCTCCATAATTTTGATATGTCTCTTGTAGACAGCATATTGAAGGGTCTTGTTTTCTTATCCATTCTGCTTTCTTTGTCACCCCCCTAATTCTGTAATTAAACACATTCATAAAAGCTTGTAAGCCAAACACTTCATGCCTATGTACCGCTCCCCCACCCCCACTTTTAATAGCCAGTGTCTAAATTAATCCTTCCTATTAACCCAGTACACTGAGGAAACAAGGTAGTTCCTTGATACAAAGAATCTTTCCATTCTGGTAGAATTTTGAATCACTGGATTCATAGGCAAATGCCTAGTTTGTCAAATTGTAGCAATTTGCACTTGTTCTCAGTACCAAACATCTTTATTTTCCTTGGTTCAAGTTCTGGTCAACAAGCCATCCAGTCAAAGTCATATGGATACTAACTGCAAATTTGGGAGTTCATACACACCCCCTGAGCTTCAGACCAGCTGGCTACTTCACTCTCAGGCCCAGCCCCCAGAGGCTAGGTCAGTGCCCATGGTCTTAGGAGTTCACTCACCTTCCTTAACTTCAGACCAGCCAAGCCTTCCTCTTTGCTCTCTCATCTCAATGTCAACAGGTGCCAATGGAACACAGACAACTCAGCCCATGTCTTCATTGCTGCATTTCCTCACTTCCACTCACAAGTAGACCCAGGTGTCACCAGTGAGCATATTATACATCTCACAGGTCCCCTTTGAGTTTCAGTCCTAGAAGGGGGTTTTCCCTGATGGGCTGATTTTTCTTTCCTTGATGCCTCCAAAATGAACAATGTGCGTGATATTAAAACGATACGCTTTTTTGTCTGAAGGTCTTTATTTTAGTAAGAATTATCTGTTCTCCCAGAAGTTCTGGGTTGTGCTGCATGTCTTTTTAAGTGGTAATCTCCCAATTCAAAAGGTTCTGAGTGGGGCTCAGGATTCCACCTAAGGCCCCATACTCTACATATGCTTAATAAGAAGCCTATTTCCCTGTCGAGAACCAGCCTCGACACGGGGGTTAGGTTCATGAAGTAGGGAGATCTGGCGGCGACAGAGATAGAGAAAGAATACACACAAAGACATAACAAGAGAGACAAGAAGACACCCCAAGACCAGAGTGGATGCGACACTGGCGTCAGACAGATCCTGCATTGTAAACCTCATGTCTATGCAAGCAGTATGCACACCTTACCAACTGCAATGCCTGCCCATAATGCATGCCCTGCAAGCGGTAATGCATGTGGGCTTCAGTCTGCGCCTCCTTTTTATTTCAGGGAGGAGCTTTACACAAAGGAAGGCGGGGATTATTAAGACAGGGTACAGAAGTGAAATGTGATTAATCGTTCAAAACAGGACACAATGATTTACAGGAACAAATTCTAAAACATACATCACAAATTGTTTTGATTATCTAACATCCTTAATTTTCTAGAAATGCAAGCAAATTGTTATATAGTACTTTTTAGGTTCGAATCCCAAGGCAGAAACTCGAGGTTTCTCAAGCCTAATTAACATACCTATAGCACCTAATCTTCAGCGAGAAAAGGATTCAAAAGGTCTGAAAGTAGTCCAGCTGTTTCAGCTACCTGGCAGAGGCTTGCAGGAGGAAGGAGGATGCCTAGGTTAATAGTTTGCACCTGGGGACGATTTGAGAAGGCTGACAACTATTATTCTTTGAACAAATCCCTGGAAGTCGCCAATCTACTTTGGGTGAATTCCTTAGAGGAATTTTCTCCAGTGTCTCCCAGCAAACTTGTCTTAGGAACTTTTAGGCCTTGGCTTTAGAAGAGGTTTTTGGTTTAATATTAATATTGTACATGGATACCAAGAGCTCATGTATTAAGTAAATACCAAACATAACTGAATAACTTGATAAAGAACAGTTTTGCCATGCTTGCTGGGTGGCCAGAGTTTGTTCCTCAGAGAGATTTTGTTCCCAGAACCTTAAGCACTGCCAACACAGTGGAGACGTTAAGAGAGGCATATAAGAAACCATTTTCTCAGAAGCTACAATTACTGGAGTTTGAATCATAGAATGAGTGTTAGGACTAAAGAAAATTATACAGAGCTAGCCCAACAGTGAGTTCGTAAAAGCCAGTGAACCTGGGATGTCCAGAGGTTACTTCCTTGGGCCCTCAGGGTCCCTGGCTAGCAAGCCTGAGAGCGGCCATCGTGTTGGATTTTCGTCCTTGACACCGGTCCTCAGCATCTCAGTACTTGCAGTCCTCAACATTTCCCCTTTTAGAAAATCCAATCAGTTATAGGCTGAAGGGGGGCTTACAACCTGTCATATAATTCCTAATATTCACTTCTATCAGTCTATTTTACAATATTAGACAGGGGAACCCAATATCCTCAAGACAGTCAAGCATATAAACATTCCTCCCAACCCCCCTCTACCCATTCAGCCTATGTCTTGATCCATGTATCTACTCACAGAACACTGTTGTTCCAAGGTTGTGTATAAATCACTATTTGCCTCTATTCCATTAAGCCAGTCAAGGACATCATTCTTCTTGGATCAGCTTTCAACACTCATGGAAGCAGCACTCAAGAAATCAAATGATGTATTGCATTAGGCAAATCTGCTGCACAAGACCTTTTCAAAGTGTTGAAGAGCAAAGATATCAGTTTGAGGACTAAGGTGTGCCTGACCCAAACCAAGGTATTTTCAATAACCTCATATGCATGTGAAAGCTGGACAGTGAATAAGGAAGACTGTAAAAGAACTGATGCATTTGAGTTATGGTGTTGGAGAATATTGAAAGGGCCATGGGCTGCCAAAAGGACCAATAGATCCATTTTGGAAGAAGTGTAGCCAGAGTGCTTCTTGGAGACCAAGATGGCTGAACTTTGTCTCATACTTCAGACATATTGTCAGGAGGGACCAGTCAATGGAGAAGGATATCATGCTTGGTAAGGGGGAGGGTCAGAGAAAAAGAGGAAGACCCCCAACGAGATGGATTGCCCAAGAGGCAGCATTGATAGACTCAAGCGTGGCAACAGTAGTGAGGTTGGCCCATGATCAGACAGTGTTTTGTTCTGCTGTACATAAGGTCACTATGAGGCGGTCCCAACTTGATGGCACCTAACAACAACAACAACAATGGTTAATGAAGGAGCTCTGGTAGCATAGGGGTTACGAATTGGGCTGCGAACCTTAAGGTCAGCAGTTCAAAACTACCAGCTGTTCCGTGGGAGAAAGATGATGCTTTCTGCTCCCATAAAGATTTGCAGCCTCGGAAACCCTGTACAGGGTCGCTATGAGTTGGTTCCGACTCCACGGCACATTACCACCAACAACCACAATGGTTAATGATCGTGAACATTTCTTCCTATATTTTTTGGCTGCTTAGATATCTTCCATGGTGAATGTCTGTTCATGTCCTGTGTCCATTTTTTAAATTGGGTTGTTGGTCTTTTTTTTTTGTATAAGTATTATGATTTTTTAAATGTATTTTAGATATTAGATATGAGTCCCTTGCTCTGTATCTAAGAATTAGTCAACATTCAATTATGTCAGCAGGTAGCATCTAATCAGAAACCAAAGTATTAGAGGAAGAAATCCAAGCTGTACTGAAGACACTGGCAAAAAACACGGTTTCAGAAATTGACAAAATTACAATTGATATGTTCCAACAAACAGATGCTAGAGGTATTCACTCCTCTATGCCAAGAAATCTGGAAGACAGCTACCTCTTCAACTGACTATAAGAGATCCATCTTTGTTCCCAATCCAAAGAAACATGATCCAACAGAATGTAGAAATTATTGAAAAGTATCATCAATATCATACACAAGTAAAATTTTGCTGAAGATAACTAAAAAATGGTTGCAGCAGTACATCCACAGGGAACTGTCTATGGCATTGGGCAAATCTGCTTCTAAAGATTTCTTTAAAGTGTTAAAAAGCAATGTTTCACTTGAAGACTAAGGCACACCTTTCCCAACCATGGTACTTTCAATAACTGCTTTGCATGTAAAAATTGAACAGTAAATAAAGAGCATCAAATAAGAATTGATGTCTTTGAATTATGACGTTGGCAAAGAGTATGAAATATACCATGGACTACCAAAAGAATAAACAAATTTGCCTTGAAAAAACTACAGCTAGGAAATTCCTTAGAAGTGAGGATGGTGAAATGTCATCTCAATGTACTTTGGACATGTCACCAGAAGGCACCAGTCCCTGAAGAAGGACAGCATGCTTGGTAAAGTAGCAAGCCAGTGGAAAAGAGGAAGACTCACTGAGATGGGCTTGACCATGTGGCTGCAACAATAGAATCAAAAAAACAGGAATGGTTATGAGGATGGCACCAGACATGGCAATACTTTGTTCTGTTATGCATAGGGGCGCTATGAATCAGAATTGACTCAATGGCACCTAACAACAATATAAAGTATCCAAGCACTGTCCATCAGTATAATGTGGTCTGCATTGTTGCAGAGCACAGATCAGGTATTGTAAATTTCATCAGGACTCCACAGAGTCATCAGGGTAAAAATGCATAAAGAGTCCACATTCTTCTGGTCAACTCACAGACTCAGAGAGTGCAGGTACCCCACACAGAACCTCTGGGCCATCCTCTACCACTGCTGGAGTCATACCTCAGCAATTGGTCCCAAATAAAAAAAGAATCACAGACCTATTTAGATGCTATCTGATAGCATTATCACTATAAGGCCTTTAAATACTCAAATCCTGAAACCCACATACCACACCCTAGGAGTGGTAGCAATTAAGAAGCAAAAGCCCCACTTACTTGGTTATTAACCTGATATTCATCACTCTTCTTGTGGGTTAGGTTAGAGGGCATCACACTTAACCCCTGCCTAACATCTATAATGAAACCCGCCAATATGGGATGATTAGTGCCAGTATGCAAGTCCACCTGACTCAATGAACAAATGTACGCACATAGCATAAATAGAAGGATTGGAAAAACATATAGTAACCACAGTATTTCTCAACAGTAGGATTTCAGTAGTCTTGAAGTTTCCATAATTGACTATTTGTACAACAAAGTGTAAGTGAAGAAATAAAATAGTTTGGCATACAATCAAATCCAGTCCCAAATATAAGGTTGCTTTTGATCAAGTATAAAATCCTATTCTAGTAATGATAAATGCAGTAGCAAAAGAGGTGGACCTGGGGAGACTGAAGTGGTCTAGGAACATAGAAAGAAGATACTGGCAATGAAAAGTTTTCAGTTGGATTTGAAGCCGGCAGGAGTGATGGGAATGTGTCATAAAATCATACACATATATGTAGATTGAGTATTTTAGGTTATTTTAGGGTACATTCAGCTCCAAAGCCAAGGACTCTAGCATTTCTTCTGTGCTCTACTTGGACATCTTTCTTCCACTAAGGATGGCCCAGAATCAGCTCAGTGCAGACTTAAAAAAAAACATGTATGCCCACACTCTACTATGTCTTTGAAATAAAATAAAGCTCCCGGAGATACCTGTGACCCCATCAATATAAAACAGTTTTTCTGTGTCCTCCTAGTTCCTCTGTATCTTCTATTCGAAGCCTTAACCACCGAAGAGGAGGAGATCCCATCTAGTGCCGTGGTAAGGTTGTCAATCTTTGTCTATGGTAGAAATGTCACTTTATTTCTTTTTCATTTGATTTCAGATACAGAAACTAGCTGAAGTACATCAGAGAGTACAGATAGTTTTCTTTATGTGTGTGTGTGTGTGTTGGAGGGCAGGGAGATTCCCAAGGGAAACGTTTACCAACTGATTCAGGAGGGTATTAAAAAATTATATAGCCGGGTCATAAATTGTGGCAGGGAGCATGTTCTTCATTAAAACCTACCCCTTGGATTAAGATTTTTGTAACTGTCAACAACCCAGACTGGGAGGGAAAGACACATCCTCCAGGAAAAACTTGTGCCTTTTCCTCAGGTATCCTTGGGTATAAAAGGACTTTGGGGCCCTTGAGCTCTACCAGTATTATACCTGATTTCCTAAGTCAAAACCAGAAAAACAAAACAAAACCACGCGAACAGTACCCAACATGATCTTGTAGCATTTTCCTTTCTGCAGGTGGCTTCTAGTGTAAACGATACATATTTTGGAATCAGTGAACTGCTAGGCAAAAAATAAAGATCGGAAGAACAGAGCTGTCTTGTGGTCAGTCTGGAAAGTAACTCTGATCCACTTCCTGGTGACAATGAGGGTTGGAGAGTGAAAGAAAATTATTTCTAGGTAAAGACTACTGCTATGTTTCCATAGTTCCAAGGCATACTGAGTATTTTTCGGGTAGTCTGAGATTGTGTGGGTAAGGTGTATTTCTCTGTGGTTTGTGAATGTGTGTGAAGCTTTGTATAAGTGTATGTTTTTGCTTAGGAGATATGCTCCATATACAAACATAATAGCCAGTATCAAATTTCTCCCCCAAAATCCTATTACCAATTTACACTCTACATACAGTAGGTGCTCTGATATTTGTTTACTATCACCACCCTGTGATGGTGAAACTGAGGTACAGAGATGAATGGCTCAAATAACTGAGTTATTTGCTTTAGGAATCCAAGTGTACACCCACATGGTGACCCAGCAATGCTGTTTTTAACTCTTGAACTGCACTTTTCTCTCAGACAAGAGTTCAGTAGTCACTATGTAAAAGGGAGTGTCAGTCTTCCTGTATGTGTTGGAAGAGATTCCAACCATTGTCCATTATTACATACTGTCACCATGGTAACACAGCCAGGGGAGCTCTAGATACATTCTACCACTGAGGTTGAGTCGTCAGTGTGAAGATCACATAGAAAGCTCATATGCTTTTCTGGTGGGCCACAGATTCTGAGAGCAATAGTCCAAACTCTGTCTTTACTGTGTCCACTCCTCACTACCTCACCAAAGCAGATTAAAGTCAATGAGATACTTGTGTGTGTTTTTGATGGCATTATAGCCACAGTCCTAGAAATGCTCAAGTCATGTGAGCATCGCACCCCGGGGACAGTGATAGACAGAACTCACAGTATCACCAGAGTATTAATTAACCTGCTGTCCAGTACCCTTGCTGCAACTCTCGAGTAGCTGGGTTGTAGACACACTGTGCTCAACCCCTACATCAAGCCCCTAATGAACTCATCGAGTTAGATTAGACTCTATGTGTTGAATGTTATGCTTAGAATTAAATCCAGTTCCTAATATAAGATTGCTTTTATTCAAATCTGCATTCCATACAACCAACGATAAATGCAATAGCAACTAATATGGTTCCATGGAGGCTGACAACGTCTGGAAGTTGCCCGGAAGAGACTGACAATATAACTATGCTTCAAAACAGAGAGGACTAATGGGACTGTGACAATGAATCACTTAGTGCTTTCAGTACCGGCTCAAAACTCAGTCATGTTTCCTTCGAATGCTCCAAACATAGCCAAACTCCTAAGGACTTTTTTGTATTTATTTCTTCCTAATTGCCTCTGCCATCTTTCTTCCAACAAACAAGATGACCCAACAGCAGTTCATGTTTTAACCCAACACACCCATGAATTCTACCTCCTTTTCCAAGTCAAGCAAATTGCCCTTGAAAATTCATGAGCAACAGCACCAATATACTGACAGTTACTCTGTGTCTTCATAGCTTCCCTAGAGGGCCCATTGGTGTTTGACCCTGATAAGACAGATGAGGTGGTACCATTAGATATCAAGGTGAGGTTGTCAATCTTTGTCTTGAGGTAGAAATGTCATGGTTTCTTTGTCGGTTGAATTGACAAGTAAAAACCTGACTGTTCATTAAGACTTGAGAAACAATTTTCTTGCGAAAGGAAGACTATTTAACAACTGATTCCTGATTCAAAGATAGCAGCCTAAGATCAATAACTGTATGGTAAAGATACTTTCCTCAGTAACAGCTGCTCCTTGGATTAAGAATTATGTTAATTACCATCAGAAGAGGACTTGCAAGATCTCTCCTCCAGGAAAGTCTGCATTTTCCACAGATGTTCTTCATCATTTACGGGACTTTGATTTCATCTCTGCTTCGTATTTGATTTTCTAAACCTATTAAGAGAACAAAAGATCTGTGCCAAAAGTCTGAGGTAAAACTGGATTCTCAAAAGTGTTTTCTTTAATTGCAGTCAATCATGAAAGACACCACAGTTGGTATGTATTCTGCAGTCACACTTGCTGAGGAAAATCTAGATAAGAAAGGTGGGTTTTTGTTGCTGGGGTCCGTCTGGAGAGCCACTTTGATTTGTGATTGCTGGTGGGAATGAGCTTTGAAGTTAGTGGGCTAAAAAATCATTTTTCCAGTTAGGATCTATAGCCAAGCATCCACAAGCTGTTGTGTTCCTTATAGGTGGTGTGGGTTTATGTGCAGGAATGCTGAGGTGTGTCAACACGTAAGTCTATGTGGTGTGATTCTGAGTGTGCATGTGTCTGTGTGTTTGTGCATTTCCCCACAAACAGCCTAATGCCAGAGCCGATTTTCTCTATAAAAAAATCCCATCTCCATGGCAGGTCACCAGAGAATTGTGGGTCAACCGCAGTCCAGGTGACCTTGCAGTTCTCCACTATGGTTTGGAGGGTATAAGTTACAGAGTTCTCTGGAAAAGCCTGGGGTTTCTTAGACCAACATTATCCTCCCTCTCATGGGGACAGGATTCCTGGTCATAGGTACTCACTGCAAGGCCAACAGTGTCTCTCTTGTGCCTTCCTCAGTCCTATGTTCAGTCCTGTGTAATCCCTCCTAGGCCACAGTAAGTAACACATCTTTGGATTTTCATCTATGATCTAGTTCCAGTGGAGAAAGATTCCTTCCTCAGCTTCTCCAGCCTTGTTGGGACCCATTCTAAGCTAGGGTGTCTGGCCAAACTGGAATCCAGTGAAGGGTGGGCTCCTGAAGACAATGGTGGTGGTGGTGGTGATGTGCTATGGAGTCAGTTCCAACTCATAGTGACCCTGCACAGAGTTTCCAAGGCTGTAAATCTTTACAGGAGCAGCAAGCCTCATCTTTCTCCCGCAGAACAGCTGGTAGTTTCAAACTGCTGACCTTGAGGTTAGCAGTCTGATTCATAATGACTATGCTACCAGAGCTCTTTTTGAAGACAATGAAGTGGGTCTAATTACCCTCTGCTCCTGTTTCCTGCTCTGATTATGCCTAGCACTCAGCCTATAGAGTAGCCTCCCTGCTGAGAATCCAGTAGGCTGTTTCCTACATAATGCCTGGCCCCGGGGTACAAGAGCTCAGGAAATACCTATTAAATGAAAAATCAGATCAGACCAGCAAACTACACTGTGATCTTTGGATCTTTGGATCTGCGGAGCTGTCCTCTGCAAAATTGACTCAACTGATGAGATCATCGATTCAATTAAAAAAAAATTAATTCCACTGCTAAATCCCACTAGTCACCCTGCAAGTGTGATATACTTATGCCTGCCATATTCATCACAGAAGGTCTCCTTGGGTAGATTCACTGAGTCTGTGTGTGTTTATAACAGTTGGAAATTCAGGTTAATAAGATTGTGGTTAAATCTAGCATGGTTGAATGGAAGGGAAGTTGAGACATTGAAACGGGGGTCCTTTTCATCTTCTCACCCATTTTTAGTTTTGCAAACTGCAAGCCAGTACTTATTAAAGTCCCATGAGTCCGCAGAGCCGAGAGAAGTTCTGAGCATCTAGAGGAAAGAGCTGTGGTGATCCTAAATCAGCCAGCATAACTTTGAGGATGTAAGGGAGGGGTCTCTCAGCACCCAATAGGTTCCCAGGGTCAGGTAGCCGAAAAGAACACTTGAGGTGCAGTGGGAAGATGGCTCTTTCCTTTATTCAACAAAAACGGTCAGCATGGCGGGTTAAGGGGTCTCAGGTAATCTCTTGCCCTTCCCCATCTCGTTCTTGGCTCTCAGAACTCACTCATGCTTTCTCTCCCTTCTCCTACCCCTCACATGGGGGAAGTCCTTATATACTACTACAGAACAAAGAAGACATCTTGCCAAATATATCTCACAGGTTATGTAACAGTATGACATCTTTCTAATAATGACAGGGCACATAGCAATTTTTTAGCATTGGTGTGGCACGATGGGTTAATGCTCTAGACTGCAAAGCCTTTTGAACTTCAAGGTCGGTGGTTCAAGCTCACCAGCCACTTCTTGAAAACCCTATACAGGGTCCCTATGGGTCGGAACCGACTCGAAGGCACTTAACAGTTTTGTGCCAAATCACGAGTCCGCTCCTGCCTGTAAGGGGAGTCCCTGGTAATCTTGAGCATCACCTTCTGACTCAACAGAGGAATGGGAAGGCTATTCTATTATCTATCTTTCTTGCTGATGTTAGTGTTTTTAAAGAATGTGCACCAAACTGGATAGTTTCCAGCAGTGAGCAGGAAAGACATGCAAGATAAACAAAAACACTCAAGGTAGGGTTCCAAGGAAGACGGTTCCTGGGAGCAATTTGGTTTGGAATCTGAAAAGGGGGTATAAAATCAGGAAGAAAAGGAGCTATGTGTGGAGGTGTCCGCTTGTTCTTTTCATATTTATTTACATAATAGATGTAGCATGTCTATGGGCTTTCAACAGGAAGTATCTGGAATCACCACCTTTTCTTAATGTGCTATTTCAAGATTCTCATTCCCATCAAGACCTGATAAGCCCGCCTTCACCACAGCCAAGCATCAAAACCTGGAGTTTTATTGAGTTCACACCACTTGGGACTTGAGCAGGAGATATTTTGTTTTGGGTTCTGGTGTTGATGTGTGATGTGGATGATCTGGTGGGTCACAACTATCTTACAGGCACACAGTTGACCCTGGAGACAAAGTCCTTGCAGTGCACATGTGCCGGGTGGATGAAGAGAGATTGGCCTTCTCCCTTCTGCACGTTCAGATCTCGCAGCAGCATAATCACGTTTCTACACCTGCTCTAAAGGGACACCCAGGGGTGAAGAGGCAAAGATGATTTCAGGGCTTTAAACCAGTTCAGTCATGGCCAAGAAATCAAAACAGAAAGAGATGCAGATTTTTACAATTTGGATGGATTCACAACAGTAAGCAGAATGGGCAAAATGACAGGTCGAAGGCCTGGAATGGCAACCTTAGAAGGGGCACTCTGAGCCATACATTCAAAGCAGCCCATTGAGTGAGACTGGATTTCTGGCAGAAGTGAGGAAAGCAACATACATTCAAAGCAGCACAGTTGGCTGCTATCTTTGAGAAGGGCATTGGTATTTCAGAATCCCAATGACAAGTGATTTGTCCCTTTGAAACCCATATGCTGCCCTTGTTTTCTAAGAGGGAGATTAGGATTCTAGCAGGATTCCTCTCTGTAATTATTCCTGTTTCAGTGATTGTTCAGATTCACCCAAATTTTTAAAACTCGAGTCTGTTCTGGTTTTACTACCTCAGCCACGACTGAGTATTTCCTTTGGGTTTTCTCACATGTTTCCAAGGCCTGGAGAAGCGAGCAGAGGAGCATATCCTGGAGCACATTTCTAGCCTCCACTCCTCCTCCAAATCCCAAATCCTGGAGTAGAAATAAAACAAGAATTTACTTCCATCTGAAAGGCTTGTGTCCAGCTGCCCCTTGGGTCTCAAGTGCCAGCAGGGCTCTAGAGGGCGTGTTATGAAGCATCACACGCTTGCTCTCGTGGTCTGGTGATGTGGTCTCCTGGAATTGGTCCAGTCCAGGAGAAAGCCTCTGGGAGGCAGGAAGGAGTGAGGGAAGAGCGGAAGGCAGCAAAATTGCCAGGCATAGGCGGTTGTAGAGACAGTGACTGCTTCTTGGAGGAATATGAAGAGTTGGCTTTGCATCCTGGTTAAAATTATAGAAGGTCTTCAGTCCCTGGGAGAGGAGTACATACACGAGGGCAGAATTGGGTCCTGAGTCAAAGGGGCCCGAGTTCTCACCTAAACCTCTTCTTTCCCTTCCATAACCAACCCGTCATCACAATGAATGTGTCCAACATAGAAAGCTATGACCAGGAACTGGAGAGTTTAGCTAAGTGAAGAGGGTCCTGAGAGCATCTTGCCCAGGAAGAGTCATCCATTCCCCAGAAGGTCTGATTATTGGACAGCGCTTTGATCCTAAGACTAGACTGCCCAATGACTACTGTAATTTGGAGAAGACAACTGTAGCATAGCCCTGTGTGTAACAGCAGAGGATGTCATTTACATTGAACTGTTGTGAAGTGAGTCCCTAGAATTGTTCAACATGTTCCCAACGTAGAATCCCACCCTACCCTTTCAACACCCTTAACAGTCAGCAGGGAACACCCAGTTAAAGCTCTGGGGGTGGGAGACCCTGATCTCCTCTGCTCCAGACAACTGGAGAGTGGGTGGTGACCAGAGACACCTCCCATGCAAGTAGCAGAGCTTACCTGTTTTGCTTTCCTGTGGATGCATGGTCACCCTGACAACAAGTGGCTAACCTTTTAGGAGCCCCCTCCTGATGGCGAGTTTCCCAAGCTCTGTGGACACTCAGCTTCTGGGGGTCCCTGTGGAGGATTTGATCCCCTCATGACACTGTTTATTGAGTGGAAGTTCTACAGATTTTTGGTAACTTTTTTGTATAAAACCAACAACACACGGAAATCTAATGTGATGCTGATATGGGATGAGTTAAGACGGTAAGATTACAAATTACCTATGGTCTTATTTTATTGCATATTTAAAAGCAATACCTTCTGTAACCTTTTCACTTTAAAGCATAGTGAACATCAATGTTGTTTTCCTTACTACAACCTAATGGTTTTGGTTTCATTGACAGGTAGAGGCAAAGTTTGGTGTCAGTTTTGTAAAGAAAAATGATTACTAGAGGTAAGGGGTTAGCTCCAGGAAACTGTCCCCATGTAATGTGAAGATCTCATGACTGGATTGTATTGATGTCAGGGTTTGAGGAGGTGGGCTCATCACTTCCACACCTGTCCCATTAGACCCCCTCCTCCTTTACCTCTTCACCCTCAGAAGGCCCAGGTCCCTGGGGCTCTGCCTTTTCTCCCAGGATCCAAAAGTCCTTTTCTGTCCATTGCAGTATTCTCTCTGAAGCCTGCCCCATTTAAATTAGGGAGCAGCAAACAGCCTTCAGTGCCCCGCTGACCTGACCCTGGGACTAAGAGGAATCCAAGGTGCCTCTCCAGGACTTGAGAAGCCACTGAGTCCCACAGCCCACCCCTGTTGTCCCTCTAGGTGCTTCACCAGTGATTCTGGACCCTGAGTGTACGTTGTTAACTGTCGTCTGTGCGTCCTGAATTCTAGGACCTGAAGACATCAACATCGCCTCCATGGAGCTGGAGCTGTTTAGTAGTTATTTGTATTACTTTAATTAAATCTATTTACATTTGTATCTCATTCTTTAAATTGTACATTTCCATATTCCCACGGGAGAAAAATGCGGCTGTATGCTACCATAAAGATTCACAGCCTTGGAAACCCCATGGGACAGTTCTACTCTGTCCTTAATGGTCGCTGTGAGTCTGAATCAACTGATGGCAGTGGGTTGGGTCGAGGAGCCTGAGTCCCACCGCCCACCCCACTGTGACCCTCCTCTGTCCCTGTAGGTGTCCCTGTTTGTGTGAAGCTGAAGGAATGCACTTCAACACGTAGGTTCTTCTTTCAACTACATGGAATAAAAACCTCAAGTGAAGCAGTTTTAGAGATAAAGACGATTCATTGACCCTGCAACTGAAAATTCCAAAGCTTCAGGTATAATGATGAGACCTAAGTGGTCCCTATGTCATTATGGTCCCAAGCCTGGGACTGGCTCAGCTCAGCCATTCTAGATTTTCACCTTTGACTTCAGGCTGATGCCTTCATGGCTGGGTAAGGTCCAGGCTCCCCTTCAGGACATGAACCTTTCAATAAACCTCTACCCCCAACATTCCAAGCAAATGATCTGAGATCAGTCTTGATTGGGACTGCTTTGGGTACAACCCCAATCTTGAACCAAGATGCCGGGAGGCCACCCTAAACAGAAGCAGGCACCCAAAGATTCTGAGTTCCAAAGGTCAGACCCACCCCTTCTCTCCCCCAGACCCATCATCCTGGACCCAGCAGATCCCACCAATAACCTTGCAAAGGGGAAGAGATGGGACTTGGTGGCCAAAGAAGCTGTTCACTGCCTACGGCAGACCTGCTGCTACATTGAAGACCCCAGCCGGGGCTGGCAAGTACAGGTATGACCCCACTCTTTAGTCATGACTCATAAATCTCCCACAACTCCTGCCACAGCACCCACAAGTACCCCAAACCGGCAGCAGCCCCTAAAGATGCGCTGACCAACCAGGTGTGCATTTCCTTCCCTCCTCCTGAAAATGTCTACGCCTCAGTTCTTTCCCCTGGAAAATCGGTAGAACGATTCCTGCCCGCTCAGTAGCCAATTGAGAGATGCAGTCACAGAACTTACTCACCTATATGCACACTGTGATACAATGATTCCCTGTGGTAGACTGGCAAAACCCCAACTGCTTGCCATCCAACAGGAGATGGACTAGCTATATACACCAGCAATGCAGGACTAGCACAGGGTTCCACTGTGACTACTGTCTCTATCCTCACCCATGGTTCACAGCCAGACCCGGCTTCACAGGCCAGGACTCTGCTTAGGAGCTTAAGGAGAGAACTAGTGTCCCCAGCCTGCTCCTCCCAGAGTGAACTGGGTGCCAAGACACCATTTCAGAGTCTGTCTGCTGGGAAATTTTGAACTTGGACGTAAAGGGCAGCCCTCAGCACCTGAAGCAAGTCAGATGCCCAAAGCAGCAGAGGGGCCACCACCCAGCCACATCTCATTGGCTGCAATTATCCAGCTGACCAAGGACCCGTGCTGGTGAGGTTCATGGGACTAGTTCCTATTATTATTACTATGAACTTGCATTTTGTGAAAAGGTAAGACATGTTCACAGCAGTGGAAAGGTACATACTTAATAAGTCTTCTATTCATTTTAACCCCCAGACTCTCAATTCTAAATCCTCCTAGACATCTACCCACGGATCCATTTCATCCATCTCCTTCCATGAATATGACATTCAAAGCAAATTTTTGCTTGTGTTCAATTGTGCATCCTGATTTGGGCACATTTTTACTTGATTTGGTTTATTTATTTTACTTACATTATTAAGCTTCTTATTAAGGAACTCTGTGCAGAAGCCAACCAGCTCTCCTAACTCCGAGGGCCGGTAGGCAGCATCCAGTTAAGTCCCGGGGGCAGGAGACCCTGATCTCCTCTGCTCTAGGCCCCTGGGAAGGGGTGGGGACCAGAAGCATCACAGGTGTAAGTAGTAGAGCTCACCTGGCTCTGCTCTGCCTCCCTGTGAGTACATGGTCACCCCTGAGAGCGGGGAGCTTCCCCAGCTCTCAGGACCCTCAACCTCTTGGGGGCCCTGTCAAGGATATGGGCCACTTCATGACACCATTTATCAAGCTGAAGTTCTGTAGCTCATCTGTACATGTTTGTACAGACTCAAAGTAAACCCTAATCCGAAGAAAATTCAACACCAGTGCTCACCTGCAATGAGTTAAGGGAGCAGGATTACAATTACCTACATTTCACTTATTTTTCAAATTTTCCAACCATCCCTTTCTGTCCACTGCAATATTCTCTCTGAAGGCTGCCCTTTGGGTGCTCAGGTTAAATTATGCTGTGGGAGAGTTATAGGCACTTCTACCCTCAGCAGAGAGTAGCAAACAGCCCCCAGTGACCTGCAGACCTGACCCCTGGGAATAAGAGGAGTCCAATTGCCTCTCCAGGACCTGAGAAGACACTGAGTCCCACAGCCCACTCCTGTGTCCTTCTAGGTGTCTCAATAGCGATTCTGGCCCCTGGGTTTGTGTCGCAGATTCTGGAGTTCAGTGAAGACTGGGATCTAAAGCCCTCAGCATTACCTCCACGGAGCTCGAGTTGTCCTAATATTGATCTTTATTCCTTTAATTTAATTCATCTATAGTTAACAAATGTGAAGATGGTGCGGGAGCAGACAGTGTTTCTTTCTGCTGTGCACAGGGTCACTCTGAGTCAGAATCAACTTGATGGCACCTAACAACAACATATTCATATTTTACTCTTAAATTATATTTAAATTTTGTTATTGTTTATTGCAATCATGTACTTGTTTTTTTGTAATTTATATTTAAGCCATTTAGGGTTTTACCATTTTTTTCTTCCATTTAGTTTTATAGTTATGAATTTTCTGTCTATTTTACATTTATCTATTCAATATGGTTTTAGCTGGAGCTATTTATACTTGCTTCCTAGTTTTATTTAGCGGTCCTGGAGACACACAGTAAAGTGCTCAGCTGAAAACCTAAAGGTTGGCAATTCAAACCCATTCAGCAGCTCCTTGGGAGAAAACCCTGGTAATCTGACATAAGAATTACAACCAAGTTTAGGACCACAGTCTTAAAGGACAAATAGGTCAACTGGCATAGCTTAATTCTTAGTGTTCTACATTCTAGGTTAGTGAGTAGCATCTGGGGTCTTAAAAGCTTGGGAGAGGCCATTCAAGATACAACTATTAGTCTCTACACATCCAGAGCAAAAGAGCATGACGGAAACTAAAGACTCAAAGAAGCTAGTCTACAGGACTAAGATTCTACACGAAACAGGGACTCACCCACCTGGAGGTCAGAAGAATTAGATAGTGCCTGGCTACCACTAACCAGATGGCCCTCTGGGACACACTAGAGGGTTCAGGACAGAATGGGAAAGAACAAAGCTCAAATTCCTAAAAATGGCCAAACTTACTGGACCAGTACAGACTAAAGGAAGCACAAAGACTATCATGCTGAGACACAGTTTAAACTTGGGACTCAAACCACTCCAGGAAATCACCTGTCACACAGGGAGGGGTGAAAAAAATGCACATGTTGGAAACCCTATGTAGGGTCGCTATGAGTTGGAATCAACTAGAAGGCAGTTTGTTTGCTTTGGCATATATATCATTAGGTGCCACCAGGTCTGTTCTGACCTACAGCACCCCTGTACATCCCAGGCCGTAAATTTTTGTGGGAGCAGAAAGCTTGGTCTTTCTCCCACAGAGAAGTTGATTCAAGCTGAGAAAACCCTATGGGCATTTCTACTCTTTCACACGAGATCACTAGGAACCAGTCAACCCCATGACACCCAACAAGTGTTTTGGGGGTGATTTGGGCTGATTTCTCATTCGTTAGAGCCCCAGGCATATAGGTGGGGTTCAATTCTTGTAGAGGCAGCGCATATGACAACAGAAATACCAAATACCTTGGGCTACCTGAAGAATGAACAAGTCTGTCTTAGAAAAAGTGCAGCCAGCATGCTTCTTGGAAGCAAGCATGACAAGACTTCATCTCACATGGTTTGGACATGTGATCGGGACCAGTCCCTGGTAAATTACCATGCTTGGTAAATTAGAGGGTCAGCAGAAAAGAGGCAGACCCTCATGAGTAGCCACAATAGTGGGTTCAAACCCAGTAATAATTGTGCGGATGGCACAGGCGTGGGCAATGCTCCGTTCTGTAGTATATAGGGATGATAAAGAGTCAAAACCTACTCTGTGGTACCACCACCACAACCAATGGGGTGAAAGGCTATAGAGTGATAAAGTTTCTATAGTTTACCAGGAGAGTATTAACTCTTACTAGACTGTGAAATGTTATATATATATATTTGTTATCCCCAGAGCAATCACACAAGACAATTCCAAAGTCACTCAGGTAAAATTGGTTAACCTCAGTAATCCTCTAGGGGTATGAATAAAGCAGGTAAAATATGTTACACATATATATTTACATGAACAAAAAGTATCCATTTTTCTTAAGTCAACACTTAGGATTGTTGGATCACATGACAAAGTATGTCTTCTTCCAGCCTGCCTTTCTGTCACCATGTCCTCACTGCAGCAGGATCTGAGCAGGTCTCCACAATGCCCCTGGGGAAAGGGGATAAGGACTCACAAGCACCTGTCTCTTCCCCCACCAGCTGCCCCAGCTGCCCCTCCAGCCCCAGCACTAATCCACAGCTGAAGAGATACAAGAAGCAGAACTCCTTAGAACCAGTAGCTGTTCTAGAATATGCTGGAGTGGCCGCCTATAGATTCTTTGCATCTCCCCCTCCTTTCTCTATGTCACATCCCCTCTCACCTCCCTTCCTCCCCACCATCAGGCATTGCCATGGATGACCAGATGGGTTTCCTGTTCTCCCCTGCTCCGCCCTGCATCCTTCCCTCCCTCGTCTGCCTCTGCAGCTTCTGCTTCATGTTCAAGCCCATTTGTGGGCATCTCTGACGGTGAAGGAAGCCCTTACCTGCAGAACAGAGTCATCTACACCCAGGGGTGTGTATTCTCACAGAACCCATTCTGTCATTGATCCTGGAGCCCCTCTCCACCATCACTGCTCTAGCTTCTCAACTAACACATTTATGGGCTGGCTGGCCAGCCTACCTCTGATTGGGAGTCATCCCCATCTCCTTCACCCCATCTTTCCAGCCTGTCCTTCTGAGACCTCCGACCATCTGATCAGGACCTTCAGATACCCCTGCTGCCAGTGACAACACTGAAACAACCAGCCCACCTGTGCTGAGGGTCTGTGGTTCCATTCCGACCTGGAGAACTTCCCTTTGGCCCTGGCACACCACAGCCCCTCTCTGAAGCCCTGTGGCTTCAGAGCACAGCACTATCCCTCTAGCAGCTCACTGGAAACCTTGCAGATCCTGCCCGGCCCCAAGCTCCACTCCCGGCAGGCCAACCTTCACCAGAACATTTAACACTTCCAACCTGAAAGCACCCATGCCAGCACACAACTGGCCGTGTTAGTGCTTCAGCTGTTTTTACCTCTGGTAGGTAGCTGTCACCAACATACAGAGGCTGCCCCAAGTCTAAACTGTAAGGACCAAACTGATTTTACCTGATTTTGCCTACCTAGAAACTGCTTGGCTAAACTCTAGTCAGGCTCAAGAAAGCATTTTAAATAGACAAGGCCTCAGTTATTAGTTCCCTCCAGAGGCAAGGTCAATCTCCATTCTGTACAT
>NW_006408596.1:6051289-6052815 GCF_000296735.1 Chrysochloris asiatica
CATCGGTACACGGCTCCTGGGTGGTCTTTGGGGACCCTGAATTCTGGGCATAACAAAACCACTGTCATCGGCTCAGTGGTCCACACTGAAAACTACTTCACAGATTCTGAAGAAGGGCTGGAGACCTGCATTCCACGTTGTATTTATTTTCTCTGTTTTATTGTTATGTCTCTCTCTCAGGTCTCATCTGGACAGCTGAGTTCCTTGGATCTTCAGTGTCTATCAAATCTCTCTCTCTCCAGCCCTCCACATCTACTTTATCACCATTGCCCTGGTTTCTGAACTTCAGTCTGCACCACTGAATCATGCTGAGCAACCCTGTATGGCCCAGGCAGGGAGCTGAGCTGGAGTCAAAGGGTGGGTCACACCCTGTGGACAGGGCACTATGAAGCTTGATCAGTTAGTTTCCCAGGACATGCAAAATTGTTTTCTTCCCTTCAAGTGTCAGGAGTGTCTCAGAAGGAGTGTGGCTGCAGAAACTTTCTCTCCACTTAAAAGAAGAGAGAAAAGGACTGGCAGAAGAAATGAAAGTGTGGGCATCGTAAGAAAAGTAGGGAAGGGCAAATATGTTTCCATGCGGTCCACTCCTAACCTTTCATTTGGAGAGTTTAAGGGAAAAAAACATAACCAAGGAGGTAAGTAAAGAGGAGACACGATCATAAAAATACGTTTAGGCAAGTGAAGAATCTTTCAAGAACATCTTTTCTGGGGAAGAGAGCCTGATTCCATAGAAACCCTAGGTTAACTACCACTCCAGCCCTGAGCCTAGGCTGTCCAGAGGCTGCCGTACTTTGGAGAAGATGGAAGTAGCGGGCTCATGTTAATAGGCCATGTGAATAATCTCAGGGGACTATTCACATGGAATATTTTATGAAGATTATCCCTAAAATCTTGATACATTATCCCCTACAGAGGCCAATTCTACCCTCCCAAACCCCTGAGGTCAGTAGAGAGCATCCAGTTAAACCCTAGGGTTGGGAGACCCTGATTTCCTCTGCTCCAAGCCCCATGGAAGGCGTAGTGACCAGGGGCACCTCTGGTACAAGTAGCACAACTCACCTGGCTGGCTCTGCTCTGCCTCCCTGTGGGCACGTGGGCACGCATGCCATCTAGTAGGGGACCCTACTGATGGTGAGCTACCCAAGTTCTCAGGATCCTCAGCCTCTGGGGGAGCCCTGTTGAAAGCCTGGTGAACTCATTGCACACCATTTTTCAAGCTGAGGTTCTATAAATTGTGTGTATATAAAATTTAGTTAAAAAGGAAAACTCAGATGTAAACCCCTTGACTCCCCAAATATCATACTCATACCTTTCCTCTATATCATGTTGATCCTATGGATAAAACCTTAAGTTTTTGAGAAAGATCATTTCATGTTGTTGTTGCACTAATTCAGGGAATACACAGACTACAAAACATTTTGGAAACCACACAAACAAAGGTAGACAAAATAGATGAGTGGGACATACTAAAAATTAAAAACTTATGTGCATCAAAAGATTTCACCAGAAGAGTAAAAAGGGAACCC
>NW_006408596.1:6054139-6071173 GCF_000296735.1 Chrysochloris asiatica
GACAGAGGTAAAGAATGATGTATGCACAACCTTGGAACAATAGGGCTCTGGGATACAAAGATTGAGCCATGGTTGGAATGGGGAAAAGGGGGGAATAATGTTAAGATGCTTGGCTGTCTTTTGAATCTTGGTTTTGCATTATATTATAAATAGACACTGGGTGGGGGAGAGAAAGGAATAGCTAGAAATATCACCATAGAAAGCTTGTAAGTCTGTCTTCTGCCTATAACCGATTGGAATACCTAAAATGGGGCTACAATGTACCCAGTGAAGGAGGCTTCCTGCAGAGCCTCTGCATTACATAAGACTATAGGTGGAAGCCTGAACCACATCCAGATCTTCAGAGGTAGGAAATTTCCACTTGAAAGGACGGGCAGACCAGCCTGGAGTGGCTAGAAGAACTGAAGATACTTCTTGAAAGAAAGACCTATAGGAAAAATACAAAACAATAGAGGAAGACCGACTCTTACTACAAGAATAAGCAAGTTGCTTGCCCAGGAGACATCAAGGCAAGTGGTCGGGTCCCCTCAGTGTAAACCCCCCATCCAAGACTAAGACTTAGTGGGAATACATGCTCTGATTGGTGACCATGCTCATCACCGATAAGGGGAAGTGAGAGAAAAATATCAGTGAAGCTGCAAGCTAAGCCCTACAACATTCAATAGACTCCTGTGAACCCAGGTGGAGACCTGGTTGTCCAGCAGTATGGCAAGACCTGGGGACTCTTGGGCCCAGAGTCACTGACACAGCCACAGAGGACTAGAGTGGAGAGTGAGGCATCCAGCTGATAAGAAGAGAGGGCATATGCATAAGAACACCCACACTTGCAGATAATACTCACTTGATCTGGCTTTACTGACTGGATGATCAGACCTCAACCAGAAGAAGAAAGAAGAGGAAAAAAAGAGTAATATGATACCTTTTGATGAACTTGACCTACACCTATGGATGCAGTAGCTCAAAAGAGGGAACAAATCTTTACAGCAAGGATCATTCCCACTTCCTCCATACACAGAGTAGACAGGGATGGACAACTTGGATATTGGCTACCCAAAATGGGGGGGGGGGGGAGGGGCTACAAAGGCAAGAAGTGACTGGCTTACAAGCTTTCAAGAGGGAACCTAGATTCAAAGGGCATGAAGGAAGGTAGAATCTCCACTGAGTAGTATCCAACCTGTCTAGGCGGGGCTGATGAAATGAAATGCGGATGGGTCTCTTGTGATACAATAGTGAATAATTGTTATCAGGACTGCTTGTGAGGGTTGGTAGTGTAAAGGGAGATGTTTTGTAGCAAAGAGGGGAGTGATTAACTTTTCAGTGTAGGAGCAGAGGTCCCTGGGACTATCAAGGGAGAAGAGGGGAGAGCAGGACCCTACCCAGAGAAGCAATGATGCCTGAGATGGAGGCAGAGACAATGATGTGGAGAGATGGAGCAGTTGGGGACTTTAGACCCAGAGCAGGAGAGGGGCTGTGTGCTGACAATTGGGGGGGGCAGGCTTGCAGTGTATATACCCTTTGGTTGGTTGATGATGCATGGAGGGGATTGTAACCATGGCAGTGAAAAGATATACGATAGGATGAATGTAAAACTAATGTTCTCCCATGTAAACTATCACATAATTTACAAGAAAACATTAAAAAAAAAAAAAAGAAGGAATGCACATAGTCACTGTACCTCCCCCCCACCCCGAAAAAAAAAGGTCATTGTTGAACCATTTCAAGAGGTAGCATATAATCAACAGCCATTGATTGGTACTGAAGCAAGCCGACCCAGGTGCACCGAAGGCATTGGCAAATAACAAGGCTCTGGGAATGGATGGAATACAAATTGAAATCTGTCAACAAACTGAAGCAGCAGTGGAGATACTTACCTATGCAAGAAATTTGAAAAACAGTTACCTGGCCAGCTGATGGGGAAACAAATTCATATTTATGCCCATTCCAAAGAGAGATGACTCAACAGACTGTGGAAATCATAGGAAAATGTCATTAACATCATATGGAAGTAAAATTTTGCTAAAGATAATTCAAATATGGCTGCAACCATTCATTGACAGGGAACTGCCAGAGGTTCAAGCCGAATTCAGATGAGAATGTGGAATGAGAAATATCATTGCTGATATCAGATGGATCTTGGCTAAAAGTAGAGAATACCAGAAAGATGTTTACCTGTGCTTTATTGACTTTGCAAAAGTTTTTGACTGTGTGGATCATGACAAGCTATGGACAACATTGCAGAGAACGAGTATTCTCCAGAATACTTAATACATGCTCATGAGGAATCTGTACATAGACCAAGAGGCAGTTGTTCGAATAGAACAAGAAGACAGAATTGTTTAAAATCAGGAAAGTTGTGCATCAGCATTGCGTTCTTTCACCATACTTATTCACTATGTATGCTGAGCAAATATTTCGGGAAGCTGAATTATATGAAAAATAACAAGGCAGTAGGACTGGAGGAAGATTCATTACCAATCTGCAATTTGCAGATGATACAAACTTGCTTGCTGAAAGCAAAGAGCACTTAAAATAATGATGAAGATTAAAGACCACAACCTTTGGTATGGGTTGCACCTCAGTATAAAGAAAACAAGAATCACTGGACCCATAAATAATATTATGATAAATGAAGAAAACATTGAAATTGTCAAATACTTCATTTTGATTGGATCCACTGTCAACGATCATGGAAGCAACAGTTAAGAAATCAAATGACTTACTGCATTAGGCAAATCTGCTGCACAAGACCTCTTTACAGTATTCAAGAGCAAAGATGTCAGTTTGAGGACTAAAGTGTGCCTGACCCAAGCCATGGTATTTTTAATAGCCCCATATGCTTTGTAGAGTCCTGGTGTGGTGCTGTGGGTTAAGGTGCCAGGCTACAAAGCTGTTTGAACTGCAAGGTTGGTGGTTCAAGCTCACCAGCTGCTCCTCAGAAACCCTATACAGGGACGCTATGGTTCGGAACCAACTCGATGGCACTTCACAACAACATATGCATGTGAAAGTTGGACAATGAATAAGACTGTAGAATGGTAGAAGCATTTGAGTTATGGTACTGAAGAAGAATCCCATGTAATGTGCTTTTGTTTTAGAGATTTGGTCCCTTAATTTGAGAAGGAAATTTCTATCAAGGGTGTACACTCAGGCATGTATGCAGAAAGTATTTATCTTAGAAATGGCCTAACAATGGTTTAGTCAAGGGTTTTGTCTGCAGTTTTTCTTCCATACCCATAACCCTGCACTCAGTGGAGGACAAGGGTCCAAGGAAGACAGGCAAAATGAAGAAGGTTGCTCCCATGTTTAACATGAATAAAGAGTCTTACCTTCTACCTCAACAGACACCCAAGGCTCTGCAGTGGTGATGACACTGTTCTTATTGTTGGGAGCATGGCTAGCCTATGGGCACCATCAGTGCAGTCTTCACTCAACCGGAGGAGCATGCTTCATCAGGGGACTGGGGTCTTCGGCCAGTGGAAGTCCACATTGTATCCTGCTGTATGATGTTTCAGACATTCCTGGCTCCAGTGTCTCATCTGATCACAATTGTGGCATCAGTTAAGATCAAAGTTACCTGCTCCCAGAAGCCTCCAGCTATGCTTCTGTTGTCCTCTTCCTCTTCCATTATAGCCAAACAGCCTTCTCCATGGTAGGTGAAATTAGCTGGGCATCCTAATGCAACGGTTACTAAATAAGCTTGCTTCTCCATTTTCCTGTCCACACAGTCCTCCTCAGTATTATCATGGTTATTTAAAACCTTGTTAGCCTCCTCTACTAGTCAGGATAAAGGGGTGTTAGATCCCAGTTCTATCTTTCTTATTTTCTTCTAATATCTGGGTCCACATTTGTATACTTTCTGAATGCCTTGGTTAGTCTGCTCAAGAAGTTTGGGGGATTTTCTTCTTTTCCCTGAGTGTTATCTATAACTTTATCATACTAGACTGTTTTGAACATATATTTTCTTATCCTTTCTAACACAAGTTAGTATGTATTTGCAATTATCAAAATCTTCCACATCATCATAAAAAATAAACAAACATGATGCAATTAAGAGGCGTAACTGAGTATCTTTCTTTTTGTTGATGTTGTTAGTGCCATTGAGTCAGTTTTTAAAAAATTAAATTTAGCTCATATCATGCTATCAAATTGTTATGTCATTATAATAATTAAATTGACCTTTCGGTTCAAACTTGTCTTGCAATCCAACGCATTATCCTGCAATGCCACACCATTTATGATAATAGCTTCTTTAAATTTAGCATCCTGTCATGATTATAAATTTATAACTAGCCATTTTTAGAAATCAAAAAATACGTTAGATAAAATAAAAATTAATTGCAACTGCAGAATTGCCTCATTTTTTAAAAAAAGTTTTTATTGTGAATTGAATATTGGTTTTACATTCATCCTGTCATATTTTGTTTCATTGCATGATTATAGTCCCCTCCATGCATCATCATTCAATAGTACTTGCTTCTAATCCCTCTTTTTTGTTGTTTGTTTGATTTGAATGTACGCAAAAACACTTAGGAATATATAATCATTGAAGCATTCTTCAAGCCTGCCTCCTGGCGGCCAGCACACAGTCTTTCTCTTTCTATGAGTCTGGAGTCCTCAGCTGCTCTATCTCTCCATATCCTCATCTCTGCTTCCATCTTTGGTCTTCGCTGCTTCTCTGGTTAGGGTCCCACATTCCACTCATGCTCTTCTTCCTTGATGGTCCCAGGGTTCTCTGTTCCTGGACTGTAAGATTAATTACAGTCAAATTTTTGTTACAAAAAGTCAACCTTTATAGTTGTGACAGTCACAAATAGTCATGATAACAATTATTGAATCATAAGACTGTTATCCCCATCTCCTTTCACCAGACCTGTCTAGATAAGATGAAAACTATTCAGTAGGGGTTTTCTACCTTCCCCTACACACTCTGAAACTAAACTCCCTCTTGAAAACTTGTAAGCAAGTCACTTGCTGCTTTTATTGTCCACCCCACCCCCATTTTAGGTAGCCAATGTCTACATTGCCCGTTCCCATCAACTCTGGTAGTGTAGTAGTTATGAATCCGGCTGCAAACCTTAAGATCACCAATTCAAAACTGCCAGCTGTTCTGCGGGACAAAGATGAGGCTTTCTGCTCCTGTAAATATTTATAGCCTCGGAAACCCTGTACAGGGTCACTATGAGTCAGAACCGACTCCACAGTACTTAACAACAACAACAATCAACCCTATGCACCAAGGGGATAGGATTGATGCTTGATGTGAAGATTCCTTCCCTCTCAGTTGGTATTTTGAGCTACTACATCCATAAGTATAGGTCAACTTCATCAAATTGTAGCAATTCACCCTCGTTTCCTTTATCAAATTTTTTGTATCTTCCTTTAGCTGAGTTCTGATCATCAAGCCATCAAAGCTAGGTCACATGGGTACTATCTGTAAGTTTTACTTCTATCAGCTGGATGCTTCACTCTCAGTCTTGCCCTCTTTGGCTAGGTCCTTGTTCATGGGCTCAAGAGTTCCCAGGTATTACCATACTTTGGACCGACCAGTCCTTCATTTTCTCTCTCTCATCTCCAGGTCCACGGGATTCTATGGAATGTGGTCAAACTTAGCCAGTATCTTCATTGCTGCCTTTCTCCTACTTGTGAGAAACGTCGTCTGTACTCATTTTAGCAAGAGTGAGGTTTTCTTTATTCAATTTTGCAAAATCAGGTGCCGCGCCACATGGCCTGCTACAAATGGTTTTTATACTTGTCTTCAAAAAGCCCCTCCTTCAGTTCCAGTTCCCCAAATACATTTCTATGGCTTGTCCCATTTTCCCTGCCCCCAGAGAAGCCAAAATGGCTTGCCCATTGTCTTAATGGCTGTATTCTTATTTAAATTTCCTAGTCCTAGAACAGCCAGGTTACATATCCCTCCCTGTATGTAAATCAACAATCTGTCAGGCGTAGGAATCTCATGCATTCCTGAAGATGCACCATGACCACAAGAGTCTTTTCTCACACACTCACCAGTAGACCAAGGTGGTCACCAGCAAGCTTACAGGCCTGCTTGTGTGTTCTCTTTGAGTTTCAGTCTTGGAGGGAGGTTTCTCCTGCAGGGACTTGATTGCTTGCTTGGAAAGGTTTCTTCACCCCCACCCCCACCTCCCCCACCCCCCACAAACAACTTGCTTGTTCTTCTACTCCCCAATCAGACTGCCATTTTTGTTTTTGATTTTTCCTGCTGATCTTTCTTTCAAGAAGTATCTTCTGTTTCTCTAGGTGCTCCAGGCTGGTCTGCTTGTCCTTTCAAATGGTAATATCCAACCTCTGAAGGTTCTGGATGGGGCTCAGGATTCCACCTGAGGTCCTATACATTACAAAGGCTCCGCAAGAAGCCTATTTCACCAGGCAAGTGGGCAAGTTCTAGAACCCCTTCCCTTTCAGGTATTCCAATCAGGTATAGGCTGAATATGGGCTTACAAGCTTTCTATAATCATGTTTCCCAATAGAGATAGATATTCCTTTCCATCCCCCTCAAGTGTCTATTTTACAATAGTAGAATTGCCTCATTTTTGAAAAACAAAAACCTTGTATTTCAAATGTATATAAAGTAGAAGGTATTGCATAATGAATCTCCTTGGTTCTATCACCTAGCAACATTGTCAACTCATAGTCAATTTTATTTTATCTATTTCCATATATTATTTTAAAGGAAACATCTAAGTTATGTCTATTATTTGTAAATATTTTAGTATGTTAATGAGAAAGATAAGGTATCTTTAAAAAACTATATCCGATCATTCTGTCTAAAAAAATTAACATTTTTAACATCATGAAGTAAACAGCCAGTTTTCAAATTTCTAATGGTGCAATAAATGTCAATATTGTTTCCATGTCCCTCCAGGAAAGAGAGACAGCCTTTGGAGTTGGTCTCTAAATTTCTGAAGATCTATTGACACACTACCTAGATTCTCTTTTCACTGTCCCTAATCAGATGTGGAAAAGGGGACATGTACTCCAATGGCAGCTGGCTTCCTTTGCCCCAGGGACTACTCTCAGGTATAAGCCTGGCCCTGAAGCATTGGGGAGTTTATGGCTTTTATGGACCCACTGGAGAGGGGTCAGAGTTGGAGGTAGGCTGGAAGGGAAGCAGTGGGTAAAAGCAAGCAAGAACTTACAGGCGGTGGGGCGAAGTTAGTCATAGGCTGAACTTCATAAGTGTGTGCTGGATAGAGGAGTCCAAGTAGAAGGTGGGAGTACGATCAAGGGCAGAACACACACCTGCCCCCCCTCATCCCCGCCCCCCCCTTTTAAGGCAGATCATCAATGATGTCTTCAGGCTGTTTCAGATTTAAAACAAATACCTAGAGGGGATCTTTCCCTTTGATTTCATAGTGGCTGTGTCTTTCTCCAGTCTTTTCTCCCTCCAGGGTTTTGATATAAAGCCAAAAAGCATTGTACATAAGGATCTCTCCTCATTTTCTCTCTCTCTTGCAAGAGATCTCACTGTAAAATGGTATTAAAAAAGAGGGGCCCATTTAATGAGCCATTGTTCTTGGTCTCCAAGTGTGTACTGGAGTCAGGCAGCATTACAAAAGAAGATTAGTTTCTTTTTCATAATTTCCTCTGCTGGAAACTCTCCACAATGAGTTAGCAAGCAGCCTAGAGGGAAGTCTTTGAGTATGCTTGAGGTTTGAACAGGTGGGCTGTCCCTTCTACAAGTGGTGGCCAATAATAACAGGGCCATGGGCAGATGGTTGTAAGCCCCCACTTGTCTATGTTCCATAAGTTAATAACTTTTCAAAACTCTCTGGTTTAGGAGGTCCAGGGGAGAAAATAGATGGCCTCACCTCCCTGTGGCAAAGGCTAATCTGACCCCCAGCTGGATCACAATTGGGTCAAAACAGTCTTTACTATGCTGGCACTTGTGAGCAAGGAAAGCAAGTGCTCTCAGAAACCAGTAGGGGGAGTACTCCCTTTCAAACTGTGCTAAGTGGGGAGATGAGGTATAGGATCTGAGGGCCAGAAAGGGACTGATCCACGCACAGTGCCCACCCAACACAGAGGCTAAGATGACAGTCCAAGAGTTAAATGACATCCCACAAGGGGCCCAAGAATACGTCTTTGACATCTGTTTAATTCAGGGAAGAAAGAATTATTAAGGGTCAGAGTGATGTTCAGTGTTTTCACACTCAAGTGTGGAAGAGAAAAACTCTTAGAAACCAATCAAGAGAATATTTTTCTCAGCACCAAGTGTCTGAGAGGTCCAAACAAGTAAAGATTGATAAGCAGAGAGAACAAGTAAAGTTTCCAAGGGTAGAAGGGTCTTGTTGTTGTTGTTAGGTGCCATCGAGTTGTTACCCACCCATAGCGAACTTATGCACAGCAGAACGAAACACTGCCCAATTCTGGGCCAACCTCACTACTGTTGCCACGCTTGAGTCCATCGATGCTGCCACTTGGCTACTACATCTCATTGGGGGTGGATCTTCCTTTTTTTTCTCTGACCCTCCATCTTACCAAACATGATATCCTTCTCCAATGACTGGTCCCTCCTGACAATATATCTGAAGTATGAGAGACAAAGTTTGGCCATCTTGGCCTCCAAGGAGCACTCTGATTACACTTCTTCCAAAACGGATCTATTGGTTCTTTTGACAGCCCATGCATGGCACTTTCAATATTCTCCTCCAACCATTTAATGAGCAGAAAAAGATAAAAGTTGGCTGGGATAGCTCTAGAAACTGACCAGAGGGAAGTCGAAGAATGATAGATGTGAGAGAAAATATACAACAACTTCAGCCTTAGGAAAATAAGAAAGACAGAAGAGATGACTTCCAGTCGGTCTTGGGGACTCAAACCCTTCACTGAGGCCAGTCCCTGTTTTGGGGAGTGCCCAGACAAGGATCCTTAGCAGGGTGATTAATCCCATGCCTAGTCCTCGTTCTTGGGGACTTGAACCACTCATGCAGGAATTAAGTCTTCCAACTAGCAGCCCTGGGGACTTGAACCCCTCATAGGGACTTCAAAGACAAAGGAAAACATAGAGGAAAGTGTACAGAAAGAACAGGAATAGAGTCTTTCCATGTACTACAGTTGTTGTTGTTGTTGTTGTTGTTATTGTTATGTGCCGTGGAGTTGGTTCCGACTCATAACGACCCTGTACAAGATTTCTGAGGCTATAAATCTTTACGGGAGCAGAAAGCCTCATCTTTCTCCTGCGGAACAGCTGGTGTTTTTGAACTACTGACCTTGCGGCTCGCAGCCCGGTTCGTAACCACTATGCTACCAGAGTCCACTGAAAAAAATTGAAGAGGTAGACAGCAAAAAGACAGAAGATGAAATGATTCAAGTCCATAGAAGAAAAAAGTTCTCAGGGGATGCCTGGACAGGCAGTCTGCCTAGCCAATGCCAAGTAATCCAAACAAAAGGGTTTCAACAGCTGCTTATTTTAATGTCATCCCGGGGTGCTCCAAAAATGAAGACATAGCCCCAAATATCCCACAGCAGAGTCACCAGCAGACTGATATCAGGCTACAGAAGGCTAGAAAGTTACGAACTATAATATAAAAGAGGTTTACTAGGGTATGGAAAAAGAATACATGCAAGGGACGTATGCCGTGCTCACAGTTTAAGGTGTATTCATACCTGCTTAAGGTGGAGGTTAACAGCTAGCTGATGGTTAAAAACCCCAGCTAGGTAGCTGAATTGGGAGACAGGGTTCACAGGCCCAGCTGGGTTCCAGTGGGCACTGGTGTCCAGAGGGCACTCCCAAGCAAATGCTGATCTCTTTCTGCTCATTAAACAGTTTCTTATCATGCTTGTATCCTGCCCCACCTGTCCTTTGTATTTGGAGGAGGCCAAAAATTCTCCTGTTTCCTTGCCCTAACACAGTAATATACAGGAGAAAGTGATGTGAAGATAAGCAGAAGGATATTTGAAGATGCTCGCTGTGTAGATTGGGGTGATGTGGCCGCAAGCCAAGGAATGCAGGCAGCCATTAAAAACCCAAAGAGCTAAGGGCTGGATTCTCCACTAGAGCCTCTGGAAGCAGTGAGGTCCTGCTGAAGCCTGATTTTTGATGCTCATTTCAGACCCCTGGGCTCTGGAACTGTGAGAGAGCAAATTTCTGATGTTTTAAACCACAGTTTTTGGTAACTTGTTATAGCAACTACAGGAAGCTTTTACAAGTTGCTCTGGCTTCTGACTCTGTCCCTCTCTGCTCTTGGGCTCTATCCCAAATGTCCCACACTCCCTGCACACCTTCTTTTTGGCCTTTAGGGCATCAATTGGCTGGCTTTCCCTTGCACTCCACCCCTGCCCCACCACAGTACCTGGTGTGGGCTGGGCCCTGGATTGATGAAGAAGCTGACCCCGATCCCTAACTCACTAAGGTCTGTGCAATCCAGGGTGCAGGGGACAGCAGATGTCACCTGCTCTCCTAGAAGGAGCAGAAAAGTGCCCAGGGCCATGGAGGAGACACTTGCCATGATAGTTCAGGTAGGACCAGGAGCCAAGGACAGGAGCAGCAGCTGGTCTTGGGGGTAGTGCTTAGGAGCTTGGGTCAGGACCAAAGGGAGCTTCTCTTCAGCCACCCCTCGGCTCTCCACCCTGACCCTCTCTTACCCTCCTTTCTTTCCTGCCATCCTCTCATGCCCTCCGCTGCTCTGTCCCTCTGAATATATGTGCATGTGTGTCTGTCTCTAAGAGTGTTGTGCTGTGTGTGTTTGTCTCCCCCTCCCTCCTTTCTCTTTCCCTGTCCTCCTTCCACCTCATTTCTCTTTTCCCTCCCTCCCTCTCTTTCTTTTCCAATGTACCAGGACATGGGGACAGGAGGAGACCACGTCCTAGACATTCTGAGAAATTCCCAGGCTGAGAGTCTGTGGGGAAGCCCCTGGGAGACCCTTCTCTCCCAGCCATTTTTTCTGGCACCCACAAGCTGACATAGAAAGTTCCAGCAATGAAAATTAAGTTTCAGTTTCCAAATGTCACGAAAGAAGGAGGATCTTACTGAAGTAATGGCTACTGAGCTTACAACGTCAGAGAGGGAGGAGCAGTGCGTTGCTGGACGGAATCCCAGACCTCTCTTCCCCCCAAGAGAGAAAAATAAAGCCTTCTGTATACCTACACCCTCCTTTCCCCTCTCTCTGGCCCTTTTCCTGCAGGAGAGAGACTAAGCTGCCCCTTTAAAAGGGCTGGGCAGAGCCTAGAACATTGATTCCAAAGGGGTGCCCTAGTACTGCTGAGATGGAGCCCATCCCACAGGACCTGTATGAGACCCCCGCGGACCGGCTGGATGCCTTCGTGGGTCAGAGCCTTCAGCCCCAGTGGGAACGGAAAAAGGAGATGCAGGATGCCTGGCAGAGAATTGTGCAGTTTCTGCGAGATAAATGTTTCCAGGATGAGCTGATTCTGGACCGAGAGATCAAGGTGCTGAAAGTGGTGAAGGTGAGAACTTGGGCACTCGGGGGGTTTGATGCTTCTTTGGGCCAGGTCATGTCATCTCTCTGAGTCTCAGTCTTCCTTAATCTGAATTTGTTATCAGCAATAAATAGGATCAAGAATGGAAAGTTGGTCTACAAATGTTAAAAATGATTATAGCTGTTATCATTTGCTTTATTATTCTTTGATATTCAGCTTTCTGATTGCCAAAGAGTCAAGTGGTAGCAGATTTATGCCATTCGGTGTTTGTGTGAGAAATCCAACTCTGTACCCACATAGTTGTCAGAATAGCCTTTTAGATTGTTGCTTTACAATGACACATATCAGTCATGTTAAAAACTATTTAGCAAAAAAAAAACAAAAAACTATTTAGCAATTTATGTAATAACAAAGGGTACTTTGGGAAGGTTGGTGGCTCTGTAGGATAAACTCTGGACTTCGACTCACATGGTCAGTGATGAAGCCTATCAACTGCTCCATAGGTGAAAGATGAGGCTTCAGGAGAAAGGTGAGGCTTTCTGCTCCCACAAAGCTTTGAAGCCTCAGAAACCCTATACAGGATCACTATGAATCAAAGACACGTAATAACCACAACAAAGGGTATTTATAGATTAAGTGGATTTTTAGGAACTGCCCGTGAGATTCAATATCTACTTACAGCACCGTTTCTCTTGGGAAAGTAGTCATATCTCTCTAAATCAAAGTGTCTTGACCAGAAGGTTAGATTTTGGTCATTTTCTGGAATGATAATTACTGTGAGTAGAAGGAGTCGTAATGGCAGCCAAGGGTAAGACGGAACAGGAAAGGCATACCTTAAAGTGTCTCAAGAGGAAAAACCAAAGATCAGCAAAGTTGCTATCAGAAATCCAAAAATTCAAGCTCATGTAGTTGTCGCGAATGATACAATTTTGTCTGTCTGGCTGCTGTAGAGCATGAAATCTGAAGGGTTTTTTTTTGTGTGTGTGTGTGGTTGTTGTTTTCTCCAGCCAGGCAGAGATTAAGTCTATCTTGTGCCTAAATTCAAGTGTTCAGATGCCAATTTTTCTTGAATACCCCATGCACCTCTAACAACTGAACTGCCAGAGTTAGGAGTAGAGTATATTTAAAAGTAGGTTTGGGAAGAGGGGAGTGGTTGATCTTGCAGTCCAGGAGCAGAGGACCCTGGGACCATAAAGGGAGAAGAACAGGAGTGGAGTGTGGGACCCTATTCAGAGAAGAAGCAACGCCAGAGATGGAGACAGAGATGATAATGTGGAGAGATAGAGCGGCTGGGGACCTAGACTCATGAACGGAGAGGGGCTGTGTGCTGGCAGCTGGGGGGCAGGCTTGCAGAGTATGCCCTTGGGTGTTTGAATGATTGCATATTCCTTAGCATTTTGGTGTACATCCAAAAAAACCCAGAGGGAATAGAAATAGAAGCAAATACTGTTGAATGATGGATGGTGCATGGAGGGGATTGTAATCACTGCAATGAAATGAACTACAATAGGATGAGTGCAAAACTGATGGTCTCCCATGTAAATTACCACTCAATTCACAATAAAAACTTAGAAAAAAAAAGTGGGTTTGGGGCCACTTCTTTCAGCCTGCCTTCACAGGAACATTCCTGGAAACATCCCATAATGGTCATCTGGTTGTGATGTCATACCATCTCTGATGACTTCAGAGACAGGTTATCTGTCAGCTTTCCCTGCTTTCTGTCAGCCCAACTTGTGGATGTGGGAGGAAATTCCTTTGTTCTTTGTGCCCTGTAAAATGTGGAGCTAGAACTCTGAAAGCTCATCCTGGCATCATCAATTATTTCTTTCATCTGGGTGATCTATTTTCATCTTTGTCTTGTTTTCACTCTTGTTGAACACTTAATAAAGAGTCTCTATAATACTCACCCACCACTTGTCTGTCAGTTTGTCATACTGTGGTGGTTTGCATGTTGCTGTGATTCTGGAAGCTATGCCACAGGTATTTTAAATATCAGCAGGGTCACCCATGGTGGATGGGCTTCAACTAAGAAAGACTAGGAAGAAGGAGAGACAGATTACTTCTGAATATTTAGTCAATGAAAGCCTTATGAACAGCAGTGGAACACCGTCAGCAAAAGACTGAGAGGCCAAAAGATGAGCCTCTCAGGTTGGAAGACACTCAAAATATGACTGGAGAAGAGCTGCTTCCTCAGAGCACAGTTGACCATGATGATGTGAAGGAGTAAATCCTGCAGGACCTTCATTTGCTGATGGGGCACAACTCAAAATGAAGAGAAACAGCTGTAAACATCCATTGGTAATCAGAACATTGAATGTACGAAGTATGAATCTAGGAAAATTGGAAATTGTCAAACATGAACTATATAACACATAAACATTGATATCCTACTCAATGTTTTGTTCTGTTGTGTATAGGGTCACTGTGAGTTGGTACCGATTTGATGGCACCTAACAACAACAACAACATTTATATATTTGAAGATGGGATCTCTTTTCTCCCCTACAATGGGGTTGACTTTTCTGCACATCTGAGCATACAAAGTGTTTTCCTGTATGGCTCCAACAATTTTTCTATCTGTGGTAGTATCTTTGCCCTCTAGCCCATGAGTAAGTTTCCCTCCATTCCCCCTCCCCACCAACTCTCCCCTTCCACTCCAAGTAACCATTATAGAATGTTTCTTTCATCAAGAAAACTTTTTCTTAGCTTTTTACAACAGTGGTCTTGTCAGTGACAGGTTAGGATCCCTGGACCCTAGGCCTCTCTTACCCTGGCTTTATGCTGCCCCTTTGCCCTAAGTTTTCTCCTTCTAGACAGGGATAATGAAAAGGAGAAGACATCTCTAGTCCAAGAAGAAGAGTAACATTGAGAGGAATAGCCTGGAGACAGGGAGTAGAAATCAGGACCTGAAACCCCAGTAGAGAAAAGCAACTAGTCACAAAGAGGAGGAATGTGACAAACGGCCCATAAAAATGGCACCTAGAGTTGACAGCTGCAAAAGGCATTCCATTTCCAAGAAGCTTGCACACTTGCACCTCATTACTTAAAAAAAAAAGATTAGTCGGCCTCCCACTCCTCCTAATCAATATGTAGTAGCCCATTCCTTGATCTTATAGTTTTGTTCTGTTCTCAACTCTTCCTTCTGTGGATTTAGGAGGTGCTGCCACATATATCATTCTCTGGTTGTTGTCTGTTCTTGTTGGTTCTCAGTCCACAGAACTCCCTTTAGGATGTTTTGTAGGGCAGGCTTGGCTTTGGCAAAATCTCTTAGTTTCTGTTTATCCTGGAATGTTTTGATTACACCATCATATTTGATTGATAGCTTTGCTGAATAAAAGATTCTTGGTTGGCAATTTTTTTCTTTCAGGGTTTTATGTCTCTCCATTGCCTTCTTGCTTGTATGGTTTCTGCTGAGAGATCCGAGCTCAATCTGATTTCCTTGCCTTTGTATGTGACACTTCTGTTTTCCCTGGCTGCTTTCAGAAGTGTCTCCTTGTCTTTCATTTTGGAGAGCTTGACAATGATATGTCTTGGTGATTTCCTTTTGGGGTCTATCCTTTCTGGAGTTCGTTGAGCTTCTTGAATGTTTATCTTTTCACTTTTCAGGATGTTAGAGAAATTTTCTTCCAGTAGTTCTTCAACTATTTCCTCTGTGGACTTGTATGATTCTTCTTGTTCTGGAATGCCGATAATTCTTAAGTTATTCCTCTTCATGTTGTCCAACATGAATCTTAGACTTTCTTTAGATGTTTTTATCCTTTTTTGTGTTTGTTCTTCTATCTTAGTGGTATTGAGAGATTTGTCTTCCAGTTCACTGGTTCTGCCTTCCATCTCTTCTATTCTACTCCTTTACCCTTTCAGAGTATTGTCTATTTCTGATATTCTGTTACTGATCATTTGGAGGTCTTTCTGTAGGTTTTGAATTGTTTCCAATGCTGTATCTATCTTATTTGATTGTTCCTGTAGCACTTTCCTGACTTCTTCCTTATTTTTCTCAACTCAATTGTAAAGTGTTTTGAAACATTTTAAAATCTATTTTCTGACATCCTTCTCAGGCATTTCCAAGGCCTGCCCTCCATCCAGAAAGGAGTCCAGGTCTGCCTCTAGGTTATTTGTCTCAGACATTTTATCTTGTTTCTGGACATGTGCTGATATGGTCATCTGCTTTTGCTTCTTGGACATGATTAGTATTTATCTGTGGCCTTAATACTTGAGTATGTGTTTTGGTATTTTTTATGCTTTCTGCTTGCTTCCAGGGAGATGTGATCAGGATGTGGGCTTCCCTTTTCACTCTTCTTATTGCTTAACTCAGTGTAACTTTCACAGTTGTCTGTTTCCCAGGTATATGGTAATTGGTATTGGTTCTTGCCTGGGTTTTGGTGTTTTACAGAGTGAGATTATAGCTTGCCTATATGGCAGCAGTTGCTGACTCTTCTTGTGTAATTTATGAGTTTGACTTTAAGGTTCTCTCTTCAGTTTCTTGCTTTCAAAGCTGCCTGAGAGATTTCAGGATGCCAGTGTTGGCTGTTATGCTATACCTCAGGCTTTAATTTAATTTTTGGCCTGTTTTGTTTTTAAATTCTCTTTCCCTCTCTATAGCCCTGTCCTGCCCTTTCCCTTTAAAAAAAAACAAAAGACAAACAAACAAAATCCTTCAGGGCCTGCTCTTGGACTGAGTATCTGTGCGCATGCGTGGCAGAAGAACTTACCAGTGGTGAGGGTGGGGGGTGTCCACTTGCTCAGGCTCCCCCCTCTAGTCACCAGAACAGAGGTGGGCAAACAGTAGGTGTGCTAATGACCAGATACCAAAAAATAATAATAATAAATAAAAGAAAAGAAAATCAAAACAAAGCAAAACTGACAAAGCCCACCTTTGCTCCAAGGGTCCCGCGGCGTTTTTCTGTGGTGTTTCTGCTCCCCCGTTTGTCTTGTCATTTGGTCTTGCCCAGTATGTCGGCTCCGGGCCTCCGAGCCCAGCCTGGCAGATTCAAAAGTACACGATTTTTTACTTCAGCTTCAAGTTCCACAATCTGCAGGCTTTCAAACTTTCAAAATATTCCTATCTCAATGGTTCTGAGTTTTGGAGCTCTGCCCCGGATCTGCTTTGCCTGGTATTCTGTGGTATTGCTGATGGCGAACTTCACTGCACCTCCACCCTAGCTGCCATCAAGCCCCACCTCCTAGCCCATTCCTTGAGGAGGAGACCCCATACCCTTATAAGTCAGTGCACCCCAATCCCACAGTGTCTTCTCTACTCACAGAGCAAGAGCTACTTCTCTCTTAGAAGTGAGCTTTCCCTTTGCAATAAAGAGCTTCTGGGTGAAGGCTTATTGTTTGTGTATGTGATTGAGAAGCAGCAACTTGTTGAGACTAATTCTTTAGACCCCTGGAGACCAAGAGGGACCAGTGACAGTCTTAAAAAATATTTGGCAAGGACATTTCTTGCTGGACTCAGTCATTGAGCCACATTCTTCTTTATTCTCTTTCCTCTGGACATGATAGGATTATACCAGGATTGATAGGATTAGGAGAGAACATCTTGATTGTATCTTATATGTATCTTGATTATATCAGGATTGTATCAAGATTGACATTGAAATTTAAAGAGACAGTATAGACATAAAACCAAAC
>NW_006408596.1:6074743-6092363 GCF_000296735.1 Chrysochloris asiatica
TACTGAATAGTTCTTATCTAGACGGGTCTGGTAAAAAGAGATGAGAATAAGATTCTTATGATTCAATAGTAATTTTTAACATGACTAATTGCAATTGTCACAATTATAAAGGTATGAGTTTTGAAACAAAAATGGGGAAGTAGTTAAGCTTACAGTACAGAAACAGAGGACCCTAGCAAGGACCATCAAGGGAGAAGAGCACAAGTGGAATGCGAGACCTTATCCAGAGAAGCAGGGATGCCAGAGATGGAGGCAGAGATGGGGACATGAAGAGAGGGAGCAGCTGAGGACTCTAGATTCATGGAAAGAGAGGGACTGAGAACTGGTGGCCAGGAGGCAGATATGCAAAATGTGCCCCTTTGGTGGTGTAAATTATTATATATGCCTGAGTGTTGGGGTGGGTGGGAAAGGAGCTAAAATGAATAGAGAAATATTGTTAACTGATGGTACATGAAGGGGATTATAATCATTGTAATGAAGCAAAGTATACAATTTGTTGAATCATAACTGACAATCTGTCCTGTAAACTCCTGCTCAATTCACAATAAAAACTTAAAAAAGAAAAAGATTTACAGACTCCGGAACCCTATACAGGGTCACTATGAGCTGCAACAGTCTCCATGGTACCCAACAACAATGAAGACATCAGTGGCAGATCTGAAGTCAAAACTGCTTTATGATTGTTTACTTATACATCTGTTGTTGTTTTTCAATTGCCTTAGAGTTGCTTTCCACTCATGGAGACCCCATGTGTGTCCGAGTTTAGTCACAAAAATACAGAAAATCACAAAATGAATGGCCATACTATTCATTAGTAAACATTTTAGTGTACCATGATCATTTAAAATATGCTTAGAGAGGCTTCCAGAAAGATAGTGGACTAAGCAGACACACTGCACAGACAACAAAGATGTGAGAACTAGTCCTGCAAGCCACTCTACCATTGAAAGATGAGACTTTCTGCTCTCACCAAGATTTCAAAGCCACAGCTCCAGCCCCAGGTGAGCTGCGGCCCAGGAGAAGCCCTACATCCAAATAAAAGAAGAATTATGGAAGCACATTAAAAACTTCAGGCCTCAAGATAGAGACTTGATCCCAGTGAAGGGTTTGGGATCAGAAGTGGAAGGGTGTGTATCACTGCCTTTGAAACTGTGAGTTATAGAATTGTTCAAAAGTAACACTTGTTGGGGGGTGGAATAGGGAAGGTGGAAATTATTCATGGGCTAGTGGGCACACACATGTTGATATTGGTGACAGGGCAGACAATATGCAAACAAGAGGGAGGTTAGCAAAGGAAAGATGAAGGAGATGAAGGTAGCAAGACACAAGGAAAAATGGAATCGTTAAATGAATAAAGGTAAATGCTGTTAACTGTTGGTACATGAAGCAGACTAAAACATGTAATGATGTAAAGTCTATGATTTGTTCAGTGTAAAACCAATGCTCTGCTTTGTAAGTCTTCACTTGATTCACAGTAAAAATTTAAAAAAATAAAATATATGCTTAGTGGTGGTGGTAGTGATGTCCCATGGAGTCAGTTCCGACTCATAACAACCCTGTGCAGGGTTTCCGAGGATGTAAATCTTTACAGGAGCAGAAAGCCTCCTCTTTCTTCTGCGGAACAGCTGGTAGTTTCGAACTGCTGACCTTAAGGTTCGCAGCCCGATTCATAACCACTACGCTACCAGATATCTAGAAAACATTTTTTTCTTACATGTGTTTATAAATACATTTACTTTAAAAATTATTATAAACTTTTGGAAAAGCACCTTACACTCTATCTCTCTCCTGGGTTACAACTAAAACTCTGGACAGAGGACACAAAACAAGAGCTCGAGGGTTCTGAAAAGCACACAACAGCAAGCAGATGGGAAATGAAGTGAAAACTATAACAAGGGTAATTATGGTGAAGCTATAGTAACTATGTTAATATGTACCATTATTAACTATATTAATACACATAATAATGAGAAGGATTTTAATAAGTTTTTAGTTATATATATTTTAACCCTTTAAAAGTATTGTTCCTAATCATTAACGCCCTAACTTCTCCCTTGTGTGTGTGCTCCCAGGACATGTAGTTAAAGGACTTAGTGGTGTATTGTTGATTAAAACTCAGAAGGAGAAGTTGGAGGAGGAAAACTAGAGGAAAGAAAGTGTCTGACCCGCAGGTGTCTTCAATAGCACCGCTCTTTGTCTGAAGAGAAAGAAGGAGTCACTCCCGAGTGTAAGGGACATTGAACTGGCGGAGGGCAGATTACAGTCCTGGAGGGGAGAGGGCATTAAGCTGTGAGAAAGGAATGTGATAGTAATAAATGGGTTAATATCCAGGAGGTCATCAAAAACCTCAACCCTATGGGGGAAGTCAAGGCATTTTCTCAGGGAATTCTCACTGCCTTCCAGATCTATCAATAGAATGTATGTTGATTCTCTCCCCCTCTCTGTTATTAGCTGCAGCAGCTGGTGATGAAACTTTTGTCCAGTAATGATAACATGGATAGATATTATGGGCATTATGCTGAGTGAAAAAAAAAAAAGTCAACTGCAAAAGACTACATATTGTATGATTCCATTTATATAACATTCTATAAATGACAAATGTGTTAAGATGGAAAGCAGAGGAGTGGAATCCAGAGTTCAGGCTTGGTGACAGGGAGGGAAGGGAGTGTGACTATGAAAGACTAGGATGAGGGAAATCTCGGTGGTGACGGAATAACTGTGTATCTTGATTCAATCTTGATTATAAGAATCTACACATATGATAAAATGTCAATGTCAATGCCAATTTCCTGCTTTTGACATTTTACTATATTTATGTAAGGTGTAACCATTGGGAGGAACTGGGTGAAAGGCACAACAGCCCAATTACTCTCTTTACAGCCGCTTGTGAATCTATAATTATTTCAAAATAAAAAGTTTTTACAATGTAAATTTTTAAAAAAATTTTGTATTATTGTTGTTGCTAAGTGCTATCAAGTTGCTTCCGACTGTATAGAGTTTCCAAGGCTGCCAATCTATGGGAACAGAAAGTCTCATCTTTCTCCCATGGAGTAGCTGATCATATGGTTGCTGTTAGTGGTGGTTATGCGCTGTGGAGTCGGTTCTGACTCATAGCGACCCTGTACAGGGTTTCCAAGGCTACAAATCTTTACGGGAGCAGAAAGCCTCATCTTTCTCCTACGGAATAACTGATAGTTTCAAAGTGCTGACCTTGAGGTTCGCAGCCCAACTCATAACCACTACACTACCAGAGCTCCTTGACCTTATGGAGTGGCTGGTGAGCATGAACCACCAACCCTGAGGTTCAAAGAAGCCTTATAGTCCAGCGCATTAACTTGCAGCATCACACCAGGACTCCTACTGTATATTCTACCAAAGATGTTCTATATCTATCCAACATGGCAGCCAAAAGTCACATGTGGCTATTTAAATCCTGGCACTTAACAACAACAGAATTAATTGACAATAAAAACTTTAGCTCCTCAGTCACATTAGACACATTCTAAGTGCTCAATAGCCACCTGTAGCTAGCGGCAACTGTGTTGGACAGTATAGATATATATAGAATGTTTCCATCACTGAAAACAGTTTTATTGTACAGCTCTGGTCTAGACACATTTTTTTGTGTAATATTTTGTACATATATTATGTGTGTGGCTATTGAGCACTTAGAATATGTCTAACGTGACTGAGGAGCTGTATTTTTTATTGTCATTTAACTCTGTTGTTGTTGTTAAATAGCCACATGTGACTTGACTGCCTTGTTAGATAGATATAGAACATCTTTGGTAGAGTATACAATAGGAGTCCTGGTATGATGCTGCAGGTTAATGTGCTGGGCTACAAGGCCGGTTTGAACCGCATGATTGGTGGTTCATGCTCACCAGCCGCTCCTTGAAAACCCTATACAGGGTCACTATGAGTCAGAACCAGCTCAATGGCACTTAACAACAACAACAATATACAATTAGTTGGTAACTATGGCTGCCTCCAAAAAGGGGTTTAGAAGCCTGGGGTAGAATGGTGTTGATCATCTTATTTATAGCCTTTGAATTGTATTTATTTTCTCTAATGCAGGGTCGCTATGGGTCGGAACCGACTCGACGGCACATAACAACAACAACAACAATCTCCAAAAAGGCATCCTAATACCCATAGCAAATGCTACTGTATATAATGGAGACCAAGGGCCCCTTTTGGAACCCATATAAACGGCCCGATGTTGATGTTCCTGACTCACCTCCACCTTCAGGCACCAGCCTTAGTAGAGGTGAAGCTCACTATTGTTGTCCCTACAGGCTGGCTCCTCAGGGAAGGGGACGACGTTGAAATGCAGCTCCGATGTGGACCTGGTCCTATTCCTGAGCTGTTTCTACAACTTTAAAGAGCAAGCCCAGTACCGAGAAGTCATCATCAGATTCATCCAAGAGAAACTGGATCACTGTAGTAGGAGTCTGGCCTACAACATATCACTGCTGCCATCCAGAGTAGGGGCTAGGGCCCCTCGCTCCCTGTCCTTACAGGTCCAGGCCAGGAAAAGCAGTGAAGTCATTCAAGTGGATGTGCTCCCGGCTTTCAATGCTCTGGGTAAAGACAGAGATGACTTTGAGTCCACAGAAACCCGTTAGGGCCCCTTTATCAACTTGGTCTTGGGAAAAGTTTGGAAAATTGGGAACCGATGAGGAAAGAGTGAAGTTTTTACCTTTTTGGGGAGGATAGGACTGGAGTTATACTTGAGTAATTAAGTTCTCCCATAAATGCATGTATTGCCATATTCAATTGTTTCATGGGGAACGGGGCCTCCTTCCAATAATGGATTCCTACTGAATGGTGTGACACTGTGGGTTAATGTACTGGACTGCAAAGTCAGTTTGAACCTCCATGTCAGTGGTTCAAGCTCACCAGTCCCTTCTCAGAAACCCTATATAGGGTCATTATGGGTCAAAACCAACTTAATGGTACTTAAAAACAACACTGAACCCTAAGAAGAGATTCCACTCTGATTCAATAGAAAGTGGTGGGTCAAACAAGCACTTTAAGTCTTTGGAGTTAGACAGAACAAGATTAGAATCATTTTTTTAAAGGGGGCTCTTAATATTTTTTAATGTTCACTCTAAGAGTTTTATGGCTCTATCAGTTTTATGACCTAAGGCAAGCTAGTTAACTCCTCCAAGACTCAGCTACCAACCATTTAAATGAGATAACTTCAAGTTGAACCCTAGGATATTTAGGCATGAGGAACTCATAAAAAAACCAATTTCCCATGGCTCCACTTAATTGTACCTGCTTCGTGGAGCTGTTCTGAGAATTCCTTGAGCTTAGCCTAGTGGCTGACACATAAGAAGTCTTTGGGCAATATGAGTTATTTAAAATCCATGTGACTTTTGGGGGTACTACTAAAACATCTAAGGAGCTCTGGTAGCGTAGTGGTTATGAATTGGTCTGCTAACTTCAGGGTCATCAGTTCGAAACTACCAGTTGTTCCACGGGAGAAAGATGAGGCTTTCTGCTCCCGTAAAGATTTACAGCCTCGGAAACCCTGTACAGGGTCGCTATGGGTCAGAACCGACTCCACGGCACATAACAACAACAACAACCAAACCATCGAGGTCCCTGGATGGCACAAACCTTCCCCCTCAACTATTAACTTAAAAGCTGGCAGCTCAAACCCATCCAAGTGGTACCATGGAAGAAACCCTGAAAATCTGTTTCCCTCTATTACAACCAAGAAAACACTATAGAGCAATTCAACTCTGTTACATGAGTCAGAATCAATGCAACAGGAACAGGTTTGGGCTTTCTAGGTTTTGTTTATTATTCAGTTATAAAGTGGAAAGAATAATACTGTGGTAGTGAGGATTGCATGAGATAATTTACGCACATTCTATTATACACAGTAGACCTTTTTTTATCTTCTTCATCTCAAATGGTAGATTTTCCTAAGCAGCTACTTTTCTCCTCCCAGGGTCCTTTTGCCCTGGCACTAAACCATCACCGGAAATCTATGAAGATTTAATAAAAAGTGATGGCCACCCTGGGGAGTTCTCCTCAAGCTTCACAGAGCTGCAGAAGCACTTTGTGAAAAGCTGCCCCCCGAAGGTGAAGAGCCTCCTGCGCCTGGTGAAGCATTGGCAGCTGCAGGTGAAAGAGGGATGCTGGCCCTGGAGATACAGGGACCAGCGGGAGGGTGGGTACATCACAGCGTATTTGTTTATAGAAACTTGTGGAAACAATTCATCTGTCCCACTCTGTTGTTGTTGTTAGCTGCCATCGAGTTGGTACCAACCCATAGTAACCTGCACAGAAGAAGGAAATACTGCCTGATCCTGGGCCAATCTCACAACCGTCGCCACGCTTGAGTCCGTCAATGCTGACACTTGGCCAATCCATCTCATTGGGGGTCTTCCTCTTTTTCTCTGACCCTCCACCTTACCAAACATGATATCCTTCTCCAGTGACTGGTCCCTCCTGACAATATATCCAAAGTATGAGAGACGAAGTTTGGCCATCTTGGCCTCTAAGGAGCACTCTGGCTGCACTTCTTCCAAAACAGATCAATTGGTTCTTTTGGCAGCCCATGACACTTTGAATATTCTCCTCCAACACAATAACTCAAAAGCATCAATTATTCTATGGTCTTCCTTATTCACTATTCAGCTTTCACATGCATATGAAGTTATTGAAAATACCATGGTTTGGGTCAGGTGCACCTTAGTCCTCAAGCTGACATGTTTGCTCTTCAACACTTTAAAAAGGTCTTGTGCAGCAGATTTGCCTAATGCAGTACATCGCCTGATCTCTTGACTGCTGCTTCGTGAGTGTTGATAGTTGATCCAAGAAGAATGAAGTTCTTGACAACTTCAGTCTTTTCTCCATTGATAAGAATATTGTTTATTGGTCCAGTGGTGAGGAGTTTTGTTTCTTGACATTGAGATGCAATCCATACCGAAGGCTGTGCTCTTTGATCTTCATCCATAAATGTTTTAAGTCCTCTTCATTTTCAGCAAACAAGGTTGTATCATCTGCATATCACAGGTTGTTAATGAGTAGTTCTCCAATCCTGATGCCACGTTTTTCTTCATAGAACCCAGCTTCTCAGATTATGTGCTCAGCATACTGTTTGAATAAGTATGGTGAAAGAATACAACCTTGTCGCACACCTATCTTAATTTTAAACCATTCAGTGTTCCCATGTTCTGTTTGAACAACTGCCTCTTGGTCCAGGTACAGATTCCTCATGAGCACAATTAAGTGTTCCGGAATACTCATACTTCGCAATGTTGTCCACAGCTTGTCATGATCCACATAATCGAAAGCCTTTGCATAGTCAATAAAGCACAAATAAACATCTTTCTGATATTCTCTGCTTTCAGCCAAGATCCATCAGACATCAGCAATGATATCCCCTCGTTCCATGGCCCACTCTAGGGGGCAGGTTTAAGAGTGTAGGTGAGATAGTACAACTGAAAGCTAATTATACACACAGCACTGGACAATGTAAGGAATAGCTTTAGAGTTTGTTTTCATTTGCTCCTGCTGCCATAACAAAAATATCACATGTGGTTGGCTCTAAATGACAGACTTTTCTTTTCTCACAGTTCTGTAAGCTGAGAGTCCAAATCAGGGTCTTGGTCATGTCAGTTCTATGAAACGTTCTCTGTTTTGTAACTGCTATCTGTCTTTGGCATCCTTGATGTTCCTTTGCTGTGGACAGATCCTGACATGACATCTGTCTTCCCCTGTGTCTGTCTCTGTGTCTAGTCTTCTCTTTCCATAATTCAGAAGTTATTAGGTTTAGGACCCACTCATGGAAGCTGCAGTCAAGAAATCAACAATGTATTGCATGAGGCAAATCTGCTGCACAAGACCTTATTAAAGTGTTCAAGAACAAAGATGTCATTTTGAGAACTTAGTTGTGTCTGACCCAAGCCATGACACTTTCAATAACCTCATATGTTTGTGAGAGTTGTAACTGGGACAGCCTAGTGGCAAGGAAAAAGGAAACAGGACCTGGGACCATGGAATTAAAAATAGCACCCAGTACAGTCAGCCTCAAAGGAAAAGAACTTTAAAGGTCAAACCACCAAGCAGAGCCAGTGAACCAAAATTACTACAACCAACCACAAAGAGAGAAAACTACTAGCTAAGAACTTTACCTAAACCTAGCCACACACATTTGAAAGCAAGATGACCTTTAAGTCATTTTTGTTTTATTAGCATACCAAATCCACACCCCTTAGCAACATAGTAGATCTAGGGAGGATCAAGTAAGTCCAGAAAGAAGTGGCACCCCATTTCCAAGAGACCACCACCCCTTTACTAGGAATCAAATGCAGTCCCTCCTATTGATTTTGATACGCAAGAGCAGACACATTAAAAATGCAGATCTAAGAGACCACCTGGGGTGTTGCAGAGACAGAGCCATTCTCTACTTGGAGAATGTACTTTTGCTTTGTCAATAAACTGCTTGTGCTTGAAAATCAGCTTGTGCAGATGTTTTGCTTGATCATGCTTGAGTGCAACCCACCCCCAATTCTCTGGGTGCAGCGAGTGAAACAAACCTACATCTAGAGGACAGTACTGGACAATGAATAAGAAAAACTGGAGAAGAATCGATGCATCTGAGTTAGGGTGTTTTAGAAGAATATGAAAAGTACCATGGAGTGCCAGGAGAAAGAACAAATCTGTGTTGGAAGAACTAAACCAGAAGATGGTGAGGCTTCATCTCTTATACCTCAGACATGTTATGAAGAGGGACCAGTCCCTGGAGAAGGACATCGGGCTTAGTAAAGTGAAGGGTCAGCGAAAAAGAGGAAAACCTCCAACAAGATGGACTGCCACAGTGGCAGCAGCCATGGGCTTAAGCGTAACAACAATTGTGAGGTTGGCCCAGGATTGGGCAGTGTTTCGTTCTGTTGTACATAGGATCAGTATGAGTCAGAACTGACTCTATGGCATCTAATAACAACAAAAACTACTCTGGTATGACTTTATTAACATTACAGAAACCCAATTTACAACAGGGTCATATTTACAGGTACAAGGGTAAGGAGTTTACCATATATTTTAGGTGGACACAATTCCATTCATATCATCATTGCTATCTTCTGGAAACAGTTGTTTTTAAGTACCGCTGAGTTGGTTCTGACTCATAGCAACCCTATGTAGGATTTCCAAGAAGTGGCCAGTGGGTTTGAACTGCTGACCTTCAGCTAACAGTCCAGTGATTATCCTACAGTGTCACATGAGTACACATGCTGGAAAACAAAGTTGGTAAAGTATTATGGAGACCTACCACTATTGTTGTTATTGCTGTTAGGTGCCACTGAGTAGCTTCTGACTTTAAGCACTGTGGGTTAATGCACTGGACTGCAAAGTTGGTTTGAACTGCAAGATTGGTGGTTCAAGCTCACCAGCTGCTCCTCGGAAACCCTAGACAGGGCCACTGTGAGTCGGAACCAACTCCACAGCACTTAACAACAACAATGTCCGACAGAACTAAACACTGCCCCGTCTTGTAACCATCCTCACAAATGTTGTTATGCTTAAGTCCATGGGTGCTGCCACTGTGTCAATCCATCTTGTTGAAGGTCTTCCTCTTTTTCACTGACAACAATGAGATATAATCTTATCCCAGCATTAATAGCAAAGTTTAGAAAGAAAAAAAAATGCTGGAGAGGATGTGAAGTTTGGGAACCTCCTACACTGTTGGTGGGACTGTAAAATGGTGCAACTGCTGTGGAAAACAGTATGGATGGCACTTACTCAGAAGGTTGGAAATTACCATATAACACAGCAATCTCTACTTGGTATTCAGCCTCAAGAAATCAGAGACAGGACACGGCTAGATATTTACACACCTATGTTCACTACAGCACTATTCATGATAGCAAAAAGGTGGAGAAATCCTAGATATCCATCAGCAGAGGAATGGTTGAAATAACATTCATACACTCACACAACAGAACACTATGCAACACTGATGAATAAGTATGAATCTGTAAAACATGGCATAACATGGAATAACCTGGATTACGTTATGCTGAGTGAAATTAGTTGGTTGCAAAGAGATAGATATTGTATGAGACCCTTACTGGAAAAAGTCAAGAAAAGGTTTCCATTCTGTAATAATAAACATTCTATGACAATTACCAAGAGTGGAAGGGAAGGGAGAATTATTCACTGGCCAGAGTGTAGACACATCCTAACTTGGGACTCAGGGAAGGCAGTTAAAAAGAAAAGGAATGAAAAAAGAAGAAAAGGGAAAAAAAGTAGGAAATTGCTTTCTTCCTTTTTTGTTTTGTTTTATTTGTTTTTTACATAGTGGAAGGGAAACAACTTATATTTATTTTCTCATTAGGACAAACCCTTGAAAACTTTCCCACGAATAAAAAAAAAGGAAAGGAAAGAAGGGGAAGGAAAAGGAAAAGGAAGGCAAGAGAGGGGAAAAAAAGATTTGGAAATGAATGGTAATGGTTGTGCAACATGCAAAGTGTGGTTGGTGTGACTAGATTGTAGAAGTCAAAAAGGGTGGAAATGGCAAGTGTGAAAAAAACAAAATGAAAACTATGGAGATCTGGAAACAGAGTGACCTGGAAATTCTCAGGCAATGATATCTTTCTTCCTTTGTGTCTCTCTTTTCCTTACTTTCTCTCTCAACAGTATTTGAAAAGTAAACATCGAAAAGTACCCTTACCTTCAAAATACGCCCTAGAGTTACTGACCATCTACGCCTGGGAAATGGGTACAGATGAAAGTGACAACTTTGAGATGGATGAAGCATTTGTAGCTGTGATGAAACTCCTCAGAGATCATGAAGACATCTGTATATATTGGACCAAGTACTATGATTTTCAAAATGAGGTCGTCAGAAGCTATATCAAACACAAATTGAAGGAATGCAGGTGAGTTGTTGGCTGTGTTACTTTCAACTTCAAGGGATAGAAAATCCAACTCGTACAGCTTTAAAAATAAAGGGAATTTATTGGCCTAACTGAAATTCCAAAGATAATGGAAGCTTCAGGTATAGTGTGATCCAGGTGACCACTATGTCATCAGAACTCAAGAGTAGGAATTAATCAGATCTGTCCTTCCCAGGCTTTCAGCTTTGATTTCAGGCTGATGCAAAATTGTGTGAGGCGCCGGATCCCAATGGACCATCTAATATATCTCTACCCCAATATTCCAAGCAAATGTTCCAAGATAAATCTTGATTGGAACTGCTTTGGGTACATAGCTCTTGATTCAGGATGCAGGGAACTCAGTCTACACAAAGGCAGACACCCAATGTCTCTAGGCTTCAAAGGTCAGAACCAAGAATGTGGCACAGATCCACCCCTTCTCTCCCCCAGACCCATCATCCTGGACCCAGCAGATCCCACCAATAACCTTGCAAAGGGGAAGAGGTGGGACTTGGTGGCCAAAGAAGCTGTTCGCTGCCTACGGCAGGCCTGCTGCTACATTGAAGACCCCAGCCGGGGCTGGCAAGTACAGGTATGACCCCACACTTTAGTCATGACTCAGCCCCATAAATCTCCCACAACTCCTGCCATAGCACCCACAAGTACCCCAAACCGGCAACAGCCCCTAAAGATGCGCTGACCAACCAGGTGTGCATTTCCTTCCCTCCTCCTGAAAATGTCTACGCCTCAGTTCTTTCCCCTGGAAAATCGGTAGAACGATTCCTGCCCGCTCAGTAGCCAATTGAGAGATGCAGTCACAGAACTTACTCACCTATATGCACCCTGTGATACAATGATTCCCTGTGGTAGACTGGCAAAACCCCAACTGCTTGCCATCCAACAGGAGATGGACTAGCTATATCCACCAGCAATGCAGGACTAGCACAGGGTTCCACTGTGACTACTATCTCCATCCTCACCCATGGATCACAGCCAGACCCGGCTTCACAGGCCAGGACTCTGCTTAGGAGCTTAAGGAGAGAACTAGTGTCCCTAGCCTGCTCCTCCCAGAGTGAACTGGGTGCCAAGACCCCATTTCAGAGTCTGTCTGCTGGGAAATTTTGAACTTGGACGCAAAGGGCAGCCCTCAGCACCTGAAGCAAGTCAGATGCCCAAAGCAGCAGAGGGACCACCACCCAGCTCCGTCTCATTGGCTGCAATTATCCAGCTGATCAAGGACCCGTGCTGGTGAGGTTCATGGGACTAGTTCCAGCTTCTTCTGAGACCCCTCCCCATAAGCTACATGGCTGTTATTATTATTACTATGAACTTGCATTTTGTGAAAAGGTAAGACTTGTTCACAGCAATTATAGGGTACATACTTAACAGTAAGTCTACTTTTCTTCTCATCTCCCAAAGTTTTAATTCTGAACACTCCCAGACACCCACAGATCAATTTCTTCCATCTCTTCCCATAAATATGCATCCACACACAATGTCTCACCTGTGGCTGCTTGTACAGCCTGTGTTTTGCACGTTTTTACTTAACCTTAACCTATTCAGTAACAAACTTCAATTATTTTAGTGATAATTCCATATCCACATATGTAGACCTAATAGATATAACCATATGATATAAAGTTCAAACCAGGATGCTTTTGAGAGTGAAAAGGGCAGGCTTATTAAAAGCCAGGAAAATAGACATCAATCAGGATTGCCCTAGACTACTAAGAATACACAGTTATTTTCAATCTAATCAAACTTTGTAACAACCATATCATAGTTCAAGGAGTCCTGGTGTGGTGCTATGGGTTAATGTGCTGGACTGCAAAGTCAGTTTGAGCCGCAAGTTCGGAAGTTCAATCTCACTAGTCATTCCTCAGAAACCCTATATATTGTCACTATGTGTCAGAACTGACTTGATGACACTTAACAACCACCTCATAGCCCAATGCATGAAAGTACCTTAATTTCTAGAACCAACACCTTCTTGAGAGATATTTACGATTTTAGGTATTGCAGTGGAAATCCTTGAATGCACTATATGTCTTTGCACACTAAAATCAGTGCGTCATGTATGTAAAACCCTTTATCCTCCCTGGATAATGCAGGGAGTACTAGTAATACCCCCGTGGGACAGGTGAGGACTCTGAAGATTTCCCAGCAGAAGGAATGGTCATTTGCTAGCTGTCCCTACGATGGGGTGACTGTCCTCAGATAATCAAATGTCCCCCTTTCCCTGGGACAGTCCAGTTTATTTCTGATTTCTCACATAATTATTGATTTTTAAATTTGGCTTTTAAAAGTATCTCTGGAGAACAGTAAATTACATGGTCAGTTGCCAGAATAAGGGGCTTTGGAGTCATCAGAAAACCCAGAGACCCTCACTTGCCCCTGCTTCCCTTTCAGAGAGCAAGAGAAATCCAGGTGACAGTGAAAAAGACCGGTGAGGAGGCCAAGATACTTTCAGTGAATCCCTATAGTCTCATCTGGAAGACGAAGACAAGGATCAAGAATATGTATGACATCACTGGGAACCTGCGTCTCTCCTTCCAGGAGCCAGATGGGAACCGGCAACCACTCAGTAGCCGGAAGACCCTAGCAGATTATGGGATCTTCTCTAAAGTGGGCATCAGGGTGCTGGAAGTCTTCCCCCCTGAGATCCAGGTCTTTGTGAAGGAATCTGGTGACCAGAACAAGCCTTATGCCATCGATCCTGACGACTCCATCTGGGTCTTGAAAGAGAAGATTGAGGCAGCTGGAGGGCCTTACGTGGATGATCAGATCCTAAAGTTCCAGGGTCGGAAACTGAAGAATCATCACAGCCTCAGAGACCTACAGATCAAGGATTGTGACACCATCATGCTAATCAGAAGAGACTGATAATGCCGGCAAGTCCCCAAGGTGACCCATGATCTAGTCTCCTAATGGGCCTGTCTTCCCAGACTTGACAACTAAGTCCTTGGTACACACTCAGATCATTCACGCCCTCTCCTCCTGGCAGGTCCCCATTCTTTTAGGTTCATCTCAAGTAGGTGTCCACTGACAACACCTGTCACCCCAAAGAAACGTTTGTCCCCAGCTTTCCACCAGGCTTCTGTGTTCTTTTTAACTACCCAAGTACACACCACACTAGGCTCTCAGTTTCATCTGTCCTGGAGTTCTTTGGGGCAGGGACTACATCTTATTGTATCTTTCTAGTTTCTCTCACCTAGGGGGTCACTCAACAGATGCTCAGTGAATTAGCAGTAATGCTTGCATTTACTCAGCTCAATGTTCCCGCATGCATTTATCATGCTTAATCTGCATAACAACCCTGACAGTGGGTATTATTATTAAACCCATTTTACAGGTAAAGAACTTGAAGTTCAGAGAGGTTAAGAGTCTGGTTAAAACTTTGGAACAACAGTGTTCTGTGTGTAGATACATGGACAGAGACATAGCCTGAATGGGTATGGGAGGAAGAGTGCGATATATATATCTATTTATTTATATAGTCCCAAAATATATGAGTTTGAAAGAAGATACATGAACATGGGTGACCACAGAGAAGACGCAGGACAACTGTTATTGCCTGGTGGTGGGGTGGGGGGTGGATTGCAATCACTGAGATGAAACAAAGTGTATGACTTATTTAATGTAAAACTGATGATCTTATCTGTAAATCTTCACTCAATTCACAATAAAAAGTTCTGCTTTTTCAAAAAAAGAGTCTGGTTAAAAAAAATAAGTCATTAAAAACAAAAATGTGACAGATACCTGTACACCAGTGTTCATTGCAGCAGAGATCTAAGTTTATCATTAGTGACCAGGAAAGAGGCAGTTAAAAAGGAGAACCTACTGCTTAGAGGACACTGAGCTTCTGTTAAGGGTGATGGTCTAACTTGGATAAAATAAAAGGTAATGGTTGTGCATGACAATACAGTTAATGTCCTCAAACTGTACATGTGAAGATGGCTAAAATGGCAAATGCTTTGTTACATATATTTGTTGTTGTTGTTAAGTGCAGTCGAGTCAGTTCCAAACCATAGCAACTCTGTATAGGGTTTCCAAGGAGCAGTTGGTGAGCTTGAAAGTGCAGTTCAAATGACTTTGCAGTCTGGCGCATTAACCCACAGTGCCATACCAGGATTCCCACTATATTTATATTTACCACAAAAAAAGTTATTAAAATGGCAGACACTTCGTTACACATATTTTACAATAAACAATTGTTTTCAAAAGTATTTTTAAATAATGCCATGCCTGAAAGCAGTGAGTGAGAAACAGTCACATACAAAAGGATCCTCAATAAGATTAAGTGCCAATTTTTCCTCAGAAACATTGGAGGCCAAAAGACAATGGGATTATATATTTAAAGTGCTGAAAGAAAACAAACAAACAAACTGTCAACCAAGAATACTATACCTAGGGAAACGGTTCATCAAAAATGAGGGTGAAATCAAAATATTTCAAGACAAACAAAGAATGAAAGTTTACATCCACCACTATACTAGTCCTACAAATGGGAGGTCTGCAGATACAAGAGGAAAGATCAGAAAACAATTTCAAGCTATTCAAGAAAAGAAAAATCCCTAATAAAGGAAATGCATGGGCAAATATTGAAGGTTCGTCAGTATATTCATGCTTGACAATTCTAAATGTTTTGTCCTTCGTGTTTCTTAATAACAAATACCTAGAAGGCAAGGATAAAATTATGTTATGAGAAACATGATATATAGAAGCATAATCATAACCAAAGGAGCTCTGGTAGTGTAGTGGTTACGAGACCTAACCGCAAGGTCAGCAGTTTGAAACTACCTGCTGTTCAGTGGCAGGAAGATGAGACGTTCTGCTCCTGTAAAGATTTACAGCCTGAGAAACCCTGTACAGGGTCGCTATGGGTTGGGACCGACTCCACGGTACATAACCACCACCACCACCAAAGATTTACAGCCTCGGAAACCCTACGTAGAGTTGCTATGAGTCAGAACCAACTCAGCGGCCACACAAACACCACCACCAACAACAAAAGTTGGGGAGAGGAATGGTAGAGGTTTAGAATGGTATCAATATTCAATACATTACTAAAGTAAAGTTGGTGCCAACTTACCCTTGTTGTTGTTCTCAGGTGCCATTGAGTCGGAACCGACTCATAGCGACCCCATGCACAGCAGAACGAAACAATGTCCGATCCTGGGCCAACCTCACTACCGCTGCCACACTTGAGTCCATCAATGATGCCACCTGGCTGATCCATCTCGTTGGGGGTCTTCCTCTTTTTCTCTGACCCTCCACCCTACCCAGCATGACATCCTTCTCCAGCGATTGTTTCCTCCGGACAATATGTCCAAAGTAGGAGAGACGAAGCTTAGCCATCCTGGCCTCCAAGGAGCACTCTGGCTGCACTTCTTCCAAAACTGATCTATTGGTTCTTTTGGCAGTCCATGGCACTTTCAGTATTCTCCTCCAACACCACAACTCAAAGGCATCAATTCTTCTACGATCCTCCTTATTCACTGTCCAGCTTTCACATCCAGTAGGGACAGGCAACTTACACATTGGCTACCTAAAATGAGGGGGCAATAAAGGCATGAAGTGACTGGCTTACAAGGTATCAAGAGGGAGTTTAGTTTAAGAGTATGGGGGGAAAGAAAGAGTCCCCACTGAATAGCTGTCATCTTGTCTAGATGGATCTGGCGAAAAGAGATGGGGATAAGATTCGTAAGATTCAATGGTGAATAATTGTTATCATGACTAATCGCAGCTGTCTCAATTATAAAGGTAGAAGTTTTGTAACAAAAACAGTCCAGAAACAGAGGACCCTAGGACCATCTAGATAGAAGCACGCAAGCAGAATGCGGGACCTTATCCAGAGAAGCAGCAGCACCAGAGATGGAGGCAGAGATGGGGGCATGGAGAGAGGGAGCAGCTGAGAACTCTAGATTCATGGACTAAGAAGAGAGGGACTAAGAGCTGGTGGCCAGGAGCAGACTTGCAGAATGTGCCTTTTGGAGATGTAAATTATTATATATGCCTGAGTGGAGTTTTTTGTTGTTGTTGTTGTTTGTTTGTTTAAAAAGCTAAAGTGGATAGAGAGAAATACTGTTAACTGATTGTACATGGAGGGGATTATAATCATTGTAATGAAACAAAGTGTATGATTTGTTGAATGTAAAACTGATGATCTACCCTGTAAACTTTCACTCAATCCACAGTAAAAACCTTAAAAAAAACAAAAAAACCAGCATGGAGGCCATGCCTGACCTCCACAATTGGAAGGAGAATCAAACTTTACTTTAGCTCGAGGCCTACGAGGCGGAGATCAGATCTTCCTCCACTTGCTAACCTTCTCTATCCTATTCTGGCACCAACCCTCCCTACCACGGCACTCCTTCTCTGTTGTGTCTGGTAATCTGTTGTGATGGCCACACACAACTCACAGGCAACACTCACAATTATGGGTTTATTAGGGAAGTTGTTGTTCAATTCATGGTCAGAAACAACTCAGGATACAGTAGTTCTCTGTTCAGGGGCACCCCTTATCAGTCATTCGGCAGGCACCCCTCTGTCTGGTGCCTCTCAGCCTTGTGGCCCCTTGGCCTCTGCCTTTCAGCTTTGCTGGAAAATGCCCAAAGGGTACCCAACTCTGAAAACCATTCTCCTACCTGGAAGGCACTCACCTTACTCCTTCTGTGGACTGTATCTCTTCATGCAGGGACCTCGTGGTCCAAAGGATA
>NW_006408596.1:6103647-6157689 GCF_000296735.1 Chrysochloris asiatica
GTGAGATGGAGGCAGAGAAGAAGATGTGGAGAGATGGAGTAGCTGGGGACTTTAGACCCAGAGAGGGAGAGGGGCTGTGTGCTGAGGACTGGCAGGGTGGGGGGTTGCGGGGAATGTGGGGGAGCGGGGGACAGGCTTGTAGGATATACCCCTCAGGTTGGTTGATGATGCATGGAGGGGATTGTAACCATGCAATGAAATGATATACGATAGGATGAATGTAAAACTAATGTTCTCTCATGTAAACTATCACATAATTCACAATAAAACATAAAAAAAAGGTTAAAAAAAAAAAAGACCTAATGTGATCCCTTTCAGACAAACTCTCAAATGTAATATTCATAGTAACCACTAAGAAAATACGTAAAAAATACATACACAAAAGGAAAGGGAAAGGGAACCAAAAATACAATAACCCGGCAAAACACAAAAGCCTGAGTACAAAAGGACCTAAGCCACTCAAAAAAACAAAAAACAAAAGGGCAGAAGTCACTTCTTATCAGTAAAAATGATGCTGTGGAGGAACATTTATTGACATGAAAAGATGTTATTATGTTTTAAAATAAAAATCAGGATTTAAAATAGGAAAAAAAAAAAAAAAAATGGAGAAAGAGAGAGGGAGCCCTGTAAAAGGCAGACTGGAATTCCACTTTTATTTTGTTTGACTCTGGATTTCTCACTTCTTATCCCCACCCTGAACAACTCTCTTCTGTTTCTGAGCCTCACTCTCCTTATTTCAAAATGGAATGGTTGGATTGCCATTTAACTTTAACCTACTGGCAGAGTTGTATCATCAATGGGCAATTTCAATTTCAATTTCCAATTTCAGTTTCCAAATCTCATAAAAAGGGAAACTCAAAAAGTTGAGAATCGAAACCAGAATCGAAACCAACAGTAAGCAGGTTGACTGGAAGCCAGGCTTTTTAAGGTGGCCCTACACTTCCAGGGTCAGATCAGTGACCCTCAGTGCCACTGCCACAGCGAAGGGCTCCTAGGAGAGAAGCCTCAGATCATGTCAATTACCACTGGCTTCCTCTCTGTTCCAGTCCTTTACCCCAAAGTGTGCTGTAGGTCAGCTGAAAAGGAGCCCCCTTAACAAAGTAGATGTGTGTCTGTCAGTGAGCTGGACAGGTGTGTGGCTGTATCTCTTCAGCAGTGGTACTCTGGAGTGGAGATGGCGCTGGCTCAGGAACTATATGACACCCCTGCCTCCAGGCTAGACTCTTTCGTGGCTCAGTGGCTGCTGCCCAACCAGGAATGGAAGGAAAAGGTGATGGGGGTTGTGCGAACCGTGGAGCAGTTCCTGCGGGACTTCCACTCCAGCTTCCAGTGTGAGCAGTGGCTGAACCAGGAGGTACGGGTGCTGAAGGTGGTCAAGGTAAGACTCATCTATTCCATCCTCAGCATGAGGGGTTGTAACACTGATAATGATCCTTTCCCTGTCATTCCTAGCCTACACTGCTAACATCTAAGGACACCTGTGTATCCCACCATACTGCTGCCTTAAGATTTGATGGTTGTTGTTGTTAAGTGCCATAGAGTTAATTCTGACCCATAGCGACCCTATATAGGGTTTCCAAGGAGAAGCTGGTGAGCTTGAACCCCTGACCTTGCAGTTCAAATGACTTTGCAGTCTGACGCATTAGCCCACAGCGTCACAAGTAGGAAGTGATGTTTACCCAGCCCTCAAATCCTGCTCACAGAGTATAACCACTTTCCCTCCTGGAGATAGTTAAATGCTAGAGGAATCCCAAGAGCAATGGCCAATCCTTTATGGAATCTAAGTCCCTGCACAGAAAGTCTGATGAGCCGGGTTAATACACAGGAGTGGAAGCTATCCTAGAACAAGTTAACCTCAAGTAGCTCTCTGGGTGGCATCAACAGTTTTCATCTAACTACTAACCAGACGACTCGTGTTTTGAACCCAACCAGAGGCCAAGGAAGAAGAGGCCTGGAGATCTGCTTCTGTAAAAAGATGAGAGCCAAGAAAATCCAATGGCTCTGTTCTACTCTGTACCACATCAAGTTATGCCATGCGTTACAATCCACTCCCCAGTGATGAAGCACATCATGAAGCCTAGTCTGACTCGTTCTTTTCTCCCTGCATGGACCTTTCCAGTGGAAAGGGCAGAAAATACAGTCTAGAAGCAACCTTCAGGGAGATGTGGCCTTCCCAACCCTCTCACACTGAGTCTGGATGCCAGTGGAGTAAGAGAATGGAAAAGGAGGGGAAGAAAGATCCCTCTCCGAATCAACACTTGACTCACAGACTGGGTTTTGGGGAAAGAAGAGGTGGAAGTTCCACAGTCTGTCTGTGTGTTCAAACTTCATCGGACTCCACTGCCCCCAGGTTAGGAGACTTTGGCAAGTTGATTGAACTCATGATGTCTATGAGTAAACCGGATTTACTTTTTCCTCTGTAAACTGGATGGTGGTGCAAATGGTTAGTTAAGCATTTGGCTACTAACCAAAATGTTCGTGGTTCAAATCCACCAAGAGGTGCCTCAGAAGAAAAGCCTGGTGATCTAGTTCCAAAAGGTCCAGGTATTGAAAGTCCTGTGGAAGCAAGATACAGAATAGTGTTCCAAGTGTGCTCCCTTTGTGTCAAAAGCAGCACATACTTATATGCCTGTACATACAGGCAAATCTTGAAAAATACATACCAAAATCTCTGATGATTTTGGTTACCCACAGGCAGGAGTAACAGGGAATTGAAGGAGAAAGGAGAATTTTTACTGTATCTTCTTATACCTTTTGAATTCTGTACCCAACATGTATGCTACCTTCCCATCTACCCCCAAATTAAACAACTAAATATTTAAGCAAAGAAAAAAGAAAACTTGATGGATCACAGCTCTACTCTGAATCACATGGGTCACCATGAGTTGAAGGCCACTGGTAAACTGGAGGCAATTATAATAGTAATGTGTGTAAAGGCTTTCAGTGGTACCTGACACGAGAGCTGGACTATAGTTCAAGTCCAGTGATAAACGACTTCACCCACCAGAAGATGTGGCCAAGCAAAGTCCTGAGGTGTGACATATCCTTATCACTTCCACCTCTGAGTAAGCAGGGAGGCAGAAGAGTTGTGGGGCTTTTTGATCCTGAAGGTAACAGGGGCTGGAGACTAGGCCTGGACTCTCAAAACATCAAAAACGTCTTTTCATAATCATCCTGCTCAGGCTCCTTCCTGTACAGATGGGGAAACTGAGACCCAGGCAGTGTGTGGGATGGTCCACAGGTGATGATGGTGGCAAAGCCTAGAGGAGGAGGAGAAAGGAATTGCTTCCTTCCTGTGTGCCAACGCGTCATCGAATCCTCCCATAAACCAATGACTCGTGTTCTGTCATTACCCTGATTTTATAGAGGGACATATCACTTCGGATGCGTACACAGCTAAGAAACAGGGGCAGGAGTTCTGGTCAGCGTCAGGCTTTTCCATTCCACAGACAACCCTGCTTCTCATTTTTAGTGTCATGGCCAAACTACCCAAACTCAACTTCAGTGGATTCTGACTCCAAGCAACTCTACAGGACTGGGTAAAGTCACTCCCTACGGGTCCAAGGCTGTAAATCTTTTCCAAAGCAGGTCACCTTATCTTTCTCCTGAGTAATAGCTGCTGGATTCAAACGACCAATCTCTTCCTCAGCAGCCCAAGGCTTAGTCCACTGTGCCACCAGGCCTCCTTGGAATTACCCAGACTTCTCAAAACCCTCAAAGTGAGATTATAAAGCAGACATTACTATTCTCACGTTGCCCATGAGAAAATTTAGGCTCAGACGTTGTGTTCTGTAGTCTTTACCCTGGAGACAGGCTCCCTAGATCAAATCCTGATACTATAAGATCTTCTCAGCATTTTAGTATTCTCATTTGTCAAGCAGGGAGATTAGTTCTTAGGGTTGTGGTAAGTGTGTAGTTGATTCCAACTCATGGCAACCCCATGTGTTTCAGAGTAGAACTGTGCTCTATAGGGCTTTCAGAAACCCTATCTGATGACTTTTGGGAGCAGAGCATCAGGCCTATCTTCCTAGGTACCTCTGAGTTATTCTTGCTAACTGCTGTCGAGTCGGTTCCAACTCACAAGTACCCTGTAATAAGTTTTCCAATGGGCAGCTGGTGGGTTTGAACCCCCAGGCTTGTGGTTAGCAGTGTGGTGCTGATCCTACAGTGCCACACCAGGACTCCTAGGTGCTTCTAGGTGGTTTTAAACTGTCAGCATTTCAGCTAGTGCATAACCATTTGTGACACCTAGGTGCCCTACAGTGGGATTGTTGTTGTTAAGTACCCGTGGAGTTGGATCCGACTCATAGTGATCCTGCACAGGGTTTCCGAGGCTGTAAATCTTTATGGGAGCAGAGCCTCATCTTTCTCCCGCAGATCAGCTGGTAGTTTTGAACTGCCGACCTTGAGGTTAGCAGCCCGATTTGTAACCACTACGCTACCACAGCTCCTTCTACAGCAGGATAATATGTGTAAAGTAGGTAAGGGACAGCCTGGATGCAGAAATGGCCACAGGGTGACAGGTTTTCTTGTGCAGGCGGACTCCTTTGGGAATGGCACGGTGCTCAGGAGTGTTGCTGAGGTGGAGTTGGTGGTGTTCCTGAGCTGTTTCCATAGCTTCCAAGAGGAAACCAAGTACCACCACGCTGTTCTGCATCTGATACGGAAAAGGCTGTGTCATTGTGGGAACCTGCTGGCCCTTGGGCTAGAGGAACTGGGGGTGGCCGAGAGGAGCCCCAGCACTCTTGTCTTCACCATCCGGACCAAGGGGATAGCAGAGCTCATCACCTTCACCATTGTGCCTGCATACAGAGCTCTGGGTAAGTGGAGGGGAGCTCCCTCACCCATCAGTCATGCTCCATGAAGAAACCTTTATGCATTCATTCATGTCCTGGGCTGGGGTTGGGGATGGCACTTCACAGTAATAAACCAACCCTGGTCATCATGGAGCTCACCAGGGAAAATAGAAATTTAAGTAAGAACCACAGATGATTGCAAATGGGGATAAAGTCTTCAAAGGACAAGAGTGGGGTATCTTGAGTAACCACAGAAAGAGTGGACCAGAAGGGGACTTGGGAAACACTGAGAACCAACCAGGAGAAGGAGCTATAACGGTGGTTTCTGTCCCGTCTAAAATGGGTGTAGGACCCTGTACTTGTTTGGGTTCTCCCAGGAGCCATTCCAGACACAAAAAATCTGAAGACAAGCAATTTTGTGGGAGATGATCCCAGGAAACAATGGTTGGGAAGCTGAGAATTGAAAAAGGATGAATTAAGCATCCTTCAGGTCTGGAACTGAAGCTGTCCCACCCCTGTGACTCAATTTTCAGCCAACAGTCCACAGATCTATGATGTCAGTGGCCCTGTATACGACGTCCAAGGCTGTCAGTCTTTACAGGAGCAGAAAACCTTAGTGGGTGGGTTTGCACTGATTTTGTGGCTAACAATCCAGTGCTTATCCTACAGACAGGTCTATGAAAGAAACAGTAGCATTAGGGAGGTATGCACACCTTAGAATTATCAACCATTTGAAATCAAAAGGGCAGTATTTATTTACCTTTCATTGACAAAGTTAAAATGGATTAAGAGAGAAGAAGTAACAGAAATGGGAAACACAGGGGGGAAGGGACGCAGTCAATGGCATCAAACACAATGTCTATGAATTGCTGAATGGAAAACTGATAGGCTTTATAAGCCCTCACCCAATTCACAATAATAATTTTTTTTTTTTTAAGAGGAGTGTATTGTGGAGCAACTCAAATTGACTTCATGCCCCTGGAAAATTCTAGGTCCCAATGTAGATCAGTCTTCATTATCCCAAGAGAGAGTATTTATCTGCCAGCTGGAGTGTTCCTCCATCAACTTCCATCAGTCATGGGCTGAAGAATACTTCCTCACGGCATGGACTCTTTGGCACTTCTTGTGTGCCCTCAGGCAGATTCCTAGTTGTTTGAATTAAACAATTACTGCTACAACCCTAGATAAAAAATAAGTTTTACCTCATGTGCCAGCTCTTAATAACTGTAATGGCTGTCTGGAGTTGCTATGGGGCCAAAGTGTCAGAAATAGCAGCCAATCCTGCCAGGAAGGAGTATGGAGATGGAATAGTGATGTCTGTCATGGGTGTACTTCCTTTGACCCCAGTGTTCTTCTCCTGAACTGGTTCTTTCTCTGAACCCAACTTTCTTTTCTGGAATGATTCTCCCCTACAGGTGTTTGGAGGTTAAAAGAATCACAGAGAGAGAGTTGCAAAACAGACATTAAGAAAAGCTAAGGGTGTTGGAGAAATCAAGGGAGACAACCAATCCAAAATATCCATACAAAGGGCCAGAATGGACATTTCAGCTGTCTAGAGAAAGAATTGCACCAGAAGGACAATTCAATAGGTCAAACATTCTGTCTCTGAGGGCTCTAGAAAGGAAATACTAATGAATCAGCAGACCTCGCCTGGTACTCTGAAGACCTGCAAGCTCCCTACTCTCTCCCTTTGCTTCCTGTCTCCTCAGGGCCTTTGAATTCCTGCTCTCTACCACCACCTGAAGTCTACGTTCATCTAATTAAGGCCCAGGCCCATGATTGCCCTGGAAATTTCTCTTCGTCCTTCAGTGAGCTACGGAGAAACTTTGTGAAATATCAGCCAGCTAAACTGAAAAACCTCCTGAGGCTGGTAAAACACTGGTACCGGCAGGTGAGGGAAATTAACAGACTGGCGACAGGTTAAGAAAAAAGGGGACTTTCTCATATATTCATCAAAATAGGACATTAACCTAAATAACCAGCTCTGTCCTTTGGTGTTTGGTTGTTGTTGTTGTGAAGTGCCATCGAGTCGGTTCCGACCCATAGCGACCCTGTACAGGGTTTCCGAGGGTGTAAATCTTTACGGGAGTAGAAAGCCTCATCTTTCTCCCGCGGAGCGGTTGGTAGTTTCGAACCGCTGGCCTTAAGGTTCGCAGCCCGATTCGTAACCACTACGCTACCAGAGCTCTTGGTGTTTGGTTGTTGTTGTTGTTGTTGTTAAGTGCCATCGAGTCGGGTCCGACCCATAGCGACCCTGTACAGGGTTTCCGAGGGTGTAAATCCTTACGGGAGTAGAAAGCCTCATCTTTCTCCCGCGGAGCAGCTGGTAGTTTCGAACCGCTGACCTTAAGGTTCGCAGCCCGATTCGTAACCACTACGCTACCAGAGCTCCTTAAGCAGTCTTAAATGCTTTGGGATTAAATTATGATTGTGTTTGAGTGCCATCAAGTCAGTCCAGACTCGTAGTGATGCTGTGTAGTGTTTTCAAAGAGCGACTGGTGAGTGTGAACCACGAAACTTGTGGTTCAAGCCAACCAACCTTGTGGTCCAGTGATTTTTTTCCACTGCACCACACCAGAACTCGGGTGAAATTCTGACTCATTTCCATGGTATAATTTGTTTATGTAGTAATATCGGTCATTTACTCTGATGTGGTGGTGTAGGATAACAGTGGCCTACTAACCACAAGGTCGGCAGTTCAAACCCACCAGCAGCTCCTTGGAAGCCCTATGCAGGCTCGCTGTGAGTCGGGATCAACTCACCTAGACACTGTATAAGAACAACTCTCCAAATGTTCCTAGAGAGCAGGATGGGGAAGGTAACTGTCCACAAATGCTATTGTTAAGTACCTTCGAGTCCATTCCAACTTATAGTGACCCTGTATAGGGTTTCAGAGGCTTTTAATCTTCGTGGGAGCAGAAAGTCTTATCTTTTTCCTCCAAGTGGTTGGCGGGCTCGAACCGTGGACCTTGTGGTTCGAAGGCCAGTGCGTATCATACTGAGCCACAGCGCTCCCTCCTCTCTACAGATAGGTTCTATAATAACCAGATTGTACTTTTGTAAAATTTTTTTTTTTTTTAATTTATGTTCATAAAGAGAAAGCGAACTAGAAACTTGACTAATCTAAATTCAATCGGGGGTCAAATATAAACTTAGCACAAAATTTATTGGTCACTTCAACTCCCCATCTTATAGGGTTGTGTTCCAAGAGGCACGCTCATCCATAAACACACAAATATACGTACAAGGGGGCTTCGAAAAGTTCATGGATTGGCGGATTTGAGAAGGAAGAAAGATGGCTGAGTTAGGCGTGTCATAGAGAGTAGGCCTGCTTCTGATTGCTTATGGGCCTTCTTCATCTTAAGAACATTTTCCTTGGCCTTGAAGTGCTTTTATATTTTCTTTATCTCAAAGAAAACAAAATTCTGAACTCAGGACTTGGCAAATATTTCTCTGTTGTCTGGAGCCACTTTCCATGTTCTTCAGATAGGGATCCTCATTCTCTATAGCTTACTTCCAGGATTTGGAATGGAAAAGATCATTTTTCTTTTTTTGTTCCCCCTCTCAAATTCACCACAAAGAAGTCCCTAGGATGCAGTCATCATGCGACTTCTCTGAAGAATTAACTGACATGTCTTCTGCTGCTATTTGCTGAATTGTAAAGAAATTGTTTTGAAAACTGAAGTCTGGTGTTAATTTGAAACACATGCTTTAATGGTGGTATTTGTGAATTCTTTACCTTTTGCTCCATACAAGAAGCCTAAGTAAGCCGCAAGCAGGGACGACAAAAAAAAAGCTCATGGAAAAATTGAAAGATAATGGCATTTTTCCACAAACTTTTGAAGGCTGTGTTCTTTTTCTTCCTCATGGTGGCAAAATGGCCATAGATGCTTCTGACCTCACATCACACCAGAGAAGGCTTCTCTTCCTTCAACCAACCACTGATCCTAACAGCTGGGCTTTACTGTAATTGAATCACCTGTGATTGCATTTGAACCAATCAGTAGGCCAAGAGAATAGGTTTATGCAGATGAGACAGAGGGTGGAATCAATGTCATCCAAACAGCATGGAAGGGGAAAGAAGGGATGTTCACTCGAGAGGCAACCCAATGCTTACCACAGGGTTAACACAGCTGTTAGGTGGTGGCACATTCGTTGGAGGTTCTAAACCCACAAGCTGCTCCAAAGGAGAAAGATGAAGCTATCTGCTCCCGTCAAGACTGACAGCCTCAGAAATTCTAAGGAGCAGTTAGAACTGACTTGGTGGCAGTGCATTTGGTTGGGGTTTTTTTGGTGGTTTCCATTTTTTCCCCTTTAGCTGGTTAGTCCTTTCCATAAAGGAAACTCTTCTCAGAAGTCCATTTAAAATAGTATCTCAAACTAGACTTAGGAAAAACCATAAAGTACTTTTATATCAAATATATGATATATACCAGATTTTTCCTTTTTTTATAATTAAAAAAAATCGCTTGGTAGGACTGATGTTTTGGACTCGTGGTGTGGCCACTGGATGGCACTTCGCATCATAAAAATCTGTCAAGAAGGTACTAGTTCTAGAAATTAAGGTGCATTCATGCATTGGACTATAAAGTGATTGTTGATGTTAAGCATCATCTAGTTGATTACGACTCACAGCAACCCTGTATAGGGTTTCCGGGGAGTGGCTGGTGAGTTTGAACCGCTGACCTTGTGGTTCAAACCAACCTTGTGATCTAGTGCATTATTCCACAGCACCACACTAGGACTAGAACTTGGGTATTCCAGCTTTTGCTCCATTGCTTTTCTGAAACAAGATTTTGGGGTCTGTATTTCTCTTTCTCCCTTCTCTTTCAACAGTATGTGAAAGCCAAGTGCCCTAAGGCGAACTTGCCCCATGTCTATGCCCTGGAGTTACTGACCATCTATGCCTGGGAAGTGGGTACTAAAGAGAGTGAGAATTTCTGTTTGGATCAAGGCCTTACCACTGTGATGGAACTGCTCCAGGCATATGAGTTTGTCTGCATCTACTGGACCAAGTACTACACTTTCCAGAACCCAGTCATTGAGAACTTTGTCCAAAAGCAGCTCAAGAAACAGAGGTACTGGACCATGGTCTGCCCACCATGTCTCATCAAGAAAAGAAAGATTGGAGGGAAAGGTTGTATATGGCATTATGTTGTTGTTGCTGTTACTGCTGTTATGTGCTGTTGAGTGGATGCACACTCAGCATGGGGTTTTCAAGGAGTTGCTGGTACATTGGAATCACTGACCTCCAGGTTCACACTGACCTTGTGGCCCAGTGCTTATCCTACAGCGCCATACCAGAACTCGATTATGGGTGGGTTTTATTAAGTAGTGGGGTCCCTGGGTGATGCAAACAGTTAAGTGCTTGGCTACTAATAGAAATGTGAGTCCATCTTGAGGTGCCTCAGTAGAAAGTCTGGTGATCTACTTCTGAAAAATTAGTCATTGAAAATCCTGTAGAGCGCAGTTCTACTCTGACTCATATTATGTTGCCAGAAGTCAGAATCAACTCCATGGCAACTGGGTTGATTTGTTTTGTATCAAATAGTTTCCACAAGGAGCCCTGGGGACACAGTGGTTAAGAGTCAGAATTGACTCGATGGCACCCAACAAGATACCAGATAAATATTCACTATTGTGGTGTGGTGCTGTGGGATAAAGCGCTGGACCGTAAGGTCATTGTGAACCAAAAGTCGTCAGTTGAAACTCACCAGCTGCTCCTTGGAACCTTATACAGGGTTGCTATGAATTGGAATCCACTGGGCAGCACTTAAATACACACAGCATAAACATTTTAGCAAAAGCTGCCATGCCCCACCTCTCTCTCCTTGACCTACCTGCCTGACTTGGCATCTGCTATTGCTCCAGCATGCCTTTTGGGGCCTCACCACACCCCCAAAATCTTGAGCAAAGACTCAGAGTACTCTCTCCAAGAGGAGCTCTTGTAACTCATGATATTTTGGGGTGATCCTGGACCCAATGGCTTGCTGAGAAGGCTTCTTTCTGGCTGGCAGGCCTCCAAAGCAAAAAGAACCCGGGCACCCTTTCTCTGTGTTGCAGACCCATCATCCTGGATCCCGCTGACCCTACCTGTAATGTGGCAGAAGGGTACAGGTGGGACATAGTTGCTCAGAGGGCCTGCCAGTGCTTGAAACAGGACTGTTGCTACGACAACCAGGACTATCCAGTCCCCAGCTGGAATGTGAAGGTAATAGCTCCTCTCCAGGCCATCAGGGAGGGGCTAACAGCCAACAGAACATTAGCATCAGACTTGGTTTGAGACTCAGTTGCACCACTCACTAGCTTTGTGAACTTGGGAAAACGATTTAACTCTCTGAGCTTCAGGCTTCTTATCTCTACATTTCCTTTCTCCTTTTTCTCTTTACCATAACCTCCCCAAGAAACATTTACACTCTCCCAAACATCCTTTGTTGAGCTGACCCCAGCCAAGTCAACTCAATCCATTGTTTTGTGCCAGAACTGGGACTGTTGTTGTTAGGTGCCATCGATCGGTACTGACACATAATGACCCTGTGCACAACAGAATGAAACACTGTCCAGTCCCGCACCAGCCTCACAACCGTTGCTACACTTGAGTCCATTGCTGCTGCTACTGTGCCAATCCATCTCATGGGGTCTTCCTCTTTTTCACTGACCCTCCACTTTACCAGACATGATGTCATTCTCCAGAGACTGGTCCCTCCTGATAATAGGTCTGAAGTGTGAGTGACGAAGTTTGGCCATCCTGGCTTCTAAGGAGCACTCTGGTTGCACTTCTTCCAACACAGATCTGTTGGTTCTTTTGGCAACCCATGGCACTTTCAATATTCTCCTCCAACACCATAACTCAAAAGCATCAATTCTTCTACAGTCTTCCTTATTCACTGTCCAACTTTCACATGCATATGAGACTATTGAAAATACCATGACTTGGGTCAGGCATGCCTTAGTCCTCAAAGTGGCAGCTTTGTTCTTCAGCACTTTTAAGAAGTCTTGTGCAGCAGCTCTGTTTAATGCCATGCTATTTGACAGAAATAGAGCTTGGTGCCTGTCCTCAAGCAGTCCACCATAATTTGCCAAGAAACTAGTCCATGAAATGAACTTGCATAAAGCAACTTAAAAGAATTACCAAAGAAGACAAGATAATCAGAAAGCACAGAATGCTAAATAATATTATAATATAATCCCAAACCTATGGTAGAGGCCAAGATCATAATTATCGATCACTTCCACATCACACTTTACAGTTTGTAAAGTATTTGCCCAGACACTGTCTCAATTGGTCCTTGCAGCATATCTATAGAGAGGTCAAGGATTGTTTTTATCATCATCATCAACCCCCTTTTACAGATGAGGAAATTGAAGCTGAGAGCAGTTAAGTTAATTAAACAAGATGATACTGCTAAGAATCAGCAGAGCTAGGATTCACACTCAGGTCTTTGTTGGGCTCTGGAAATGGAGAATAAATGTCATCTGAAGTTTAAGTTAGGGCCAGAGAAAACTCCAGGAAAAAGTAAGGGCTTAAGGTGAGCCCTACAATCTGGGAAGGGATCTAGAAGCTCAGAACAGAGGGCTTTCTATACAGGTGGGGCAATGGCCTGGAGGTAGGAAGAAGCAAGATGTGTTCAGGAACAACAGACTGATCTACCTGAAGAAGATAGTAAGCAGAAGCTGAAATGGTGGCTGAGATTACAGAGGGTGTGGTACTGTGGGTTAGTGCGCTGGGTTGGAAGGTTGGTGTGAACCACAGGTTGATGGTTCAAACTCACCAGCTGATCCTCGGAATCCTTTACAGGGTCACTGTGAGTCAGAACCAACTCAACAGCACATAACAAAAACAAATGCTGCTGGTGGTGCTATTGTTGAAAAAATGAGGAGAGGTGAAGGAAACTTCTGAATGTCAGATAGAGAAACATGGACTTAACACAACTCCTTCTCTCTCCCTTTCAGAAGGCACGGGATATCCAAGTGACAGTGGAGCAGTGTGGTTACTTGGATTTGATCTTCTGGGTAGATCCTTATGGGTCCATAAAGAAGATGAAGGAGAAAATCCGGCAAAGCCGTGGCTACTCAGGCCTGCAGCGTCTGTCCTTCCAGGAGCCCGGCGGTGAACGGCAGCTCCTCAGCAGCCAATGCTCCCTGGCCTATTATGGGGTCTTCTCCAACATCCGCATCTATCTGCTGGAGACATTCGCCCCTGAGATCCAGGTCTTTGTGAAGAATCCAGATGGTGGGAGCCACGCCTATGCCGTAGATCCCAACAACTTCATCCTGAGCCTGAAATATCAAATTGAAGACAAGCTGGGGCTGCTCAGAAAACAGCAGCAGCTCCAGTTCAGAGGCCAAGTCCTGCAGGATCAGTCAGATTTTGTGAGCTATGGCATCCAAGACAGTGACACCCTCATCCTCTCCCAGAAAGGAGCGAAAAAGGCTTCGCTTTCACCCAGGTAGTTGCCTCTGGGAAACATCTCTGCGCATTGAACTTGTCATCAAATCCAGACCTCATCTGTCAACCAAATTCCCAGTTCTCTGCAAAGCTTCCTGTCTTAGCCAGCTTTGTAAATAGCTACCCTAGGCCTGCTGATGGGGGAGCGAGGAGGGATGTGAGAATGAATGCACAGATCATGGCCATACCATTCACAGTACAACTTGTGAGAGCCTTGTTTTTCCAAGTCTCCAAGGAGTCCCAACTTTGACATGGTACATGTAGTCTTTCCACTTTTTTGTTGCTCATTTTGTTACTGGACAAAAGTCCAACCACCAGTCACTGTAGCCAATATCAGAGACGGGGTAAGAATCTATATATGTTTTATGGACACATCTGGAAGGCAGCAAGAACCCTTCTCTGAAAGGCTGTCTCCCCCCGCCGCCCCCCCATGCAGTTAGAACTCTTATACCGCTCTGGGTAGCAATCGATCTGCATCATTACATCCTTGCCTCCGAGTTTTATGGCTGTCGTCCGGGGATACATTTTGTGTCCCACTGAGGTACAGTGTCACAATCATTCTGGGACATGATTGCCCTCTGGTATTCCTTCTGGCTTCTCTTCTTATCCTGGGTTCAAATCAACAACGCAGACTAAATCTTTAATCTATATGTTCCTGGAGCACAGGGCAGTAATGCTTAGGAACAATGATTAAAACATGATTTGAACAGAAAGGGGGAAAAAATAACTTATTAAAAACCCTTCTCTCATTCTCTACTGTTATCGTATTAGTCTTTTATCTATAAGACCTGCTTCAAATGAAAATAGCTACTTTGCTCAAGGTTGTGATGTTCTGGGTGGGAGTCCATGCTGACAGGACCTCGGTTAGCTCTTCTACTAGAGAGACAATAGGGAGTGGTCTGAATACAGCATCAGGTTATTTTTCCAATAGCTAGGAGTAAGATTATTCCTGCTGGTGCTGCTCAACCAGGTACGATTAGGCAGCCACCAGAGCCAAAAGCATTCCTCTTCCTGCTTGGTATCCTGTGTTACTGTTTTTACTTGATGCATTTTTCCCCCCTTTATGAACTGCAAATTATCAGAGAGGTTAAAATACCATGTTATTGTTATTAAGTGCCTTTGAGTCGGTTCTGACTCATAGTAACCCTGTATAGAGTTTCCGAGGAGCAGCTGGTGGGTTTGAACTGCCGATTTGTGGTTTGCAGTCCAGTGCTGATCCTACAGCACCACACCTTGATTATGTTTTAGCAGCAGGTAGTCAATTGCCACCCTATTTTTCAGGACCACCTCTCTCCACTGGCCTAGCTCTACGTATAAGGCAGTGATAGATAGCCTGGGAGGTAGCATTAAGGGTCTGCTGATTTCCACATTTAGGGTCACGACCACAGCAGGCATCACAGAAAGGGACAGGACCACTTATTCACCTGGACCAAACAGACAGAGATCGCTATGGCAGTCAGGGGGCAGCACTAGCTTGTGGGTGATTCAGTGACGAGGTCTATCTGTCAGATCCTGTCACTGGGGTAGGAAGGTGGTGAGCCTTCTAAAACTACAGGGTGCTCTAATAGAATTAGCAGGATGTAAGAGAAGGCCTTAATTTCCCAGAGGAAGAATCACTCCACTGGTAATTTGCAATGGGTGCTTTGGAAGGGTAGTTCCTGAATCTTGCTGCAATTCAGAACCAAATTGTTTAAATTCACACATTGGGGGACATGTACTCAAAGGAGGAGCAGGTATCCTAGCTTGGTATGCAGGAAACTGGACCCCTGTCTTTCTAGTTACCATCATACTAGGTCCAACACTGGGTGCTGGGTGTTACTGCTCCTAGGGTGATGGGGAACATTTCTTGGCCCATCTCAGTAGTGTCCTGGACCTACCTCCAGAGATCATTATAGGTGAAGTCTACCGCATCATCCTTATACATGGAGGGCACACCCTGCTGAGCTATGTTATAGAAATACTAACCCCAATAAGGCAGGAGGAAAAGGTTTGTTCAACAAACAATTCCTGAATTTGGAAAAGGTCTAAGGGCAATGCCTGGTCCCAATGTAGACGAATTTCCCGACAGAGTTTTGCAATGTGTTTCTTTTAAGTATGGTGCATTTTCTCCACTTTCCAGAACAGTGGGGTCTCCATGCTGTGTGTAATTGCCATTTCATTTGTAGGTGTCTGCTGCTCGGTTGTCACTCTGAACACTTTTGGGAAGTCCAAACCTAAACATAATCTTCCTCAAAATGATTTTCACTACTTCTGAAGCTCACTCAGTTCAGGTGGGGAAAGCATCTACCCAACCAGGAAAGGCGTCTATAAAACTCAGCAATATTTGAGTCCAAACTCAGGGACATCTGCATGAAATCAACCTGCCAATGTTCGAACACTTGTCACCCTGACATTGGTGCCCGCCACCCTTCTGTCCTACGTCTGACTTGGGATTGTTCTTGAGGCAGTTAAACAGAGCTACCTTCCTAGATTTTTGCTAGTCCCTTGTCCTTGATCAAGGGCCAAATGAATTTCTCCAGGGTCTCTTACCTGCAGTGGGCCATTTCATGGGCTCATTTAAGAAGAACAGGGGCTGGTTTTCTAGGAACCAGAATCATTCTATTGTCATTCACTTTCCATCCCTCAACTTCATTCTTAAATCCTGTTGCCTCTGCCAGACTCAAGTCCTCTGGCACATAATGAGGCTGGTACTCAGTCAGGTTTGCATATGGGAACAAAGGGGCTACCAGCTCAGCTTTCAAAGCTTTTGGGGTTTTCTGATGGTCAGGGTAGTACATTACTGTCACCTTCTAGGAAAGCTGAGCAGCATCCAGCAACCAGAAGATTTCTGGGACGCACTTAATGCGTCTGTTGCTTCCATCAGGAGTCCCCTTCATTCTACATTGTCCCATGCACATGCAAAACGCAAAGTCAAAGGGGAAGAATTTCAAGCTGGTGGTGATGTGGGTTAATGCGCTGGACTGCAAAGTTGGAAACCCTATACAGGGTCGTTACGTGTTGGAACCGAATCGACAACACTCAACAATAACAACATACACATTCATAGTCTTTCTTGTTGACATTTCTAATGCTCTCATTAAGGCAATCAGTTCAGCCTCTTGGGCCAAGGTTCCCAACAGAAGGGCTACTGCCCTCACGAGGCCTTATAAGGTCTCAATCGCATACCCCGTTCTCCAAGTCCCTTTCTCCATGTAATTATTTCCATCCACAAATAATGTACAGTCCACCAGACATAACAAGTCAATACTCTCCAGTACCTGGTTTCTTAACTGCTGGGGCCAACTGCCACGTCGGACAATGGGCTATTCTCCACGGCCTGTGCAGAGAGATTAAACCTGAGTAGGGGTGATGGGAGATGAGAAATTAAAAAAAAGACATAAGATACATTTGACAATAGTAAAATTGGGACCAGGTGGGATACAGCACTCTGATGGAGATACTGCGGCACAGACCAAGGCAGAGAGTTTATTTGATACACAGCTCAAGGTGAGGTGCTTGAGGGAGGGTAAGGAGTACAAGAACATCTTGTACTGAATGAGCCCGCAATAAGCGGAACTTTATCAGAAAAACTGTAACTAGTGGTAGCTAGCTGAAACACTGATTAGGGCAGCTAGAATGTTGCGCAGCCTGAGCCAAAGGACATAGCTAAATACAAGGGAAGACCTTGCAACTTCCCTGTCCCCTGAGGCAGCCCTGCCAGTTCCTCAGGGGTGGAGCTTGACTAGGAAGCAGCCCGAGTGTCTGGACCACAACTGTTCAGTTGCAATCCTTCAGTCAAACTACCCCCAAGTCAGGGACCTTCTGCTCAGCTGCTACCAACACTTAACCAGAAGGATGGGGGTATTGTAATGAGATTGTTGTTGTTGTTGTTGTTGTTAAGTGACATCGAGTCAGTTCCAACCCACAGACACCCTGTATAGGGTTTCCAAGGAGCAGTTAGTGAGCTTGAACCACCAACCTTGCGGTTCAAACCAACTCGCATTAACCCACAGCGCCCCACCACGAATGATGTGGCAGAATTAGTTCATGTTCCTTGAATTTACTTATGATGAGGGCTATGCCTTCAAGGGCCTTTTTCCTTAGGGATTATTGGTTTCTGTGGCGTGGTGGGCTCCCAGGCTGCAGTCAGACTTTGACAGGGAATGCTCACTTGGCTCTTTGCAGAGTTTCGTCAGCCCACATGAAGGAGTTTACCTGATTGTTGATCTCTTTGGACCACCCCAGAATAACTTCAGAGTTTGGATCAGTAACTACCAGACATGTTCATGAGGAAACTTCATCTGCAGACTCTTGGTTTCAGTAAGAGATGTTATCTGTACATGTAACTTTGACTAGTTACATACTAGGCAAGCATGTATAGGAAGCAGTGTGTCACTCCCCCTCCCCCAATGAAACAGTCTAGGGGTTTCAGGAAGAACTCAGGCCTCCCTGCAACTCCAGTCATCGTCACTGAATGGGACGATGGGGAAGTCAGAGGCATACTGGCCACTGGAATAAGTGGCCCCAGCAGCCACCAGAAAATCCACAAATTTTGTCCCCCCAACTGTTACTTTTAACCAGGGTTCCTGGGAGAGCAATAGGAATGGCAGAGGTTAATGCCAAGTCATACTGACCCCCAGAGACCCTCAGTCTTCTTCAGACAAGGCAGCTTGTTCAGCCATTTGTCAAGCTGGAGGGTGGCTTTTCCTGTCAAAATGTCCCCAGTGATTTGGGTACTCATTTTTCCAGTGTCCAGGATTTTTGCAATAAGCACATTGATCATTGCTTAAGACCTTCCTTCCCTTCTGGGGTCCTCCCTGGGGCCCCAAAGGCTTACCTCTTGTGGTCTCTAGGATGGCAGTAACTGAGTCTTCTTGTGCTCTCAGTTGTTAAATATCCTAAAGGCGATGTTGACCAGCTGGGATGAATTCATGCCGATGAAACATTGAATTTCTACAGTTTCTTTCTAATATCAGGGGTACTTTGTAAGATAAAACTCATGTTAACCATTGAACATTTGCTGAGTCCTTGGGGTAAAGGTCTGTGTACTTATGGTAAGCCTGCTAGATTTATTCGAGGAATTCAGAGAGGTCCTCAGTTGACTTCTGCTGAATGGCCTGTACCACATTCAAACTCTTCTATTTAGGAACCCCCTTCTTCACACCTCCAAGAATGCACCTTTCATAGTGCTCCAGCCACGCAGGCCCCCGTCACTTGGATTCCAATTTGGCTCAGTAGAGGAATTGCCTCAGCCAAAGCCAGGGTCCCATTCAGGTTTTCTCCATGGAAGTGTGCTGCTTCATCGGGTGCCTTATCTCAAACCAGTCTCCTTTCATCAATGGTCAGGAGTATGGTCAACAGAGCCTGAATACAGGCCCGATTAGAATGATGGGTAGCAAAAATAGTTATTAAATCTATTGTTTTGGCTGGTTCATTTTGATAGAAGGGGTTTGAATTGTTCCTATTTAACAAGTCCGAGGTAGAGAAAGGAGTATGTGTCCAGTAATATCCGGCAGACTGTCTGTCCGGATTCAACCTTATGGACATCTGCCAGAAGGGATATTGCCCTGCCTCTGTTCCAGGTTGTTGTTGTTGTTGTTAGGTGCCATCAAGTTGGTACCAACTCATAGTGACCCTATGCACAACAGAATGAAATATTGTCCAGTCCTGGGCCAACCTCACAACTGATACCATGCTTGAGCTCATTGATGCTGCCACTATGCCAATCCATCTTGCTGGGGTTCTTTCTCTTTTTCTCTGACCCTCCACCTTACCAAACATGACACCCTTCTCCAGCGACTGGTCCCTCCTGACATTATGTCCAAAGTATGAGAGATGAAGTTTGGCTATCCTGGCCTCCAAGGAGCACTCTGGCTGCACTTCTTCCAACACAGATCTGTTTGTTCTTTTGGCAGCCCATGGCACTTTCAATATTCTCCTCCAACACCATAACTCACAGGGTAGTCCTCCACTTAAATGGGCCCCTTGCTGAGTATGGGATGGAGAAATCACTTCCAAACTGCTTTCCTTAGCAGCTGGATCAGGCAGGGCTGGTTCACTAGTTTAGGCTGTAACTTTCACTAATAGGTACTGCTGGGCATCAGGAATCATAGGCACAGTACATTAGTTACGGAGTCCTGGTGTGGTGCTGTGGGTTAATGCGCTGGATTGCACAGTCAGTTTGGACAGTGAGGTTGGCGGTTCAAGCTTACCAGTCACTCCTCAGAAATCCTATACAAGGTTGCTGTGGGTTGGAGCCAACTCAACAGCATTGGGTTCTGTTCTATATTAACAGTCATCAGGGCAGACCTGAGGTTTTTCAGGCTTTTTGTCTGCCTCATTTGGATGGTTAGGTTCTTTTTCCCACTATACCACCATTTATACCTGCATTTCTATTGTACAAAATCACAAAAGTCTGCATGTAAGGGATCTCATGCCATTTTCCTGATCTTTGACAAAGCAATTCAAACTGCAAGAAAGCATAATAATTTAAGGATCTATTCAAAGGCCAGTTTCCTTCATATTCTAGATTGTACATAGGCCAAGCTGTATTGCAGTAGTATGCCATTCTTTTTTCAGTCGTAGAGGCATACTCATAAACAAACCAATCAGACAGGATTCATCTCAAGAACAGCTGTGATTGGGGGCGGGGCTATAAAGGCATGAAGTGGCTGGCTTACAAACTTTCATGGGTATGCTTAGTTTCAGAATGAGGAGGGGAAGGTGGAATCCCCACTGAATAACTTTCCTTTTTTCCAGATGGGTCTGGTGAAAGGGGGTGGGAGATGATGTTGATAGGATTTGATGATTCAGTTGTGAGTAATTGTTGGTAGGATTAACTGTGATTGTCAAAACTGAGGTTGTAAAAGATATGTAAGAAAAAAGGAAAGTAATTACTCTTTCATTTCAGGAATAGATGATCCCAGGACCATCAAGAAGGAAGAGGAGCTTGTGTGGAGCATGAGATCCTTACCTAGAAAAGTGGTGATAGCAGAGATGATGGCAGAACCAGTAGCATGGAGAGACAGAGTGACTGTGGGCTCTAGGCTCATGGGTTGAGTAAGGCTGTGTACCTGTGGGCAGGAGGCTGGCTTGCAGAATGTGCCCTTTGGATATTTAAATGAATATGTATTATTTGTTTTGTTATGTATGCATCATATTTTTACTTTGCTCATTCATGAAATATAGGATGTAAATGGGGAGCCACAGGGAGGAAGAAGGATAACTAATGACCACGGACCAAAAAAGCTGTGAGATATATACGTAAAGAAAGCAAAAGATCATTCAAAAGGAAAATAAGACCAAAGTGGATGTCAGAAGAGGTTCTGAAACTTGCTCTTGAGCATAGAGAAGCAAAAGCAGCTGGAAGAAATGGTGAAGAAAAAGAACTGAACAGAAACTTTCAAAGGGCAGTTCGAGAAGATGAATCAAATATTATAATGAAATGTGCAAAGACCTGGAGTTAGAAAACCAAAAGGGAAGAACACACTCAGAATTTCTCAAGCTGAAAGAACTGGAGAAAAAAACCCAAAACTCAGGTTGAAATATTGAAGAATTCTATGTAGCGATGTAGATAAGCCCTGGAAAGCTGAAAGGTCAGCATTTCAAACCCATCAACTGCTTCTTAGAAACCCTATGCTGGGTCGCTATGAGTTGGAATCAACTCAATGACCCAACAAAATGTGGAAATCACTGAACAATATCATTAATATCACATGGAAGCCAATTGTAAGAGTACATCAACAGAGAGCTGCCAGAAATTCAAGCCAGATTCAGAGGAGGATGTGGACTGAAGGACATCATTACTGAGATCAGATGGCTCTTGGTTGAAAGCAGAGAATTCCAGAAAGATGGTTACTTGTGCTGTATTGACTATGCAAAGGCATTCGACTGTGTGGATCACAACCAACTGTGGATAACATTCCAAAGAATGGGTACTTCAGAACATTTAATTGTGCTCATGAAGAACCTGTACATAGACCAAGAGGCAGTTCAAATAGAACAAGGGGATACTGAATAGTATAAAATTAGGAAAGGAGTGCTTCAGGGTTGTATCTTTTCATCATACATATCCAATCTGTATGGTGAGCAAATAATCTGAGAAACTGGACTTTATGATGGAAAATAGGATATCAAGATTAGAGGAAGACTCATTAACAACCCGTGATATGCAGATGATAAAACCTTGCTTTCTGTAAGTGAAGAGGACGTAAAAATACTTATGAACATCAAAGATCACAGCATTCAATATAGATTGTACCTCAAAGTAAAGAAAATGAAAATCCTCACTACTGGACCAATACCTAACATCATGCTAAATGGAGAAAAGATGGAAGTTGTCAAAGACTTCGATTTGCCTGGATCCACAATCAATACTCAAGGAAGCAGCAGTCAAGTAATCAAACCACTAATTGTATTAGGCAAATCTACTACAAAAGATCTCTTGAGGACTAAGGTGTGCCTGACCCAAACCATGGTATTGTCAATCACCTCATGCATGCGATAGTAATATGCATATTTTCCACCAGTTTTTGCTTTTGGAAGGCAGAAAGCGTACTTCCTTTCCATGGGTTCAACAGGCTAGTACAGTCCACATCTTGTGTCCTTCATAACACAAGTACAGACCACAATGTTGTTGGGGGGTAAATTCTTGTTTAGAAAGGAACAAGTAAGTCATCTACCTCTGTCTGAGGCCAGAGGACTTATTTCAGTAGTCTTGATACAATTTTATGAGAAAAGAAAAAAAAAAAAAAAAGCAATCCCCAAACAAAACAAACCCACTGCCAAAAAGTTCACTGTTACTCATCACAACCCTGTAGGATAGACTAGAACTGCCCTGTAAGGTTTCCAGGAGTTCGGTTCTGACTCTGTAAGATCCATAAACCTGCAGGAGTCTCAGAAACCCTGTACAGGGTTGCTATGACTCAGAATAGAATCGAGGACACTTTAGAGTAATACCAATGCTGCAGCTTCATGGGCTAGGCTCTGAGTAGGAAAAAAACAAAAACTAAACCCATTTCCACAAGTCAAGTCCAACTCATAGTGATCCTGTGTGACAAAGTAAAACTGCCCCATAGGATTTTCTTGGCTGCAATCTTTATAAAAGCAGATCACCAAGACTTTCTTCTGTGACATCACTGAGTAGAGTAGACCCACCAACCTTTAGGCTAGTCCTAGAGTGCAAAGCATTTATACCACCGTGGACCTCCAGGGAGTCCTTGTGTGGCATTGTAGTATCAGCACTGGACTATGAACCACATGAGTATGCTTACCCACCAGGTGCTCCTCGGAAACCCTATACAGGGTAGCTATGAGTCAGAACCAACTCGACAACACTTATCAATAATGTGGACCTTCAGTGGGGTTCCAGTGGTGCGCTATAGGATAAGCACTGGCCTGAAAGGTCAGCATGAACTGTAAGGTCGGCAGTGCAAACCCACCACCTGCATCTCGGAAATCCTATACAGGGTTGCTATGAGTCAGAACTGACTCTACGGCGCTTAACAATAACAGACTTCCAGAAGCAACCCTGGTGGACAGTGGTAAAAGCACTTAGCTGCTAATCAATGGGGAGTGCTTCAGCCACTTCTTGGGAGAAAGATGTGGCAGTTCATTTCAGTAAAGATGTATAAACTTGCATGATGAATCTGTGAAACACCTCACAGCATGGTTGAACATTATGCTGAGTGAAATTAGTCAATCACAAAAGGACAAATATTGTATGAGACCAATGTTGTAAAAGGTTAAAAAAAAATTTTTTTTAAAAAAGGTTTTCTTATTGAAACCATGGCAAGGAAATGATATAAAACATTACAATAGAATGAATGTAAAACTAATGTTCTCCCATGTAAACTATCACATAATTCACAATAAAACGTTTTTTTAAATAAATAAAGCTTTTCTTGATAAAAGAAACAATCTATGATGGTTATGGGGAAGGAAAGGAGGGAAAATTACCCACTGGTTAGAGGGTTGTTGTTGTTATGTGCCGTTAGAGTCGGTTCCGACCCATAGCGACCCTGTACAGGGTTTCCGAGGCTGTAAATCTTTACGGGAGCAGAAAGCCTCATCTTTCTTCCTGGTACAGCTGGCAGTTTCAAACTGCTGACCTTGAGGTTAGCAGCTGTATTCATGACCACTACGCTACCACATGTTAACATGGGTGACAGGGTAGGCAATATACAACAAGATTAGCAGAGGAAAGGTGAAGGTAGCAGAAGACAGAGGGAGGACTGCAATAGATAAGTTGTTGTTAAGTGCCATTGAGTCGATTCCGACCCATAGTGACCCGGTATAGGGTGAAGAGAGGTAAATACTGCTAACTATTGGTACGTGTAGGGACGGCAACCATGTAATGAAACAAAGTATAAGATTTGTTGAATATAAAATTGATGACATGCTCTATAAATCTTCATCCAATTCACAATAAATAGTTGGGGGCGGGGGCTTACGTAGACTTGGAAACCCTATGGGGCAGTTCTACTCTGTCTAGGATTTAACTAGGACAATAAATAAAGGAGAAACTAAACTGGATCTAAACCTGGGAACTTATCCCGGTTTGTGTGGTCTTAAGCGATTTCCTTCCTATTGTTACTGTTGTTGTTAAGTGTGTTCCAGTCTTTTCGGACTTAGCGTAGTGGTTACGAATTGGGCTGTGAACCATAAGGTCAGCAGTTCGAAACTACCAGCCGCTCCGCGGGAGAAAGATGAGGCTTTCTACTCCCGTAAGGATTTACACCCTCGGAAACCCTGTACAGGGTCGCTATGGGTCGGAACCGACTCGACGGCACTTAACAACAACACCAGCGACCCTGTATAGAATTTCTGAGCAGTGGGTGTCGATCTTGCGGTTCAGTAGTGCTCATACGACAGCGCCACACCAGCACTCAAATAGTTCTCATTTTCCTAACAGATCTAACAGATCTCTCAGGTTTCAGGATTACATACACCCACCCACTCTATCACCGCCGTCCTGAGAGGTCATGGCCAGTGGTGGCCTGAGCCTGGAACTACAATACCCACAATGCCGTGTATTTCCCGGTTATCGTGTAAGTTCATAAAGAAGAAACGCCAGTGAGGGAGCTCCCCATAAAGCTTTGCGGCAGTTCAAGATGGCGGCTCCCAGGGAGGCTGAGAGTGATTCCGATAGCAGTAGCAGCGATGCGGAGGAGCTAGCTCGATGCCGTGAAGCGGCGAAGCCGGCCTGGGGCTTGGAGCAGCGCCCAATGGGTCCGGAGAATCCTAGAGCTGATAGAAGGCTATGCTCGGAGAGGCCGGCTGAAGAGCGTGAGTTCTTCCTCTGGGGGCTGAGAGGATGGTGAGGAGTTACTGGTATTCGAATTCATTCATGAAGAGAGCTCCAGGGACTGTGAGATTCGAATTCAAAACTTGGTCAGGTGCAGTAGAGAAGACAGTTCTATAACTCCAGTCGGGAATACAAGCTTTTAAATGTCTTTTGAATCCGCTTTGTTCTCCATCCTGGGCTCGCCGTCATCACCTCTCCATTTCCCTGCCTCGAACACATGTAACACATCTCCACATTTTTTGGCAGCTGCAGTCTCACCGTATTTGTTGTTCCTCCACTTGAAACCGTTCTGTGACTCTCTATTGTCCTGGGGATACATCCATTAGCCTTTGACTGAAATAAAACATCTCCTTCCTTTATGCATGTGGGCAACAACCCATAGAAATTTGGCATGTATTAAAGTTTAAATTTTAAAGCATCTGTCTTGTGGAAGGCTGCAGATTACAGGGGGAACCCTAACTACATCTTGAACCACCATTCAGCCTCCATTTGAGTTCATTCTGATCATTACCAACTATGTCGTTGCTTTGCCTTGCTGTGGAGTTGGTTTCCGAGGCTGTAAATCTTTACGGGAGCAGAAAGCCTCATCTTTCTCCCGCGGAACAGCTGGTAGTTTCCAACAGGACCTTGAGATTAGCAGCCTGATTCCTAAGCACTACACTACCAGAGCTCCATTACTTTGCCTTAGGACAGTGTTTTAAAAACTCCCCCATTACACTCCCAGCAAGCAGCCGTCTTGCCCTCAAGGAACTTGCCTGCTTAATGATTTACTCGTGCTGATCACCTGCAAGTTGGGGCCCTAGGATCACACACCCCACCATCAAGTAGCCAAATGTTCAAACTGGAACAACCCCAGGACCAATCTCATAAGCTTTTTAAAACTGCAGTTGTGTTTGTTTGTATCCTGGTCATGGTCCTTTCCCTGTCTGCTGCACTGATGAATTGATCCACCACCAAGCATGATTTTGTGACAGATTCTTGTCAGCTATAATGAGCCACATGGCCATGAATCCTTTGGACACCCTATGGTTTCATGTGGATGGTTTAAATCATCTAGATGATTTGTCTTTGTGTTGTCTATGTCCTGCTTGAGGCTGACTAAGGTGGAGGGAAGGGTGTCTCCGGAGTAGAGTCCTAGTGTGGTGCTGTAGGATAAGCACTGAACTGCTGACCTCAAAGTTGGGTTCAAATCCACCAGCAACTCCTCGAAAGGATCGTTATGAGTTGGAACCAGCAGGATAATGCACTGGAGCTCAAGGTTGGCAGTTCAACTCCACCAGCTACTCGTCAGAAACAGGGTCACTATGAGTCGGAACTGGTTCCACGGCACTTAACAACAACTAACGGGTCTCTATAAAATACGTTTGAATTTGGGTTTTTTCCCCCTAGAGTAGCCTATGCCTGTTACTTTGTTCCAGCAGAAATCACAGAGTCTTATTTCACCTGACAGTTGTTACAGATATTTCAAAATAGCATTTTCTTCACAGTTGATGTCAAGTGTCATCAAGTTAGATCCAATTCATAGCGCCCCTGTATAGGGTTTCCAAGGAGTGTCTGGTGAGTTGGAACAACTCACCTACTGTTAGCAATCCAGTGCTTATCCTCTGTGACACCACACCAGGACTCCCCCTTTCACAGTAGAATGTTGTGAAAAATCATTTATGCATTTCTACATTTTAAGATTGCAGTAGTTTTTAGATTTCCCTATTGTTATTGTCAAGTGTTGTCAAATCGGATCTGACTCAGAGTGACCCTGTAAAGAGTTTCTTAGGAGCATCTGATGGAATTGAACTACCAACCTTGCAGTTAGCAGTCCAGTGCTTATCCTACAGTAACACAAGACTCCGACTTCCCTCTAGATCTTATTTAATTAATACTATAATAAAGAAGAACATATATTAACATTACTAACTTGGTATTGTAATACTATGATAGGGATCCCTGGTAGTATAGGGGGTTACGCATTAGGCTGCTAACCACAAGGTCAGCAGTTCGAATCTATCAGCCATTTTTTGGAAGATGGATGAGGCCTTCTGCCATAAAGATTTACAGCCTCGGAAAGTCTAGACAGGATTGCTATGAGTTGGAAGCAACTCCACAGCACACTACCAATACTATGATGACTGCATTTCAGTGTCATTGGCTTTCTTTGTAACAGTATTCTGACAATGGACGCAGGCTTAAGCAGACAGTCAGAGGAGACCATGGCAAAGCAAGATGAAGAAGCTCTGCGTTCGTTGAAAAGGACTTATAGCCCCTTAGTGATCTAGTCCCTGCTTGCCTCTCACTAGTCACTCACATCTGGTCACTCTTACTGCAGTAACCAGATGTGGGTTCCAGACCACACTGTGCCCTCTCATCTCTGCAGTTTTCCGTGCAGGTGCTGTTGACAGATTTGCCTTTCCATCTTCATCCTTCACTGACTGTGAGAACTTGGGCACAAAACCAAACTCTCACTGTACCTAATTGTTCTCACCTGTAAAGTGGGGGTGTGGTAGTACCTAACCCATACGATTGAGATGTAATGTAGATGATGCATCTGTAGTAACTGGCACATAGTAAAGGCCCAGTAGATGTCAGCAGTTGTGTGGCTGATCTGTCTAGATGGACTGCTTTCCTCCCCTACTTACTTCCCACTCATCCTTTAATATCACCTCTTAGGGAAAGTTTTTCCATCCCCCAAGTCTAGGTTAGACACTGTCTTTGTGTCACCTTCATGCTTCGTGAGTGTCCTTTCATGGCTACTGATTTCCTTCTTCCAACATTTGCCTCTTCGCTATGTTCCTCTCGTCCCTGCGTCCTTGATGCTTGGAGTTAATCCTGGCCTATCATTGTTCTACAAGTGAGTGATTCTGTGGTGGAAGCTTCTTGAGGGCTGGGATCTGGTCCATCCCTTCACCATGGCAACCCCAGGGTCCAGCACCACCCAAACCACTTCATCGAGTCCATTTTGACTCATAACAACCCTATATAGGCTTTCTGAGACTGTAAATCTTCACAGGAGCAGATAGATTCGCCTTTCTCCTGCGGAGTGACTGGTGGGTTTGAACCTCAGACCTTTCCGTTAGCAGCCCAATGCTCACCCCATCACACCACCAGGCCTCCTTAGGGCCCTGTACCGTCCTCAGGGAATAGTTGTTTTCATTAGTGAACTTGCCTGAAGGGCATCTCCGGTGAGTGAGGGGGTTTGCTTCTTTGTCAGAATGAGTTACTAGGTGGCAACTTGATATGAAGTGCCAGCTTGTATGTGGGACCTGGACAAGTAGCATGACTTCTGGGAGCTGCCTTTTCCTCGTCTGTAAAATGCCTGACTCTCAGGGCACGTGTGAGACTCAAACCGGAGCAAGCTTTGACCAGCGTATAAATCCTCTGCTGACCAAAGTAGCTATAGCTGCTCATAATCAGTGCCATTTATTGTGTGCCAGGCAAGATACTGGACACTAGATATGCATTCATAGATGATTTATGGGTACTCATAGCCACCCTGAGTTAAACACTCACTTTGAACCCCTGTTCTAAACACTCGCAGGTCCTAAATGTGCCAGGCAGGCTCCTGGTGCTCACAGGTGCTCTTCTCTCTGCCTGGTCTGCTCTTTCCCGTCTGTTCCAGATGAAGCCCACCCTATCTTTGACATAAGTGATGCCTCCACCCAGTATCCTGTCTTCCTCCCCTGCTATGTTTTTGTGTTGCTTGTTAACATGTAGTGATAAAGTTTAAGTGAAGGTTTACAGAGAACATTAGTTTTTCATCTGGTGATAACAAACAACCTTTCTTAAAAACATCTAATTTCATATATTTTACTTATGCATGTGTGTTCATAAGTTCCATGAGGGCAGGCGTATTTGTTAACTTGTTCAACTACCACATCAGGCTAATAATACTAGACATTCGGTATTTGGTGGAGTATTTGATATTCCGTATTTGGCCAGGCATCCCCAGTGTTTTTGTTTTTAACATGGCTAATCCCCTTCTTCTCTGCTCCGTAGCTCTATGCACACAGTCAGGTACAGAGTAGGCACTCAAGACTCTCTGGAATCACATTGCACCTTGACTTGCCTGTTCACTCTGGTGGTTAAGAGAGGGGCTCTGGAGCCAGCTGGCCAGGGTCCGCCTCCAAAATCTGACACTAAATAACTATTTGACTCTGGCTGAGTTGTTTTATATCTCCTCGCCTCAGATTCCTCTTCTGTAAAATGGAGCTAACCCCTGTTTTGGAGTTCTTACATAGAGATAGATAAATTGTACAGGTAAATCACGTGATGCTGTGCCTGGCCCACAACACATGTTGTTATTGTTCATGTTTCTTTAAAGGCCTCAATTTTCATTATCTCCACAGATGCTGCCAGTAACCAGTTGCCTGCCACCAAACCAAGCCTCAGGTACCCACTTTGGTTCAAGTTTCATTCACATAGTAAATAACTGACACACACACACACACACACACACACACACCCGTTGTGTGCCAGATGCTAGGCTGTATTTGTTATTAGTTGGTATTGAATCTGCTCCTACTCATGGTGACTTTTATGTCTTAACGGAATGCAACATTTTCTGCTTCTGTGCTCTCTTTTAATCTGTTGTTGTGACTATGAATGCTAGGCGAGTCCTCATAATAAACAGAATATTTATAGTCCCTGCCTTTAAGGGGGCAGCTTGTGAGCTGGCAGGAGTGAGATCCTTTTGTGTATGTTGTAGGCATAAGGTGGATGAGCATGAACAAGATGCCAATGAGCTGCAGACCACCCCTGAATTCCGAGCCCACGTAGCCAAGAAGCTGGGAGCCCTACTGGACAGGTAACCAAAAGCACACCTTCTCTTCTCCTGCCTTTGTCAATACGAACAGTATGGTTACACTGGCTACGAGCTCACTGCATGCCAGCAGGCACTGTGGCAAGTGCTCGTCACACATGATCTTGCTACACTCGTAATCACGTGACCAGGCAGGCCTCACCATGGCCTTTATTCTCTAAATGGGAAACATAGACTCAGCGAGGGAAGAACTTGCCTGAAAGTCACAGAGAATCGGCGGCAGACCTGAGACTCAAACCCATGTGTGTCTGACTGCATAGCTCATGATCTTTCTCGTGTGTGTGTATGGTTTGGGTGAAAGTTCACAGAGAACATTAGTTTTTCATCCAACATCCGTACACATTTTGTTTGTGACATTAGTTGCAATCCCATCAATGTAGCTGGGTTCCCTGTTTTCATTTGCCCACCTTTCCTGCCCCTTCATGCCCTTTGAACTTTGCTTTTGGGCAGATGCTGTCATTTGGTCTGGCATGATTTGTTCTGAGGAGCACATTCCTCATAAATGTTCTCGTTCACTCTACAGGCCTCTCTGTTGTTTGTGGTCTCGGAGGGTGGGCTCACTTCTGGGTTTCAAAGCTGTCTAATGACCCTCGTCTCAGGGCTTGCACGTGTCTCTATTAGCCGAGTAAATCCAGTCTCTTCAAACTTTGAATTTTGTCCTACATTTCTCTTCCACTTTGTTCCAGACCTTCTATTGTGACCCTCATCAGAACAGTCAGAGCAGTCACCATCTTGTTCCTGAGTCTTTGATTTTCTTCACTTTTGCTCCTGACGGGAAGAGACTAATAGTTGCGTCTTAGATAGCCACTCATGAGTTTTTGAGATCCCAGCCACTGCTCATCAGAGTAGGGTGCAACACATTGTCTTTGTGGACTGTGTTGTGCCAGTTGACCTAGATGTCTGCCGAGACTCATTCCCACCAGCTGTTTGGTTATCAAAGCCCATGCTCTTCACCACAGCATTATCCCATAAGGACAAGAGAGGAGCCCCAAGGAGCAAGAGCTCTTTCCCACCAGTAGAGGGCAAGAAGCAGATGTAATATTTTAGGGCAGCATGTCAATTCTCTTTCTTACAGCACAGGTTGAAATACGGTCTAGAGATTCTGATTGGCTACCTAAAGTAGTTGCCAAAGGTTACAAACCCAAAGTTTGGCTCTAGGAAAAAGGCAGCCTCTCTGTGCCATTGGAGATTGAGATTCCTAATAGGATATTGAAGGCTCTGGGAATTCCTGCAGTAAAGAGACATTGTTTAGTCCGTCATTTCTGCAGCTCATGAGGCCAACATTGTCTTTGCTCAAGGAAGACCAGTCAGCACACCGGGGAACACAGTTGATATAATCTGGTCTAGCGCCATGGTTTCTGTTGTTGAGACCATATACAGCAGAACCTGCACCAAGCCAACCTTTTCTACATGTGGAGTACAGTGACACTGCTGATATTCTCCACATGCAGCCATTATCACCCTCCTTTTGAACATAACTCACTGAACCCTTAAGGCTCCTGTCTTAGGTTTTGAGTTGCTGTGACTCTGATCCCATGTAGATCCTAAAAGAGCATAAAGCTCCAGGCAGATCTGTTTTATCATTTAAGCGAAGAAATTACTATTTAGTTATAATTAGACTTCAGGGGCTATTCTTGGTTTAAAGCTAAAAGATGGTCTCAGGGATCTAGGTTCGGGGGGGGGCGGGATTTCCATTCATCGTGGCACCGGAAAGTTAGGAGTCCATGGCTAGGCTGACCCATAGACTTAGGCTGACCCCAGCACGCAGAGCTAGCAGACATGTTTAGGAAGGTCAGTCAGGGTTTTGACCTGTGGGAGCACCATCTTGTCTTCAGGCCTATCCATCTTCATAGTGAACAAGACCCACTTGACATTACAGTGAGTTACAATGGGGCGTTTCCCCTGGTTTCCCCAAGGGCTTTCTAAAAAGGTGGGTCTCTTGTGTTAGATCACAGCTACTCATCCTCAGCACTGTTGACACTTTGAACTGGATACTTCTATGTGATAAATATAATGGGCTAAATAAGCATTTCTTTGCTATCCACAAGGTCGGCAGTTCAAACCCATCGGCCGCTCCACAGGAAAAAGATGAGGCTCAAGATTTGCAGTCTCCAGCTCTAGGGAGCAGTTCTAGTCTGCCCTGTAGGGTCGCTGTGAGTCAGAGTGGACTTGACTACAGTGGGTTTGGTTATGCGTTGTAGGGTATGTAGCAGCATCTCTGGCCTCCTCCCACTAGATGCCAGTAGCATGCCCATGCCCCTAATTGTGACAACCAAACATCTCTGCAGACATCACACAGTGTTCCCTGGATGAGAACCACCATGTTAGCTCCCTGGGTCAGAGTCTCCACTCCCTCTCCTGGATTTGCTTTCCCGGAACAGGACGTCGGAGGGTGCCTTTGGCGTATATCGGAAGATGTTAGGAGAAAGGACTTGGTGCGCTGCCGTGTTTGCTGGAGGACATGACTGAGAACTGACTCCGTGTGGTGCGCAGTGATTCTGGCATCAGCATCCCAGAGACTCACTGTCTTCGTTCACTAACGCTGCTATGGTACAGATGCCACAAGTGGGCGGCTTTGAAGAGCAGGCGCTTGTTTTCTCACAGCTCAGGGAACTAGAAGTCCGAACTCAGAATGTGGCTCGAGCGGACGTCCTTCTTAGTCTTATTTCATTTCTAGTTACCAGCAATCCTTGGTGTTCGAGGGTTTGTGCATTCATCTACCTACATCACCTTCAGATACATTTGGCTCCCCCTGTAGCTGCTTGCTTTACTCTGACTAATCTGCATTTTAGAACTCAAAGTGATTGGGTTTAGGACACACCTTATACTGACTTAGCAACATAACACACAAAAGAAAACCCTGTTCCCAGACACGATCACAGCCACAGGTTCAGGGCTTAGGAGAATCCAGCACACATTTTGGAGGAGCACAATTTAATCCCTAACCCATGCATCTCTCTAGAAGCACTGAGGGTTTCCAGTTTCCTCTGAAATCCCTCTTCTTCTGGAGAGATATGGCTTCTTCTTAGGTTACAAGTCCTATGGAGCTTGCTGCTGATGTTGATGACAAGAATCCTCTTCAACAGTTTCCTAGCGGCCGCATCTTGAGCACCTGCTTGTGACCAGGCTGGTCACTAAATGTCTGATGTCCCATTATCTCTGTAATCATCATAACAACCCTGAGACTTGTCATCTGCTGATGTTGTTAGGTGCCGTCAAGTCAGTTCCAACACATAGTGACCCTGTATAGGGTTTCCAAGGAGCAGCTGGTGAACTTGAACTGCCAACTTTGCAATTAAAATGGACTTTGCAGTCCAGTGCATTAACCCACAGTGCCACCCCAGGATCCCTGCCATCTGATAGCTTTTTCAGTGTTCAGCTGAGTAACAGAAGCTCAAAGAGGTTAAATCATTTGCAAAAGGAGGCACAGCTAGTCAGTGAAAATGCCATGGTTGTATCTTTGTCAGTCTCCTGGTTGTGATATTGTACAGTGGTTATTTATGCTCCGAGTTACCATTGAAAGAAATCTCATCAAGTGTATATTGGATTTCTCTGTATTACTTCTTACAGTTGCATGTGAATATACAGTTATCTCAAACTTTAAAAAGCAAAACATCAGCAACGACAAAAAACCCACCTTGGCCCTGTTTTGGAGACTGAACTCTGAACCACTTCTCTAGACTTACCGCGTTTCCTTTTTCATGCTTGCTGCTAGGGTGCTCAGAGAAAAATGTGTGCTAGCCAGCAACTATATTGGACTTCTTGAACATACTCCCAACTTCTTTTATTCCCCCTGCCTTGTTTCAAATTGCATTCATCATACTGTACTCTGATTATCTCTAAAATGTCTCTCAACCCTTTCTGGATTAAAGTAGAATTTAAACAAGTAAGGCACTGCAGCCTTATTAAGCTGGTTGCGATCAGTCTGTTGTGGCTGTAGGCAGTAGAATTCATATTTGTTTAAGATCATGCCCCTAGTTATCTAATTAAAAATGTGTTTTGCTGCCAAAAATCTCATTCTAAACCAACTATTTCCTCTCCCCTTAGCTCCATTACTATCTTAGAAGTGGAGAAAGAGCCAAGAAAGGCCAAGGTACAGAAAGCTGCCTCTGAGGATGATGGTGAGTCGTTAAATAAATAGTAACAGCTCTCATTTATTAAACACTTACACTGTGCTTGGAGCAAGAGCAAGCTGAGGCAGCCTGCCCCTGCAAATTACAGCCCCACAAACCCTTGGGGACAGTTCTGTCTGGTCTTGTGGGGTCAGTATGAGTTAGACTTGACTGGTCAGCAGCGACTTTGTGTGTGCCTGGTGCTGGGCAGTACAGCTTGGGTACCATTTCTGTCACATGCTTAGCCCCCACTGTGAGACAGGTATGAGGGCGCTTCAAAAAATTAATGGAAAAAAATCCATTCTCTTTTCATTTTTGAAGCCCACCTGTATTACGAATACACCATTTTCAGACAGGACAACAGAGGCTCTTTCCTCACGTGACCTTGTAGGTCTCACCCTGAGGAGCTTCCAGAGCCTCACCTGTGTGTCTGTGCCCCCTACCTGTCAGCTGTCACTCTGGAGGCTGCTGTAGGGGCTCATTTGTCAGCTCCCTCTGAGGGCTGACTTCTCTCCTGATCTGGCAGCTAGCGTTCCTGCAAACACCCTGTGCTCTGGCTCCAGGAAGCCCACTCCCATGACAGCACGTCCTTGTGTAGTTGGGTGATAGCGATCCCAGGGCTTTGTCCTTGGGACTGGGAACTCACTGAGGGCAGTAGGGGGCAACCTCAGTATCTGGGAGGAGGGGTTGGCATCCAGGGGTGCTGACCCTGCCCCCTTGAACATTAGGCTTCCGCCTTTTCTTCACGTCTATCCCTGGCAGTCCCGAGAAGCAAGCCCCCTCACAGCCCCGCCGGAAGCGACCACCCTCCAGCTCCAGGTGAGCTCTCCACCAGACCACAGGCGTCCCTCTTTTATTCCTCTGTCTTGACTGATACATCATAATCACCATGTGACCCCCAGCCAGGTCTAGGGCAAGAAAGGGGCCTGTCCAGTAGCTGGAGAACCAGGGCATCCAGGCGGGGTGGGGTGTGTGAAGAGGTAGAGTGAAGGTTTACTGCAACAACCCGACCTCAGGTTTGCCCCCTGTGAGACCTGGGCTCTGTTCAGCCCATTTTATAAATGAGGACACTGAGGACCGGAGATGTCACTTAATGAAGTCACATGACTAGTAAGTAGAAAAGCCAGTCTTTTACCCCAGAGTCGGCCTCACTCTCAGGGCTGAGCTCACTGCATCCTTCTGGTGGCTTGGAGAGAGGAGGCCAACTTGGCCTCTGCATTCCAGTTGACCTGGGCTGCCCCTCCCAACCCCTTGCAGCAGCGAGGACAGCGATGAGGAGTGGCAGAGGTGCCAGGAAGCTGCCGTGTCCGCCTCCGACATCCTCCAGAAGTCTGCCATCCACAGCCCCGTCGTGGTGGAAAAAGAGGTGAAAAAGAGGAAAAAGAAAGCCACAGACAAGACCCATGCCAGCTCAGCCACCGCCACCGCCAGCAGGGCCTCGCTGCAAACGCACAAGAAGATGCCAGCCACGCTCACTGGGGACTCAGCATCACATGGGACCAAAAAGAAGAAAAAGGCAAAAACCAGTGAGCCTGCCCACTTCCAGCCATCAAAGAGCACAGCCACCGTGCTTGCCAACTGACCCCAGGCTGTGGGCATAGGAACCACCAGCTCTGAGGACAAGGTGATTCCAGGCCCATACCTCCCTCCGAGGTTAAAGCCTTGGCTGGTGTGTCCAGATCCTCCCTGTGAGGCCCTGATCATGATTGGGGTTTGTCCAAGGGCTGGGAGAACAGAGTGGTTGAAGAGTCAGAGATTGATGCAAGGCCTCTCTTCTCATACTGAGGGCTGGGGCAGACCTGTGGTGCCAGAACATTCCATGGCCTCTGAAAGAAGGAGCCTGTGGTTACTGACTGCCCAGTGGTCACACTTCTGTCTCCCTAGGGCTGGCTAAGTGAACAGATGAAGAGAATTCATTCTCCTTCCCCTGCCTCCTCAGCTCAAGTGTGAGAAACATAATCTTTAGAAAATGAGTTTTCTATTTCTTCCCCAGCCCACATAGACTTGATACAACGCTGTTTAAAAGGGAGTCTATAGATCGTTCCCTCCTGGTTTTCCAAAATTTTCCTCCACTACGTACATGAATATACCACATACCATCATGTCTCTGAGCCAACCAGGTTATTGAAAATAAATCAATGTGGAGCCCAACACTTAGCAAGCAGTCTGGTGTTGTGCATCCTTCAGCGCCAACTCTCCATGAGACCTTGTCAGTACGCACGCCACACACATGGAGCCCTCCTGCCCACACCCCCACAGTCAGGGCTGCAGGAGGCGCTGGACTGCCTGTGGATGATTTTGTGACAAGGAACAGAAGCCCACGTCTAAGTCTCACTCCGACATCTTGCTTCCAAGATACAGCCAGGCCACAAAACCAGACACGGGTACGAGGTGGAGTGCACTGGAGTGCTTCTCTCCTCGGGCCCCGGCTCAACCTGATTACTGAACAAACACGCTGTTTTCAGTACTTTTCTCGTTTGCTTTACTGAATGTTAAATAATTTTACCAGCCCGCCCTTAGCTGGTTACAAGCTGCAGGGGGCACTGGCTGTCCCCAGGCCCCTTCCTCCAGGCCCACTGATGTCCATGTCATCTGCAGCTGCCCCAAGGAGATGAGGTCCCATGTCCCCTGGCCTCAGACAGGGTGGCATGAACTGGCTGCACCTCTCCCTACCTCTCCTCCAGCCACCTTTCTAAGCTCCCAGACCTCCTTCTCATCCGCACCGTGAGCTCCTCCCTACTGGCTTCCCCTCCACCCTTTTGGGAGCTTCAGGCCTGACAGCCTCTCTCAGCCATTTATCCCCCAAACCAAGACAAGGTCTGCGGGGCCCCCAGAGTCAGAGAGCTGCTTGCATGGTCTCCAGCTGGCATCAGGAGGTATGAAGTTCAGGGGAGGTCCAGGAAAGGAAGGTGATGGGAACAGGAGGAAACAATGGATTGGGGCCAGAGCTGGGGAGCCCAGCCCACCTTCCCTGTTCGCATGAGCTGGCTTGACTTGGGCACCTGTACCAGAGGAACCTCTCAGGGAGTCATGTGGTGGGTAAATCAAGAGCTGGGAGGTGGGGAGAAGCAGGGCTGGAGTGGCCGGCTGGGTGATTGGGTCACAGGAGCCCTTGGAACATTTCACCCCAGGGGCAGATGACCTAGGGCCTCTCCACACAGGCTGTGTCCTGACGAGTGTGGCCCTTCAGGGCCCTGAAGCTCTCCACCGGCCCAGGCTGAGCATTCTGTGTCCCCGACCAGCTCTCCACAGTCAACTGAAACAGCCTCCCTCTGCCCACAGAGCAGGATGGGGACCAAGGGCAGCAGCCCTGTGGCACCAAGAGTTTAGCGCAGATGTCCTTCAGCCGGGAGCTGCTGCCCTCATTACCCCACAAGCAGACTGTGCAGGGGGCAACCTGGGAGGCGATTGCCGCGGTTACTGGGAAGAAGAAGCCATCTGTGTAGAGATGAAGGTCTCAATGACACCATGGTTGGTTGGCAGCAGGTGGCTGTGGCCGTTGGTGGAGTCGGAGCTCTGGTACAGCACTAGGCTGCTGGAGGACACTGCAGAGGGAACAAGGCTGCTGGCTGCCCCGCCAAGACCCCCCATGCCCACCCTGCCTGCCTCACCTCACAAGACAGGAACCCCAAAAGACAAACCTCTGTCCTCAGCTCTTACTAAGGCTCCCAGCCACCCAGAGACTGGCTCTTTGGAACATTCTAGTGGGGGTGTTTGAAAAGGCCTGGAGAGATGGTTAAGAGAAGGGGCTTTGAGATGAGACCGGGTTCAAGGCCTGGCCCTGCCACCTAAGAACTGTGGAAGGGGATGCAAGTTCTTGGCCTCCTTGATTATCAACTTTCTCTTCTGTACAGTGGGGGTGACACATGCCTTCCAGGCTTCTGCCAATGCAGAGGGCCCTCCCTAACTGCTGCCCCAGGACTGGTTGAAGAAGCCTGAGGCTTAGAGAGAGAAAGAACTTGTCTCATGTCGTATAGATAGTGAAAGGAAAGGTCATACCCAGCGACCTGGATCCAAAGTACCTGCTGTTGGCCACCATGTCAGACTGTGAACTTGGAATTCGTGGACCAATGTGGCAGTTTAGAGAGCCCACGTTCCATTGTTACTACATGGGAATAGGAGTCCTTCTTAAAACCTATTTGGCAGCTGATTTTCCAATAGAAGCCCCTGGTGGCATAGTGGGATAAAGTGCAAGGCTAGTGATTCGAGCCCACGAGTCACTCCGAGGGAGAAGGATGAGACAGTCTACTCCCATAAAGAGCTACAGTTTCAGAAACCTTAGGAACAGTTCTGCTGTGCCCAGCTGGGTCACTGAATCAGAATCAACTCGATGGCAGTGGGTGAGTATGGTGGTGGCGTTTTCGCTGTTTCCAACTCATTTAATAATGTTAAATCAGAGTAAAACCAAACATGTCCCTGAGTCACCTCTGGTGACTTTAGCCTTTTCCCAGTAGAGGCTAGCGAGGCCCCGCCCTGTGGATTTATACCCATTTGGAACGTCACGGAACCAGGCTGAGCTCAAGCTCCAAAGCCTGGCCAGCTCCCTCTCCTTTTGCCCCTTGTCTGCTGCCCTGTCCCTCGGCTGGGACGGCGAGGCTGAGGGGCAGAGCGGACCACTTACCTGTGGGGCTGCTGCTGAGCCGGTGGGTGGGCTGCAGGTGCTGGATGCCTGCAGGGTCCTGGCTGGGGATGTGGATGGTGGTGGCCTGGGACACTGACGTGTGAAGCCCAGACTCACTGGAGACTTCTGCCTCTGAGGTGAAGACCTGGAGGCACAGAGCAGCCACCTGAGCCCCTGGGTGTAGGGTAGGGTAGGGACGGGGTAGGGCCTGGCCTTACCTGCTTGGTGGGCGTGAGGCTGGCGAGGGCGCTCAGGTTGGTGGTATCGGTGATGAGCATGGTCTGTGGCAGCAGGCCTGTGTGGGTGTACTGGGCTACCTCAGGCTTGTGACTGTAGAGAGCTGGCCAGGAAGAGGGGGGAACGATGACACTAACCTGGCACCCTGGCCTCTTCCTAGAACCTCTAGGCTGAGCACCCTACAGGAAGTGGCCCGGTGGCTCTGGCTGGTGAGGACCCAGCAGAGTTGAAAGAATGAGGCCGAGGTTTAGGTCTCTGCTGATTTCCAAAACTGGGAGTTCCAGGGAAGGCCAGGGGCCTGCTCAACCAGGAGCCCAAACCCAGCTTCTACCAGCCAGCTATGAAAGTGCCTGGGAGGCATGGATATGGATGCCTTAAAGGATAGGCAGGTAACCCCATTAGTGGGTGAGCCGGGCAGAGGGCAGTAATATGGTCCACTCCAGGACACCTCTGAAATATACCCAACGTTTCACCCTAAGCCCCCCGCCATGCACACATACACACTAATAGAGCAAAAATAAACTGTGTTCATGTTAACAGATAAAAACATTACCACATAAGTTCAGACACTTCCAAGCACATATCCAGCGTTATACACAGATCCACAATCCCTTAGAGCCCATTCCGACATTCAGGGAACTTCCAAAACCAAACCATGTTCATAAGGCGGCACTAGGACTCATTTGGAGGCCTAGTGCGGGTTAATGGTGCTGGACTGCAAAGTTGATTGAAACACAAGGTCAAAGGTTCAAGTTCACCAGCTGCTCCTCGGAAACCCTATACAGGATTGCTATCCGTTGGAACTGACTTGACACTTAACAACAACAGTGTCCATTTGGCTACAAAGCCAGACCTGTGAGGCCATAGGAGTCATACCTACTCCTAGGAAACAGTGTTTTCTTTCATGATGTCAAGTTCTGCTTGGGGGTGTTGTGTCTTCTACGAGGGAGCTTCACAAAGCTCATGGAAAGTTTTCATTATTTTTTAATGCCATTTTTCACGAACTTTTGGAAGCCCCCTAGAATGGTATATCTACCTTACTATCCTGAGTGATGCAAAAAACAGTTAACATCTTGGCTGCAGATCCAGAAGTGCCTCTGAACAAAGGTCTGGCAGTCTGTTTCCCCAAAAACTTAGCCTTTGGAAACCCTATGAAGCACGCTCTACTCTGACACTCTGGGGGTTGCTATGAGTTGAAGTTGACAGCAACGGGTTTTGATTTACTTTTCAAAAATCGGAACAATTGTGAATTCTAAAATACAGATGGCCCCCAACGATTTCAGAGGACTGTGGCCTGTATTCCCACATACAGATGTGTGCACACTGTTCAGCACATAAAAATGCAGTGTGTACCCATCTATTCAACAAATACACGCTCACACACATACACGGCTACCACGGATGCACAGTGACACATGGGGGCTCCACAGACACCCTCAGTCACAGAAACATGCACACGCCAACAACAATCACAAAGTGGCATGTTCACTCAGACCCGGCCCCTCCCAGCACCACCACCAGAGTGGGGCAGGGGTTGCTCACCGTGGGGGCTCTGCAGCTGGGCCATGGTGGCCATGAAGGGGCTCTGGGCCACGTGGCTCTGCACCGGAGGCATGAGAGACTGCTGGTAGGACGGGTGCAGCGGCTGCAGCGTGGTCAGGCTGCTGCCCATGCTGTTGATGACCGGCACACTCTGCGCCTGCGTGGACGCCAGGCCTACATGGGGAGGGCAAGAGTCAGCGTATTCCCTCCCCAATACTACCTCCCTGGGCTGGAGGGACCACCTCTTCCCACATCCCAGGAGTGGGGAGAGGAGCTGGTCGGGAGACAGCCCTGAGCCTCTAGCCAGTAACTGGGAAGGGAGCAGAAGAGGTGGATATTGATTCATTCATTATTGTCAAACTGGGTTCCCTGGAGTCTTGGGGTTCCACAGAAGTGCAAGGGCTCTAGGCTGAGTTCCCTGCCCCCTCTGCAGCAGCTCCCTGTCCGTCTTACATGTTGAACTCCTGCATAATAGTTCCAACAAATAAGGACTTTCATGTTGCAACAAATTGTTGCTAAGTGCAGTTGAGTTGGTTCTGACTCATGACGGCCTTAAGTACAACAGAAGGAAACACACTGCCCGGTCCCACGCCAACCTCACAATCATTGCTATGCCAGTCCACCTCGTTGGTGGTCTTCCTCTTTTTCTCTGACCCTCCACTTTCTCTGACCCACCAAGCATGATGTCCTTCTCTAGTAACTGGTCCTTCCTGAGAATGTGTCAGAAGTATAAGAAATGAAGTCTGGCCATGCTGGCTTCTAAAGAGCACTCTGGCTGTACTTCTTACTACACAGATTGGTTTGTTCTTTTGGCAGTCCAGGCTACTTTTAATATTTTCCTCTAATTCCATAACCCAAATGCATCAATTCTATGGTCTTCTTTATTCACTGTCCAACTTTCGCATGCATATGAGGTTACTGAAAATAAGATGGCTTGGGTCAGGCGTACCTTAATCCTCGGTCTGACATCTGTGCTCTTGAACACTTTAACGAGGTCTGGTGAAGCAGATTTGCCTAATGCAATATCTCGTTGGACATCTTGACTGCTGCTTCCACGAGTGTTGATGGTTGATCCAAGCAAAATGAAGGCTTTGACAACTTCAATCATTTCTCCATTTATCTTGATGTTATTTATTAGTCCAGTGGTAAAGATTTTTGTTTTCTTTACATTGAGGTGCAACCCATACTGAAGGCTGTGGTCTTTGATCTTCATCAGTTAAGTGTTTTAAGTCCTCTTTGCTTTCAGCATGCAAGATTGTATCATCTAAACACTACAACCTAGAAGACTTCAATCCCTCTTAACATTGCTTTGTTTTTCCTTTCTAGGCTGCTGCTGTATGTATGTTAGCACTGGACTGCTAACCACCACAAGGTCAGTGGTTTAAATCCATTAGTCGCTACTTGGAAACCTTATTCAGGGTTGCTATAAATTGGAAAGGACTCCACAACACTTAACAACAGGGCGTTGTTACTTATGAGTCATGATGGCACTATGGGTGTGACATTGGGTTGTTAATTACAAGGTCAGGAGATTCAAACCCAGCAACTGCTCCAGGAAAAGATGAGGCTGTCTTTACCTGTAAAGATTTATGGTCTCAGAAACCCTATGGAGCAATTAGTTCTACCCTGCCTGATAGGATCACTGTGAGTCAGAATTAAAGTGATGGCAGTGAGATGCTGTTTTTTAAGGTGCTCTGGTGTCGTAGTGGTTACGAATCAGGCTGCTAACCTCAAGGTTGGCAGTTCAAAACTACCAGCGGGTCCATGGGAGAAAGATAAGGCTTTCTGCTCCCATAAAGAGTTACAGCCTCGGAAACCCTGTACAGGGTCACCAAGAGTTGGAACTGACTCCACGGCACATAACAACAACATCATATGACTTATGTGAGTCTTGGTGTGGTACTGTAGGATAAACACTGGACTGCTAATCACAAAGTCAGTAGTTGGAACCCTCCAGCCGTTCCTTGGATTGCTGAGTCTGACCCGACTTGACAGAACTTAACAGCAACGTATGCCTCATGTATTGTGTCTGTAGCTGCTTCGCCACTTGGGCTGAGACGTTGGTCTGGCCTGTTTTCTCACACTCCCTAGTTGCCTAGTGCCTGCCACACTTGACATATACATATGGTCTGAGTGAATGCATGAGTCCCAATGGCTCTTCAGCTCCTGGAGCCTGCAAGAACCCTTCCCCACCCCCATGCACACCCCCAGGCCTCCCACTCATCCCCACCTGCTTACCGATGACCAGGGTGGAGGCACCCGTGTTGGTGAATGTGGGGCCCAGGGAGGCAGGTTCACCAGGCCCGATGGCCATGACCCCAGGGAGTGAAGCCATGATGAGGTTCTGTGTGTGCTGGTTGAGGCCTGGGGAAGCCTGCTCCAGGCTGTGCAGTGCTGTCAGTGTACTGACTGGGGGCAGGGGGCCCCCTGTGGCTGTGACCTTTGAACAGAGACCAAGCTGAGTCAGATTGGGACCCACACTGCCTCCCTGCTGACCCCAGTAGTCTCCCAGCCAAGGAATCTTCTCATAGGTGATGACACTCACCAGCTTGGTTTCAGTGCTCAGGAGGCTGTGGCTGGGCTCCAGGCCCATGGGGGACACTGGGTGCAGGGGAGTGGACACCGTCACCAAGGGACCACCACTGCTGGAGGGCACTTCTGCCGCCTCACTCGTTGCTGACTGCCCATACCGCACACCTGGAATGGGGTGCAGTGTGTGGCCTCAGCACCCCACTTCCCACACCCACCTCTGTGACCCATGTCCTTCAAAAGTGCCTGGCTTTGCTTAGGCCAGGCCTTGTGTAGGCTGCTTGCCGTTCCTTGAAGGCAAAGACTGCATTTATTAGCGCCATGCCTCCCACTCCTAGTGCAATTCTTGACATGCTGTAGGTACTCAATAAATAAGACAAAGTGAAATTTAACAGTTTTTAAAAAGGCATTTGTAAAACTGAACTTCACATCCAAAATCAATCCTATCCCTTCTGTATACAGGGTTGATAGGGACAGGCAACTTAGACATTGGCCAAAGTGGGAGGGGCTACAAAGGCACAAAGTGACTGGCTTACAAGTTCTCAAGAGGGAGTTTAATTTCAGAGTATGTGGGGAAGGTAGAATCCCCACTGAATAGTTCTCATCTTGTCTAGACAGATCTGGTAAAAAGCTATAGGGATAAGATTGTTATGATTCAATAGGGAGTAATTGTTATCATGACTAATTGCGACTGTCATAATTATGGCAGTCAGTCCAGAAACAGAGAACCTTAGGACCCTCGAGGGAGAGGAGCATGGGCAGAATGTGGGACCCTATCCAGAGGAGTGACACCAGAGATGGAGGCAGAGATGAGAGCATAGAGAGAGAGCAGCTGAGGATTCTAGACTCATGGGAAGAGAAAGACTGCGTGCTGGCGGCCAGGTGCTGGTGGCCAGGGGACAGGCATGCAGAATGTGTCCTTTGGTTGTTTAAATGATTTTGTATTTCTGAGTGTTTCTGTGTACATCCTCCCCCCCCCCCAAAAAAAAAAATCATCATCAAAACAAAGGGAATAGAAGCAAATACTGTTGAATGATGATGCACGGAGGAGATTGTAATCATTGCAATGAAATGATGAATGTAAAACTGATATTCCCCCATGTAAACTAATCGCTCAGTTCCCAATAAAAATTTACCAAGAAAACGCGTTCTTAAAACTGAACTGAGGCTAATGAAATCAAACTGGAGTGAACTGAGTTCAGCAGAAGAACTGAAATCAGTTGAGTTGAGCTGAGTCTAGTTGAATTGAATTGAATCACATCCGATCATATTAAATCCAATTGAATGTAATTGAATTGCATTTTGTTAAACTGAATTAATCGGATGGGAATCAAATTGAATTAAGTTTGTACTAAATTTAAATTGATTTAGATTGAATTATAATGAGTTGAGTTTAATTTAATTGAGTTGTCTTGAAACGAATTGAATTGATTTGACCTGGAATGAACTAGGTGAGTTGAAGTAACCCAAATCAGGTTTAAGTGAATGGAATGCTGTAGTGTGAATGGGGTGAAGAGAAGTGGAATTGTTGGAGTGGAGTAGATACAGTGGAATGAATGGAATGGATGGAGTAAGTAGATTATTGTGGAATGGGTAGAGTGAAGAAGAGTAGAATGGATGGAGTGGAGTGGAAACAGTGGAATGGATGGAGTGGAGTAGATACAGTGGAATGGATGGAGTGGAGTAAATGGATCCAAGCTCAAATGCCGAGAGGTTTGAGTGGCTACTGCCACTGAGGCAAACCTCCCCATCTCTCCCACCTACCCCCATGTCCCTTCTAGAAACTTCCCCAGCCCCTGTACCCACATAGCACTCACCGTGGACTTTACTGGGGGAGAGGGCAGGTGGGGGCAGGCCAGGGGAGCTGTGGGCAGGCAGCGTAGGACCTGGGCCTGGCCCAGATGGTGGCCCACTGTATGTGTCCATGGCCAGCTTGTGCCGAAAGGCTTCTTCTTTGCGCCGGTTGGCAAACCAGTTGTAGACACGCACCTCCGTGACGAGATTGGAGCCCAGTCCTTGTGCCTGCGATGGTGATACCCCTCTCTGGATGCACTCCGCCCTGCAGAGATGCCCACTGATGAGCCTCCTTGGCCAGGCTCTGATGTGAGAGAGGGTTCTAGGAAGGCAGGCTCTACCTCTGTGATTGAGGGTGGTAAGCGGGGTTCCAATCCCAGTTCTGCTCTGTGACAGTGGGCAACTGGCTTAGCCTGCCTGACCAGTCTCCATTCATAAATCAGCAAAATAGCCACAGGGTTATAGTGAAAATGAAATGAGACACGCAGCTACCCAAGAGATCTCTTGGGATGAGGTGGGAGGAGGGATTGCTAGGAATGGAGCTAGGTCCAAGACACTGAGCAGAGCTGAGTTGAGTACTTTCAGTTGTCTGGCTCAGGCTAAGCCAATAGCAGGAGCTCTCCTCCCTTCCGTCCCCAGCCTTGTCCCAACCCTGATCAAATCAGCACTGCAGAAGGCCCGGCCAGCCATTGTACCTGTTGCATTCCTCCACCAACGCCTCTCGCTCCTCCTTGCTGGGGTTCTTTTGCCTTTCATAGGCCTGGAACAGGATCTGCTGGGAAGCTGGACCCCACTTGAATCGATTCCTCCGCCCTTTCTTGGTTGGCAGCTCATCGCCGGTGGGCTCTTCAATCAACCCACCCTGTCCTGCATGCGTGAACTCTGCAGACACAAAGAGCCATAAGCAGGGCCCTACCCACTCCTACTGTCCCACATCAGGTCACCTGCTCACATCCCAGATTCTCATCCCCAGGGTACTGAACTATGGATCTTACCACTAGAATTTAGAAATCCTCTAATCTAGTGATAACAAACACACAACACAGCACATATACCATTACAGTATTAACCTGTGCAGACATTACTAATCAATCCCTGCACACTTTCCTACTGAAGATTTAATTTCCAACCCTTCTCAAGAGAAAACTCTTAAGTAAGCATTAGCAATTGTTCAGATTTGGCATATTTGCTATCCCCAATTTACAGCTGAGGCTAAGGGAGGTTAAATGTTTTTTCAGTAGTGCAGAAGCATATACCATATCTCCTGGGAAGATTCAGAGCTATGTTCAATTTTCTAGACTTGGAAACCAGCCTTAAAATCAGAGCGTTGGCCAGGAGTGAAGAGAGACAGACGATCCTCATCAGCTGGTTCCACTTTATTGAAATCAAGTCTATCAGCTGAACCCTGGGCATGGCACCACTGGAACAAGGCAAACAAGTGCCCAAATATTTTTATGCGAGTGGATGAAGGAAGATTCTGAGTCCAGTAAGCAGCAGGAGAGCCCTTAGCATCTGACTGCCGAGAGGCAGAAACAGATCCCTGTGCTTGGGGGAGAGGTGTGATTAAACCACCAAAAGCCAGCCTTTCCTTGCCAGGCTCTTAATAGCATGCTTCGCCCAGATTCCAACATCCTCAGCAGCTGCGGCGTGAACACCCACTCACACTGATTCTCCATATGCCATCCTGTCTTACAAGCCATACCCTCAGCATGGCCCCAGGCTGAGGGAAACCAGACCAAGAGCTGGGGTATAACACCAGAAAAAATTTAAATTTTTCAACATAAAAGAAAAACATTGGGATTTATTCGTCTCCACTCTGGGTAACAAACTGCCCCATTCAAATGTTTCTTATGTTTCAATGAATCTCTTTGGTTTTTCACTTCAGAAAATTGCCCTGTCATTGTGATCAAACACAAGGTAAGCCTATGAAACTTTCGCAACCAAGAAGCCTCTGAGGAGATACAACAATTGTGTGTGATGTGTTTTCAATCACATGGGGCCTAGAGCAGAACAACAATGGGGGTGGGAAATGAGGAGCTCTGAATAAAGTATGTTGCTGGTAAGTGCCATCCAGTCAGTTTTGACTCATAGCGTCAAAACCCTGTATAGGGTTTCCGAGGTGTACCTGGTGGGTTTGAACTGTTAACTTTTTATTTGAAGTTCAGTGCAGACCCTGCAGCGCCACACCAGGAGTCCTAATGAAGTCTGGGCTTTAGTTACTAATGTATCAGTTCATCTTGGGTTAGTTCATTTCAGGTGAGATCTGTAATGCTGGTTTGTTCATTGTGACAGATGGAATGTACTAGTTAATAATGGACATTCAGGAGACCCAAGTTCAGTGTCCCTTATGCGCAGCACCACCCCATCTACTAATGGAAGCTTGCATGTTGCTACGATGCTGAAGAAGTTTCAGTAGAATTTCTAGACTAGGACAGACTGAGAACCTGGCGACCTGCTTCCAAAAATCAGCCAGTGAAAGCCCTATGGATCACAATGGTCTGTTCTCTTTGAGCCTGGGAGCATAAAGTTGCCATGAGTTGGGGGCCAACTTGCTGTCAGCTGACATCAAGATGTTGTCATCACATGATACATGTCCCACAGTGTCATAATCATCTTTGCTCCTTCCCCATTCATCAGGGAGCTCTTGGAGAACTTGGTTTCTCATCTTTGGATGCTCAGCTTTTACCCTTCTGCCTTCCCTTGGAGTGCCTTGAGCAGAACAGATAATAAATAAAATGTTGGTTGAGTCCCGCTGACCTCTCCCTGCCTGTCTGCGTAATGGGAGTGATAAAGCGTCCAGCCCCCACCCACGAGTTGCAGAGATTCTTCAGCCCCTGCCAGGGAGGATGAGGCTGCGGTCATTACTTACGCTGGGCCACCTCTCGCTGCTTGCGGACGTACCAGGTGTACAGGGCAGCTCGCTTCTGTGTCTTCATGGGGGTGCCCTTGTTGAGGTGCTGGGAAAGGTGGGACTGGTTAAGGCCAGTGGTGTCAACCACCTCCCTCTGTGGGATGTTGTGTTGCTGCAGGTAGGACTTGACCATCTTCGCCACTCGCCATGGGTCCTCCCTGGAGAGAAGGAAGGGCCTGTCAGGGGGCTGCCCAGAGAGCCCTGCCAACCCTGCAGACTGGACTGGGGGTCCTCTGTGCTAGGAGGGATGGAGATTGTGAATGGAAGCAGGCATGGAACCCAGAGGCAAGCACCCAAACTCAGGCATGGGGAGGGTATGGACCCAGAACACGGAGACAGATGTGGACACGAGACAAAGGTTTAGCACCAGAGACACAGATGGAGACATGAATAGAACAGACTCTCACAGGAAACTGCAGCAGCCAGATGAAGAGGGAGCTTTCGTGTCTCTAAAGCACCTCTCCTCATCCTGCCTGGAATTGTTATTGTGGCTGCGTTTTATCCTGTGAGAAACTGCAAAGCCCTTGAGGACATCAACTGCCTGAGCATGCAAAAGTGGCCTGAGATCAAATGATGTCCTTGGTGCATGCGTGAATCAATGAATGGGCAGGTGGATGGTCACATGGCTGACCTTGCAGAGCTTCTTCCCACCTGAAGGGGTCTAAGTCAGTTTGTCAGGCAGAAATCACACAGGGACAATGTCTCTGCACATCTCTGCATGGAACCCTGGGCATGAGCAGGGCAGGCAGCCAGTGCTTCCGCAGAGCCCCAGATGAAGGGCTAAAGAGGCCTCGGACAAAAAATGTGTGTGTGTTGAGCACATAATCCCACCTGTTAGGAAGTGCTGTCGAGGCATAGCAACCCTGTATAGGGTTTCCAAGGAGCAGCTGGTAGGTTTGAACCACCGACCTTATGGTTAGCAGTCCAGTGCTTATCCTACAGCACCACACCAGGACTCCATAGAATCCCACCCTAGGAACTGAGAAACTCTCACTAGATAGACTTAAGGTACCCGAGTCACCAGCGATTCTGTTCACTGTGGGATCAGAACTGCCCACACTCTAAATTCTTTTCTCTCCTTCCCTCTCCTGTACTGTCTAAACCCCCTACCTCCCCACTCCTTCTCCAGCTTGTATGAGTATTATGAATGTGTGTGCTGAAACAGCGGGATTGGGATTTGAACCCACGTCTTTGCAATTCAAAGCCTGTGCTCTCTCACCTCCTTTCACTCTGGAATTGGGCCCCGAGGACTTGGGCCTTCTGAGCTCTACACGTGTGGCAAGAAGGCCGTGTGTTGCAAGGTTGCTTATTAAAACAGTTGAGTCAATTCCAACGTGGTGACTGAGGTGTGTCGGAGTACAGCTATTGTGCTCCATAGAGGTTTCAGTTTTCTTCTGGGTGGACTCAAACCACCAACCTTTTGGTAAATTCTAATTGTTGTTAAGTGCCTTTGAGTCAGTTCAAATCATAGCGACCCTTGTATAGGGTTTCCAAGGCTGTGCATCTTTGTGAGCACAAAGTCTCATTCAAATGGCTGGTGGACCCAAACTGCCAACCTTGTGGTTCACATTTAAGTGCTTATCATACAGAGCCACCACGCTCCTTTGGTAAATTGTCGTTGCTAAGTGCCACTGAGTTGCTTCTGACTCATAGTGACCCTGTATAGGGTTTCCAAGGAGCCTTGGTGAGTTGGAACTCCTGACTATAATTACAGTTTAAACTGACCTTTCGGGCCAGTCCTTATCCTACAGCGCAACACCAGGACTCCTTTGGTAAGTGCCACTGAGTCAGTTCTGACTCACAGCGACCCCGAATAGGGTTTCTGAGGAACAGCTGGTGAATTTTAACCACTGACCTTGCGGTTCAAACCAACCTTTGGTCCAGGGCATTATCCCACAGTTCCATGCCAGTCAAGCATTAATTATTTGTACCACCCTGGAACTTCAGCAAAAGATTGGAAACAACCTACATGTCCAGGAAAAGGATGCTGACTGACTAAGTTACATCTGGAACCCACACGCACACAAGCTCCATGCTCCCAGGTAGAACCGCGTCTGAGATAGAACAGGGTTTGTCTGTATGTCTGCTAGGATGCTGCTTGTGTAAAACAGAAAGTGGGGCAAGACCCTGAGACTATGACCCTCAGTCACCCTTCAGGTCTGGAACTGAATTCACCCTTGTGACTCAATTTCAGCCACACAGTAATAAGTACATAAAGAAGACCGCGGCAACAGTAATGAAGTAGGCACTCCATGGAGATGAAAAGCAAATAAAGCCCCCAGGGTTGTGAAACCCAGCCCCATACTACCTTCTCTCCTTCCTTTAAGAATTGACCCCCTTGGCAATGCCGTCCTCAGACTTGGGGACACAGAGCCACTCTCCATCAGCTTTGGCCCTACGACTGCCTCCTTTTTAATTATCCACCCCAGACAGCAAAGGTAGGGAGCTCTGGTAGTGTAGTGGTTACCAATCAGGCTGCTAACCTCAGGGTAGGCAGTTAGAAACTACCAGCTGTTTCGCAGGAGAAAGATGAGGCTTTCTGCTCCTGTAAAGATTTACAGCCTCGGAAACCCTGTTCAGGGTCGCTATGAGTCGGAACCTACTCCACGGCATATAACAACAACCACCGACAGCAAAGGTGCCCTGTAAGGTGGTAGCAGATACATTTAAGTTGGCCAGCAGTAGATACAGCGAAGCCCAACTTGAAAAGAAACCACTGTGAATGAATGCCAAGCACTATGTGGAGGGTTAAGAACTTAAATCTGATGATAACGTTAAGGGGTAGGCACTGCTGGTGTGGTGCTATAGCATCAGCACTGGACTGCTAACAGCAAGGTCGGCGGTTCAAGTCTACCAGCTGCTCCTCAGAAACCCTATACAGGGTCACTGTAAGTTGGAATCAACTCGACGGCACTTAACAACAGCTGCTAGCTAACCCATTTCTCAGGTGAGATAATTGAGACTTAGAAAAGTGAGGTCACTTGTCCAATGTGCCCTAGTTGAGAATTGAGCATATTCTTGATCCTCCAGAGCTGTCTCCTGGCTTTTTTTACCCTCTCTTTCAGGGGTCCCTGGGATCTTCTGCATCTCCCTCAACCTCCCCTCCCCCACCCGCCCATCCCCAACCCCAGGAGCCAGTCAGAGCTAGGAGGTGAGTGCAGTGCAAAGTCCAGCCCTGAGCTTCCAAGGCAAACATGTTTATCTGATCTCAGGATTGGGTGCCTCCCTCCTCTCTCTCCAACCACCACCCTCTCTAGTCCTTCTCCCCTCCAGAGAGAAGGGGGTCAGCTTCTTCTTACCAGGGACTTTCCTGGACTCAGATTAAAGAATCACTGTCTTGACTAGCCAACTGGTTTCTGTCTGTCCATCTGTCTGGTTTTTGACTTTGTTTTTTCTCCTACTCTCTGCCTTTTCCTCTTTCTAACTCTCCTATTCTCTCTCTCTGTTCACTTCCATACCAGATCAAATTTAAACAGAAGTTGAAAATCACAGGCCAGTTCTGCTTCACAGATAGGTAAGCAGAGGGTGGTATTTGAACCTGTGAGATGGGGCCCAAAATGTTAAAATAAGGTAATATGAGCTTTCTATTTTTAAACAATTCCTGAGAGTGTTGAACAACAAATTCACAACAGGAAAAGGTGAAGTTAAAATGCCAGTCTGCTGGTGGAATTGCAAAATGGCACAACCACTACAGAAGACAGTATGGAACTTCCTCAAAATACAAGAAGTAGAAATACCTTAGGGTCCAGCAGTACTACTCCTAGATGTATGAGGGGGCTTCAAAAAGTTTGTAGGCAAAATTCCATTATCTTTTAATTCTATATTTCCACGAACCTTATGAAGCCCCTAGTCTGTCCTAGAGACGTACGTACGCATACGCTATGCTCATTGCAGCATTCATTATTCACAATAACAAAAATATGGAAACAACCTAAGTGCCTATCAGTAGATGACTAGATAAATACACATGGACTACTACAAATTTACAAAGGCTAATGAGTCCATTAAGGAGCTCTGGTAGCGTAGTGGTTACGAATCGGGCTGCGAACCACAAAGTCAGCAGTTCGAAACTACCAGCTGTTCTTTGGGAGAAAGATGAGGCGTTCTGCTCCCGTAAAGATATACAGCCTCGGGAACCCTGTACAGGGTCACTATGAGTCGGAACCGACTCCACGGCACTTAACAACAACAACAACAATGAGTCCATTAAATACAACATGGATAAACTTAGAGGACATTATGCTGAGTGGAATAAGTCAATAATGTTGTTAGGTGACATCAAGTCAGTTCCGACCTGTAGCGATCCTGCATAGGGTTTCTGAGGAACAACTGGTGAGTTTGGACCTTACAGTTCAAACCAACCTTGCAGTCCAGCACATGAACCCACAGCATCACACCAGGACTTTTGTAGAAAGTCAAGAATAGGAATACACACAAAGCAGTATTCTTTGATGGTTACCAGAGATGAAAGTGGTAGGGAAGGGTGTCACTTGCTAGATAGTGGATGTTGTTGTTAAGTGCCATCAAGTCATTTATGAGTCATAGTGATCCTGTATAGAGTTTCCTAGGAGCAGCTGGTAGGTTTGAACCACCAACCTTGCAGTTAGTAGTCCAGTGCTTATTGTATAGTGCCACACCCCTATTATTTCTGGTGGTGGAATAGGCAATGTACAACACAGGGGAAGTCAACACAATGTGACAAAGGTAAATTAAGATACTGAGAGGTATGTGAGAATAAAGGACAATCACAGGAAATACTATAGAAAATTTTGCAACAACAGTAATAACAACTAAAAAAATCTCTGTGGTTACAGGAATTGGTATGCATTCTATATGTGTATCTGAAGATATACATGAGCACATGCACATGTGTATACATACAACTGACCTTTGAACAACATGTATTTGAACTGCATGGACCCACTTATACACGGATGTTTCTCCTGCAGCTTTTCAGTAAGCTCACATGTTGCAAGTATGCACTTAAAACGGTGGCATGTGACACTAATCATCTCTACCTGAGCAGTTTCATCTGTCCGGTAACTGCTAGCCCCTCACTCTTCCATCCTCCCTAACTGGAGAGATGATTAGTTCACACAATGTTGTAAGTGAACTCACAACACTTGCGCTGGAGGGCTCAAACCGTGGACTTGATGGTCCACAGTCCCGTGCTTGTCATTTGGAGCGACCACACTCCAAAACACCCATGGTGGACAGGTTTCAGTAGAGCTTCCAGACTGAAATAGACTAGGAAGGAGGAGAGGCAGACTGTTTCTGAATAGTTAGCCATTGAAAACCTTATGTATAGCAGCGGAAAATTGTTAGCTATAGTGCTGGGAGATGAAAACAGTGTGAATAGCACCAGACTATTGTTAGATAAAGTGCTGGAAGATGAGCCCTTCAGGTTTGAAGGCACTCAAAATATGACTAGGGAAAAGCGGCCTGCTCAAAGTAGAGTTGACCGTGATGACATGAATGGAGTAAAGCTTTCAGGCCCTTTGTTTACTGACGGAGCACAATTCACAATGAGGAGAAACAGCTTCAAACTTCCGTTAATAATCAGAACATGGGATGTAGGAAGTATAAGTCTAGGAAAGTGGGAAGTTGACAAAAATTAAATGGAACCCATTGGTGAGCTGAAATGGACTGGAATTGGCCATTTTGGATCTGACAATCACATGGTTTACTTTGCCGGGAATGGAAAATTCAGGAGGAATGTAGTAGCATTCATCATCAAAACGAACAAGATCTTCTTGAAGTACTGCACGGTCTGTGATAGAATCATCCATATGCTTACAAGGAAGCCCAGTTAATACCAATATTATTCAAATTTATGCACCACCCACTAAAGCAAGAATGATGACACTGATGAATTCTACCAACTTCTTCAGTCTGAAACTGATCAAACATGCAATAAGATGTATTAATAATTACTGGTGATTGGAGTGCAAAGATCAGAAACAAGAAAGTTGAAAATATGGTGTTGGTGATAGAAATGATGCTGCAGACCACATGATATAATTTTACAAGACCAATGGCTTATTCATTGCAAAGCCCTTTTTAAAACAACATAAAAGGTGTCTAGACACAGGGACCTTGCTGAATGGAATATACAGAAATCAAATCAGTGGGAAGAAACAGTGGAAACAGGGTCAGGGACAGACTATGGAAGAGACCATCAATTGCTCATATACAAGTTCAGGCTGAAGCTGAAGAAAATTAAAACAAGTCCATGAGAGCCAAAATATGACACTGAACATATCCCACCTGAACTTATAGACCATCTGAAGAACAGATTTGATGCATTAGACACTAATGACCAAAGACCAGAAGAGTTATGGAATGAAATCAAGAATAGCATCCATGAAGAAAACAAAAGGCCATTAAAAAGACAGGAAAGAAAGAAAAGACCGAAATGAAAGTCAAAAGAAACTCTGAAACTTGCTCCCAAGCATGGAGATGCTAAATAGAATGGAAGAAATGATGAAGTAAAAGAGCTGAACAGAGCATTTCAAAGGGCAACTCAAAAAGCCAGAGTCAAGTATTATAATGAAATGTGCAAAGACCTGGAGTTAGAAAATCAAAAGGTAAGAACATGTTCAACACTTCTCAACCTGAAAGAATTAAAGAAAAATATTTAAGTCTCACCTTGCAATACTGAAGAATTCTATGGAGTCCTGGTGTGGCGTTGTGGGTTAATGCAACCAGATTGCAAAGACATTTGAACTGCAAGGTCGGTGGTTCAAGCTCACCAGCTGCTCCTTGGAAACCCTGTACAGGGTCACTATGAGTCGGAACCAACTTGACAGCACTTAACAACAACAACAGTGGGCTATCAGAATTGCCTAATACATCTGACACTTTGGTACTGTCATGTTGGGAGTTGGATTTTTAAAGAATCCGATTATTTAAAATATACTAGGTATTTTGAGGAGTCTTAGTGTGGCGCCATTACAC
>NW_006408596.1:6160619-6171547 GCF_000296735.1 Chrysochloris asiatica
GAACTAGGGATGTCATTGTTGATGTCATAGGGATGTCATTGTTGATGTCATAGGGATGTCATAGGGATGTCATTGATGATGTCATAGGGATGTCATTGATGATGTCATAGGGATGTCATTGATGATGTCATAGGGATGTCATTGTTGATGTCAGATGGATGTTGGCTGAAAGCAGAGAATACCAGAAAAATGTGTACTTGTGCTTTATTGACTATACAAAGGCCTTAGAATGTGTAGATCATAAACTATGGATAACATTGTGAAGAACGGGTATTCCAGAACACTTAATAGTGCTCAGGAGGAACCTGTATATAGACCAAGAGGGAGTCATTTGAACAGAACAAGAGGACACTGAATGGTTTAAAATCAGGAAAGGTAAGTGCTAGGGCTGTATTATTTCACCATAGATATTCAATCTGTATGCAAATAATTCAAGAAGCTTGACTATATGAAGAAGAATGTGGCATCAGGATTGGAGGAAGACTCATTAACAATCTACAATATGCAGATGACACAACTTTACTTGCTGAAAGCGAAGAAGACTTAAAATACTGATGAAGATCAAAGACCACAAACTTCAGTATGTTTTGCATCTCAATGCAAAGAAAATAAAATTTGTGCCACAGGACCATTAAATAATTTCATGACAACTGGAGAAAAGACTGAAGTAGTCAAAGACTTCATTTTGCTTGGATCCACAAAAAATAGTCATGGAAACTGCTGTGTTAAAAGCAAATGACATATTGCATTAGGCACATCTGCTGCTCAAGACCTCTTCAATGACCTCTAGAACTAAGGTGTGTCTGACACAAGCCTTGGAACTTTTGATGGCCTCATATGTATGTGAAAGTTGGACAATGAATTAGGAAGACTGTAGAAGAATTTGAGTTGTTGTGTTGAACTTAGAAGCCAGGATGGCAAAATGTCGTCTCTCATACTTCAGACATTATCAGGAGGGACTGGTCCCTCGAGAAGCCTGTTATCCTTCGTAAAGCTGAGGGTCAGGAAAAAAGAGGCAGATCCCCAACGCGATGGATCAGTGCAGTGACAATATCAGTGGGCACAGTGGCTCCTTAAGATAAGCACTGAGCTGCGAGCTACAAGGTTGGTGGTTTGAGCCTACCAACTACTCCAAAGAAGAAAAATGAGACTTTCTGCTCCCACAAAGATTTTTTAAAATGCCCTGGAAACCCTATAGAGGCTTGATATGAGTAAGAACCAACTCTCTGGCACTTAATAACTATATACGTGTGTGTGTGTGTGTGTGTGTGTGTGTGTGTATACACACACACAAGAAACTCCGGTAGCATAGTGGTTATGAGTCAGACTGCTAACCTCAAGATCAGCAGTTCGAAACTAACAGCAATTCCGCTGGAGAAAGGTGTAGCTTTTTGCACCCGTAAAGATTTACAGCCTTGGAAACCTTATGCAGGGTTGCTATGAGTCGGAACCGACTCCATGGCACACTACCACCCCTACCATATATACACACACACACACATATATATGGAAGCACATAGGGCCACAATTTCAGAAACCTGCTGTTAAGTGCCATTGAGTCGGTTGCAACATATAACAACTCTCTATACGGTTTCCAAGGAGCAGCTGGTGGGTTTGAATCACTGACCTTGCAGTTCAAACCTACTTTGTAGTTCAGTACTGTATCCTACAATGCTACATCAGAACTCCTCCAGAAATGTAGACATATCCAAACACCTCACAAGATTGGTTTCCTGGGATAATGGGCTCGGGACCATAGTCTTATTGGGCAATGCTATCAATGGGAGAGGATAGTTCCAAAAGAAAATGTTCTACATCCTAGTTAGGTTACTAGCATCTGCGGTCGTGTTCTTTGCCGATGCCTTCACTGCACCTTGGGCTTCTTCCTTCAGGATCATTGGCTCTTCATCATATGCTACCTCTTGAAATTGTTGAACATCCACCATTTACAGATGTTTGATGCTTTCTGCATCTTTCAACAATTTGCTCAATTGGAAACGAAAGGCCTCAAATCTGCTAGCAAAGCAAGATGGAATGAGATGTACTTAATCTATCTAAAACTGTAAAATTGTTTTAAAAAGTGACTTTCTTATTATATCTAAATGCAATTTTCAAGAGAGAGGCATTGTAACATGACCCTGTAAGCTGTGCTGTGTGTACAATAAAGCAAGCAAAATTAAAAAAAAAAAAAAAAAAAAAAAGTTAATGAGCAGCCATCTAAGATACAACTCTTAGTCTCTCTTTGTCTTGGCCAAAAGAGAATGAAGGAATCAAGACTCAAAGGAAAAACGAGGCCACAGGCCTAAAAGTCCACCTGAACCATAACCTTTTCTAGCCTGAGACCAGAAGAATTAGAAGGTGCCCAGCTACAACTACCAACTATTCTGACCAAGGACACAATAGAAGGTCTCAGATAGAATGGAAGGAAAAAATGTAGACCAAAATTCCAATTCCTAAGAAGGCCAAACTTACTAGATTGATAGATACTAGTGCTGCTGTGGCGCTGTGGGCTAATGCGTCAGACAGCAAAGATGTTTGAACTGCAAGGTCGGTGGTTCAAGTTCATCAGCTTTTCCTTGGAAATCCTATACAGGGTCGCTATGGGTCGGAATCGACTCGATGGCACTTAACAACAAAGTGTTCACACCCAAGACTATTGCCCTAAGATACCCTTTTAACTTGGTACTAAAGCCTTCCCAGAGGTCTCCTCTCAGCTAAATAATAGATTGCCTTATAAAATAAATAATGTCACCCATGAGGAATGTGCTTCCTTTAACAGTCAACATTATAAGACCAAGTAGTCAACATTTACCCAAGATAAGAAGGCAAGGAAGAGAGGGAAGCTAGAAAACTGAAAACAGTACAAACAGAATGAAAATAATGACAGCCCTGACCACTGTAACCAATGTCACAGAAACATTTGTAACAAAGAATCATTAATGGGAACCTAATTTGCCATGTAAATGGTCACCTAAAAGACAATAAATTTTTTTTTTTTTTTAATGAATGAAAGTAAAATGCCAGTCAGAAGACAGAAAGCCTGTCTCTCACTTGCTGGGAGAAGTTGGCTGTACCACTACTCTTTTCAGAACCCACTGAGTCAGTCTGTCTCCTCTCCATGTGTGTCTGTCTTTGTCTATCTCTCTCCGCTCTCCATGTGTTTGTGTATGAGTGAGTGTGTGTATCTTGATTTCGTCTTCTCTCTTGTTCTTGTCTCAGTGTCTATGATTCAGTTGCTCTCTTTATCCCTTTGCCTCTGTCTTCCTCCCATTCTCCTCCCAACACGCACACACTCACACTCCGTTTCTAAAGACCTGGTTCTTTTTTCTCCCTGCCTCTCCTAACTCAAAACTAAAGGCCAAATCCCCAGGCAGCTCCAGCTTTAACTCTGTTGGGTGTGGGAGTCAAAGCTAGAACCTAGTTTCAAATCCCAACACTGTCCCGTAAGCACTTATGAGATCTTGCATGTCCCATGCCCCATCTATAAATAACATGGATAAATCCATTCCTACCTCACAGTGCTATTGGGGGGATTGTTGTTGTTGGTAGGTGCCATCGAGTCGGTGACCTTACACACAGCAGAACGAAACATTGTCTGATCCTGGGCCAACCTCACTACTGTTGCCACGCTTGATTGAGTCCATCGATGCTGCCACTTGGCCAATCCATCTCGCTGGGGGTCTTCCTCTTTTTCTCTGACCTTACCAAACATGATATCCTTCTTCAGCGACTGGTCCCTCCTGACAATATGTCTGAAGTATGAGAGACGAAGTTTGACCATCTTGGCCTCTAAGGAACACTCTGGCTGCACTTCTTCCAAAACGGATCTATTGGTTCTTTTGGCAGTCCATGGCACTTTCAGTATTCTCCTTCAACACCATAACTCAAAAGCATCAGTTCTTCTACAGTCTTCCTTATTCACTGTCCAGCTTTCACATGCATATGAGGTTATTGAAAATACCATGGCTTGGGTCAGGCGCACCTTAGTCCTCAAGCTGACATGTTTGCTCTTCAACACTTTAAAAAGGTCTTGTGCAGCGGATTTGCCTAATGCAATATATCGTTTGATTTCTTGACTGCTGCTTCTGTGAGTGTTGATAGTTGACCCAAGAAGAATGAAGTCCTTGACAACTTCAATCTTTTCTTCGTTGATAAGAATGTTGTTTATTGGTCCAGTATGAGGATTTTTGTTTTCTTTACATTGAGATGTAATCCATACCGAAGGCTATGGGGGGATTAGATGAGTTTAAAAGCAGGAGAAACACTTACAGGGCAGGCCTGGCTATAGTGAGTGCTCGGTGAATGAAAGGACATTGTCATCATCACCATTAACTACACAGTTCTAGGGACCCCAGACCCACAGAGAAAGGCAGAGGGGCCAGAGAGAGGTGAAAGTCTGCCCACATCTCCTCTTTGGGGGCAATCTATCATCCAAGCTTTGGGCCCTTTCTCCTCTGTCTGGCAGTTTCAGCATACCTCAGGCTGTAGTAGGGTCACCCAATTCAGGAGGGGCTCAGATCTCGGTGTGGGGCCCTGCAGACCCCCATCTGCCATTTGCTATCCATGATGCCTTGGGAAAGTTGCTTAACCTCCCTGTACCTCATGTGTACTATATGGATAATATGTCCTGATTGAGAAGGTTCTGAAAGGAGAAACGAGTTGAGGCATCTTTAAGTCTTTTGTGGAAGATGTACAGCAAATGTTCTTTTAGAATGGAGGATAGTGAGACTTTGCCTCACATACTTTTGACATGTTATCAGGAGGAAACAGTCCCCGGAGAAGGATTTCATGCTTGGTAAAGCAGAGGCTTAGCGAAAAAGGGGAAGACACTCATTGAGACATGAACTAACAGTGGCTGAAACACTGCACTCAAACGTAAGAATTGTGAGGGATGCCTAGGAATGGGCAGTGTTTTCTTCTTTTTTACATAGGGTTGCTATGAGTCAGAACCAACTCAACAGCACTTACCAACACAAGCCCTTTGTGAGCTCTAGAACATCATATGGAAGTGAATTGATAATGTTATGGAAGAGGCTGGTTGAGGAGCAATAGTGCTTGGGAAGAGAAGGAGAAGCAGATGTACCAAGGAGAGGCGTGCAAACCTCAAGGGTGCTGTGAAAAGTGTGGGTCCGGTAGGAAGACCTGGTCCACTTCAGGTGTTACCACTTTATAAGAGTTACTTGAGGCAAATCACTTTGGTGCCCTTACTTTTCTCACCTGTAAAATGGGGCCACTAATAATAGCTACCAGTTACTGCATCTACTACGTGTTCAATGTGTAAGCATGCTATTAATTAGTCCTCTAGGTAAACAGTATTATCATTTCCAATTTTACGAAGGAAACTGAGTCCCAGAAAAGCAAAATCACCCACCTGAACTAGAAAGGGGTAGAGCTGGGATTTGAACTCAGGCACTCTGGTTTCAGTTAGGGATGGCAGATGCACCTTGGTAACTGTATTTCTGGACCTTGGTGCCCTGGTGCTACCCAATGTGGAGGCTCAGAGAGCTTTACTGGGGATAGGGAGGACCTCCTTTGGTCACGGCCTTAGTCTTCGGGACCCTGGCCAACACAGCAGTAGCTATGTCAGGCCTTGGATAATCTACATCGCTCATTCATTTGTGGTTTGTGTAAGCCGCCGATTACCACATGCCATTAAGTCAAATCTGACCCATTTGTGCCAGAGGGGGCTTCAAAAAAAGTTTGAAAAAATTTAATGAAAAGATCATAGAATTTTTCCACTAAATTTTAGCAGGCCCCTTACACAAATGTGTCCCTTAGGGTTTTCATGGTTGTGACCTTGTGGAAGCAGATTGCCAGAACTTTCTTCTGAGGCCCCTTTGCGAGGGTTCAGACCACCACCCTTTCAGTTAGTAGCTGAGTACTTAACCACATGCACCACCCAGGGTAGCTACTAGGCTGAATATCAGGGTATGTGTGCCCCTGCCTTTGGAAAGCTTCTATTTTCATATGAGTTAGCATAGATGCTGATCAATGTGATAGGAGACAGCAAGCAAGGTTGGTGGAAGGGATAGTCAAGGAGGGCCTCCCTGAGGAGGTGTCTTTTGAGCTGAAGGAGAAGAACAAATGGCTGTGGGACAGCACGTGCAGTGGTCCTGAGGTGGGAATCATCTTGGTGTGTGGAGAGTTGTTGTTGTTGTTGTTAAGTGTTGTCCCACTCATAGCGATCCTATATAGAGTTTCTGAGGAGTGGCTGGTGGATTTGAACCATCAACTTCGCAGTTCAAACCAATCTTGTGGTCCATTGCTTTTCCAACAGCACCACCCGAAGACTCCATGTGGAGGGTTAGTTAGTGTGTTGAGTGAGGGAGAGAGGGCCCTGAAGAGGGCAGGGAAGTTGGAGGGGAGAGAGACCAGGGCAGAAGGTTTGGATCTTATTCATTGGTCAAGTGGCGGTAGTAGTCATGGGGAAACTGAGGTAGAAGGCAGGAAAGAGACTTGCTCAAGGTTTCACATGGACTAAGGTGGACATCTGTTGGAAGAACTCAAGGGTTCTGTTGTAGCCACAGGTATAGGCATCCCAGAGAGGCCTGAAACCCACTACCCTGCCCTGGTTCTTCCCAGAGGTACAACCTCTCCTGGAGGTCCTGCATCTACTCCCTCTCTTCCAGCCTCAACCCCCTAGCCCCCACCCAGGCCTCCCCTGGGTCCCCTTCCTCAGCTTGCCAGCCAGAAGCCCCACTTCTTTCCCTCAGGGCGTTTTCAGATCCCTTTTGTTACCTTAACAATAAGTAACCCAGGTAGTTAGTTATAAACTCCACAGGAACAAGGAGCTGGTTGATAATTTATAGCAACATCTCAAATTTAAATGGAAAGTAAATAGCATGCTGTTAGCATTAAAGAAAACCCAATGGGGCGGGCGGGAGGCACTCCAGCCTCCAGTCCTCACGGCCTGGGGCACCTCACTTTCTCCCCAGCCCCTTCTCGCTGCACCTGGACCCCTCTCCCTGGCTGCTCGCCTCTGCTCTCTGACCCTCCAGGCTTTCTCTCCATCTCCCCTGCCCTGTGTCTCCCTTGGCTTTCTAGAAGAACCCAGAGCCCTACTTGTTCCCAGGGAGCACCTTGACCTCTGCTCCCCTCCTCAAGAGCTATGGATCAAGTCTCCCAACCCACCTAAGGGGCTGCTGATCAAGAAGCCCCCACAACCAGGTAAGAAAGTCCCTGGACACCCCCTGGTCCCTACCCTAGGGCCCCCAAACCCATCTGGGGCCCCCAACAGGCCCAGCCCAGCCCCACCCTGACCACGTTGCCCTTACTCTGGGGCTAGTGAAGCCTGGCTCCCTGCCCCTCCCCTTGGGCCCTGCCGCCCTTTGCCCTCCTCTTCCTGCCAAGTCAGGGGGCCCTGGCTGCCTCCCTGCCCCCTGCTCAGGCCCTCATGAGGCCTGACCAGCCCTGGGGGCACCCTGAGGCCACTGGGAAGACCCGGGCCCCCAGCCCTCCCCCACCCCAAGCTGGGATCAGGACCTTGGACAGAACAAAGACGCTCTCCTACAGAACATTTTGGAAGTCTCACCCTTAGAGCCTTCCTCCCAGTCACACCCAGTACCCCTGGGCCCCAGTCATAGGGGTTGAGAGCACCAAACAGACTATGCTGGGAGACTCAACTGATCTTAGTCTATTCTCTTGAGTCTCGGTTTCCCCTTCTGTGAAGCAGAGTGGGCGGCAGCTTCCTTACAGGGTTTACCTCAACACTAACAGAAATTACGAATGAGAAATTATAAATGAGAAACAGAACAATGCCCACCGGCGAATCGGGCACCTCAGGACACAGGGGCTGCTGGGATGGAGGCCATGGAGCCTTTCAGAGAGGAGGTCCCTGCAGCCCCCAGGTCACCCTTCCTCCCATCCCCACCCCACCCCCACCCCCATCCCATGCTGGGGAGGTTGGTTGGCCCAGGCCTCCCTGCAGACTACCATCCCTACAAGTTAATGATCACAGGCCTTATCAGAGCCTTTTGCCATTTATAAATTTATAAAACAAAAGAGAAATAATAAAGCCTGTAGGTAATTAGTAACCAGATCACCTCTGCTGAGGAGAGGGGAACCATTGAGCCCAGGACCCACCCAGTTCTCCAGGAGATGGGGAGCAGGCCAGTAGATGGGGGGACAGATGGGAAAGTCACTAATGGTGCCTGTTGTGTGTGTGTGTGTGGAGGGGGTGTTGGCGCTGAGGCAGTGCCGAAAGGGAAACAGCTGCTGCCCCCAGGCTCTATCCCCCTCAGGTAAGAAAGATCTGGGCTTTCCAGGGGGAATGCTTGAGTCCCATGGTGGCCGGGGAAGTCCCCCAAAGTCCCTGTCTAGGCCCTCAGCTGTGTTTCCTGACCCCTGAGGGTCTGGCAGGGAAGATGGGGTTTGGAAAGTAGAAATGGCCTCATGGCTAGACATTCCCACCAGCCTGAGCTTCTCCAGGCCCCTTGGAGCCTGTTCTGTGTCCTGAGGTCTGGGCTGGCTGGCTTAGAGGCCAGGAGACTCTACAGAGGGGCTGCTCCGGGGGACTAGGGGATCTGAGCTCCCCGCCACTCCCCTTCCTGGTAACCTAGGCTGTGGACTCTGGAGAGGGTCAGGAGCTGGGGTGAGCGTCATCGGACACTGGGAGTGGGGAGGGGGCCTTACTGCAGTAGGGTCTCCACCACGGCCTTCTGGTGGGCAGCCTCCTCGGGGCTGAGGTTCTCCAGCTCTTTGAGAATGGGCGCCGTGAAGTCTTCCCCATCGTCATCTGTCTCGTCCTCAGAGCCCCGTGTCTCCCCCAGACCATTGGGAAGCTCGACCAGCTCTGCTCGGCCACTGCCACGGGACTCCCCCTTGTCCAAGGACTCTTCCCCGGCCAGCAGGTAGGGTCCAGGCGCCCCCAGGGCCTGAATTAGCTCTTCTTTGCTCAGGCCCGATTCAAGCAGGGCCGCCAGGAGCTCCGTCTGCAGCTGGCTCAGTTTAGAAACCATGGCTCCCCTGCGACGGGGCCACGCGACCCAGAGACCACCAAGCTCAGGCTTCCACCACCACGTGGACTGTCCACCTGCTGGTGGCTCAGCGGGCCCAAGCCAGGCTCCTTGCACCCACTCACCCCCAAAACTTCTCTAGCTGAGCCGTGTGGGTACCCCCAGCCCCCAAACCTGGCCCCGGCGACCAGTGAATCATGGCCCCTGCCCGCTCTGTTTACATTGGAGCTGGGGAAATTCTCCAAGGTTCATATTTATCCGTGTGCTTACCAGAGACTGAACTTTGGACTTCAGACCCGCCGCACGCAAAGTGCAGGCCTCATGGCAGCTCAGAGGGACAGGGCGCCACAGCCTTCAATGGGAGGGGGCAGAGCCGGGCGGGAGGGGGGGGCAGTTCAGTGGGGACAGAAGGTGCTGGGAGTCAGGATCCTGTTATTTGGGCTAGCAGCTTTGGGTCCCACTCTGAGGACCTCATAGGGGCTCAGGCTGAGGCAGGAGAGAAAAAAAAGCACGTTCCCTTGGGAACAGAAGCAGCAGGGAAGGGGGGTGGGTTGTAACCTGCAAGAGGATAGGGCTAGGTCACGCCCACGTTGGGACTCCCCTCCCCCCCCCCAAGGCTCAACACCAGACCTACTGGTAGGAAAAGCTCCTTGACTCTTTTCAACATCTACTGTTTTCATGGGGTTCTGCTGAGTCTTTAACATGTATTGTTAATTCAATGTCTTCACTTAGCAGCTGTTGAGTAGGTTGAGGAAAGAAGAGGAAACTAAGCCTCAGAGAGGTTAAGCAACTTACACAATGTCACACAGCTAGCAAGGGGAAAGGCTTGCAGAGCCAGAGTAGAGAGGTGAGTGAGGTACTTGCCTTGGTGCCCATAATCACAAGGTTTTGTTTGGGGAGGGGGGTATTGGCTAAGGGCATAGGGCTTCCTTCTTTGGGGATCATGAAATGTTCTAAAATTGACGATGTATGTGATAGGTATACATCTCTATGAATATATTAGAAATCACTGAATTGTACACTTTAAAAGGGTAACTTTTATGGTCCATGAATTATATATAAATAAAAGATAGTCTTTTAATTCATGCAAATTTGTGTCTTGTTTATGATCTGTCCTTCCCTGTTAGAATGTCAGTTCCTAAGGGCAGTATTGTGGTCTGTTTTGTTCATTGTTTTATTTCCAGTGCTAGAATCAAAAACCAAATCCACTACCATCTAGTTGATTCCAACTCACAGTCACACTATACAACAGAGAACTGCTCCACAGCGTTGCTGAGGCTGTAAATCTTCACAGGAGCAAACAGCCTCAACTTTCTCCTCTAGAGCAGCTGCTAGGTTTGAACCACTGGTGTTGGGGTTAGCAGTCTGGTATTTAATTTATCATACCACTAGGGCTCCTTCTTGTTGTTACTGTTGTTGTTGTTAGGTGCCATCGAGTCAGTCCTGCTTCATAGTGACCCTATGCACAACAGAAGGAAACACTGCCTGCTTCTGCACCAACCTCACTTGCGATAAAGAATGTCACACTATTCCTCTTCAATTTGTCATTCCCATTGTAGTAAACCATGTGATTGTCAGATTCAAAATGCTTAAGACCTGTCCATTTTAGTTCACCACTGCCTAGGATATTGATGTTTATGCGCTCCATTTCAGTTTTTACAATTTCCAATTTTCCTAGATTCATGTCTGATTATTAATGGATGTTTACAGCTGTTTCTCTTCAGTTTGAGTTGTGCCCCATCAGCAAATGAAGGTCCTGAAGGCTCTACTCCGTTCATGTCATCACGTCAACTCTACTTTAAGGGGGCAGCTCTTCTCCAGTCATATTTTGAGTGCTTTCCCTTCTCTGGTCATATTTTGAGTGCCTTCCAATGTGAGAGGCTCGTCTTCTGGTCCTGTATCTGACACTATGCTGGTGCTGAGAGGCTCATCTTCTGGTCCTGTATCTGACGCTATGCTGGTGCTGAGAGGCTC
>NW_006408596.1:6171722-6181439 GCF_000296735.1 Chrysochloris asiatica
CTGACGCTATGCTGGTGCTGAGAGGCTCATCTTCTGGTCCTGTATCTGACGCTATGCTGGTGCTGAGAGGCTCATCTTCTGGTCCTGTATCTGACACTATGCTGGTGGTCTTCATCATGTTTCAGTAGTCAGTATTCTGGTGCTGACACTATTGCCCTGCTATTCACAAGGTTTTCAGTGACTAAATATTCGGAAATAGTCCTCTTCTTCTTCCTAGTCTGTTTTCATTTGGAAATTCATCTGAAACCTGTCCACCATGGTTGACCCTGCTGGTATTTATAATACCGGTGCCATAGCTTCCAGAATCACAGCAACACGCAAGCCACCACAGTACGACAAACTCACAGACCAGCAGTTGAGGACTCTAGTGCTAGAAAAGCCCAAACCAAACCCACTGCCAACAGATATCGATCCTATATAGGGTTTTCAAGACTATAAATTAGTACAAGAGTACACAGCCTCATCTTTCTCACAAGGAGCAGCTGATGGGTTTGAACAGCCATCCTTGTAATTAGCAGCGCAGTGCTTATCCTGCAGTGCCGTGAGCGTTCCATATGTGCTAGGGTGCCCTATAGGTAAGGTCCCTGAGGGGCGTAAATGGTTTACACTCAGCTACTGGTGCTGCACCGTAGGATAGGTATTGGACCACAAGGTCGCTTTGAACCACAAGGCCGGCAGTTCAAACTCATTGGTTGCTTCTCAGAGACCCTATACAGGATCCACATGAATCAGAACAAGCGCGATGGCACTTAAGGAGCTCTGGTAGCGTAGTGGTTACAAATCAGGCTGTGACCTTAAGGTCAGCGGTTTGAAACTACCAGCTGCTCCGCAGGAAAAAGATGAGGCTTTCTACTCCCGTAAAGATTTACACCCTCGGAAACCCTGTACAGGGTCGCTATGGGTCGGAACTGACTCGACGGCACTTAACAACAACAACAACAACTTAAAGGGTGGCAGTTCAAATCCACATAACAGCGCTGTGAAACAAAGACTGGAGATAAACATCTGTAAAAATGGTAGCCAAGAAACCCCTGTAGAGCGGTTCTACTGTATTAACACGGGACCATTACCACACAGAATCGACTTGAGGGCAACAGGTTTCAGTTTTTACGTGGTAGGTACTCTGAACCGACTCCACGGCACATAGCCACCACCACAGGTGCTCAGTAAACACATGTGTACGTTGACCATGTATACTTAGCTAAGCTTTAGTAATGGATTCCATTTTCAGACTCTATGGAGTAGGTAAAGTTAGAATTCCCATTATGTGAGGCAGGAAAAAGATCTACAGCACCAGTGCCTTCTTGTTCAGAGGCCCCAGAGCCGGGTTTTAAGCCCGGACAGACAACATGGCACTGGCAGCTGTCCCCAAGAGAGGGTGGGGCTCCATCTTCCCTGCAACGCACTGACGCTAGGCAGTCCAGGAATTCTGGCCGGAGCTAAAGGGTAGGGAACGTGCTTTGTACTGCCTCTTGGTGGCTTCATAGTCCTCCCTCTCACTCTTCCCTGCCAAGAGGCCGCTTGCTGCCTGCGGCCCTCCGTCAGTAACTTTCCATGTAGAACAGGAAACCAGAGGGAGCAACGTGGGTGGGGGGCCTCTGCAGGAATTGCAGGGTCCTCCAACAACCAAGTGACTGATCTCGTGACTCTAGGACTGAAAACACCTTCAGCATCCAAGAGCTTCCTGAGAAGAGTGCCCTCTTGTGGACAGAAAGGAGTGTCAGCAGGACCAGCAGAGAGGGCTGGTTCCAGGCCCCATCCCCACCGGATCGCTCAGCAGGGGCAGAGGCAGGTTGTGTTCTTGGAGAATCACACAGGCCCTGATTTGAATTTCACTGCTCCCATGTGCACCCCACTCTTTTGCCCATCCTATCCCCCAGCTGGGTGGTTCCAAGTGAGTGAGTTAGTTATTTAAGAAAATTTGTATAAAGAGCAAACTGCAGAGATGTCAAACTTTCTTGGTTCAAGACACACTTCCAGTCATCACTGAGTCAACTCCATCCTGAGATTTTCAATGACTGATTTTCAGAACGAGATCAACAGGTCTTTCTTCTGAGGTTCCTGGGTAAATCTGACCCTTCAGCCTTTCAGTCAGCAGCTGAGCATGTTAACTGCACCACCCAGGGGTTATCTAAGTCCTTGTTTCACCAGGCCCCCATCCCACCAAAATGTACAGTTATGCTTATTAAGTAGTTTGATCATGACAACTTGATAAGCAGTTGTTGTTATTAAGTACATTGGGTTGGTTCCAATTCACAGCAACCCTGCTTAGGGTATCCAAGGAGCGGCTGGTCAGTTTGAACCACTGCCCTTGCAGTTCAAACCAACCTTGCAATCCAGAGCTTGTCCTACAGCACCACACCGGGACTTCAAGTATTTATGTCCTAACAATTTAGTGGCTTCTTGAAAACCTAATGCTCAAAAATTTGAATGAACAATATTTTTAGCCTGTCCTTAACCAGAAGCAACTACTACTAATAGGACACGTGCGGTTGCTGCACACACAACTTCTCCAGCCTTGGAATCTGAGTAGACACATAGCTCATTCATTGTAAACGAGTTCATTCTGATTCACAGTGACCCTACAGAGCACAAGTAGAAATGCTCCACGGGGTTTCCAAGGCTGTAATTTATATGGAAGCAGGCTGTCATATCTTTCTCCCTCAGAGCGGCTGGTGGTTCCAGCCACTGAGCTTCCAGTGAGCAGCCAAGCTCTCAAGCACTTAACACTACTATCTACATTTCCTTCCCTATTCCACAATTATTTGCACATCATCAAAGGAATGTGTTGTTGTTAAGGGCCTTTGAGTTGGTTCCAACTCATAGGGACCCTGTTTAGGGTGTTTATCCTACAGCACCACACCAGGACTCCCAAAGGGACATTTGTTCCAACTCATAGTATCCCTTTGTACTACAGAATGAAACACTGTCTTGCGTCGTTCTCACAACTGTTGCTAAGTTTGAGCCCTCTGTTTTTGCCATGTCATTGGTTGGGGGTCTTCCTCTTTTTCGCTGACTCCTCATGTTATCAAGCATGACGTCCTCCAGGGACTGATCCATCCCTCCTGACAACATGTTCAAAGTATGAGAGATGAAGTCGCTTCATCCTGGCTTCTAAGGAGCATTCAGGCTGTACTTTTCCCAACACAGATTTGTTTGTTCTTCTGGCAATCCATGGTATCTTTAAATATTCTTCCCCAACACCAAAACTCAAGCGCAAAGAGATGTGATTGTTATTGGTAAGTGCTGTCCAGTTGGTTCCGACCCCATCTAGGGTTTCTGAAGAGTAGCTGGTAAGGTCCAGTGCTTATCCTACAGTGCTGTACCAGGACTCCACAAAGGGAGATGCTGCTGTTATGTGCTGTTGAGTTGGTTCCAACTCATAGTGACCATGATAGGGTTTCTGAGGCTGTAAATCTTCACAGCAACAGAAAGCCTCAGCTTTCTCCTGTGGAGCTGCTGGTAGATTCAAACTGCCAACCTTATGGTTAGCAGCCCAACACGTAGCTCAACCACTACAATTCCAGGAAGCTTCAAGGGAAGGTCGTTGTTGTTGTTAAGTGCTGTTGAGTCAGTTCTGGCTCATAGTGACGTCGTATAGGGTTTCCAAGGAGCAACTCATGGGTTTGAACAGCCGACCTTCAGGTTAACAGTCCAGTGCTTATCCTACAGCACCACACCAGTAGCCCCATCAAATGTTGAAGCTGAAAACTACTCTAAGCTGTATTTTGGGAAGTGTTCAACAGATGTTGCTGTGTGTTCCTCCCAAACTCCTCTGTATCTGCCAGGCCTTGAGGCATCTTGAGTACAGACAGATGGGAACCACAAACCTCAGGGACTGCTTTGGATAAAATCACAAGGTCGGTGGTTCAAACTCACCAGTTGATCCTTGGAAACCCTATACAGGGTTGCTATGAGCTGGAACTGACTCCACGGCACTTAACAATAGGAAAAGTGGTTGAGGCCTAGATGGACCACGAGGCTTCTCGTTGGCCTTTGGAGGCCTGTAAAAGACGGTGCTCTTTCAGCTGGTCTTGGAGTTCTTTGGACATTCAGTTCACCTCGGTCTGTTGATCTCAGACCAGCATCCCTATTTCCTCCCTCCCAGCCCTGCCAACACCCTTTAACCTTTAATGAGTAGGCCCTGATGTATGTGATTTTTAAACAGCCTTATGAAGTAGATACTTAAATCTCCATTTTATAGACGAGAAAATAAAGTTCAAAAGGGATCTGTTACTCCCCCAGCAAAAGCATAGTAGAACCAGCATTTGAACCCAGATCTCTCTGATGCCAGAATCTAAACTTTGAACCACTATTCTAGGCTACCTCTTTCTTTGAGGCAGTTCATGATCATTACACATTATCAACTGTATCTTTTGTTGTTGGTCTGGGGAAGTGTTCATTCCAACTCTCTGCCCGGTGGCCCTGTCACCTTCATGCTGATTTTTTTAGATTAAGAGATGAAAGCTCAAAGGGGATAAAATACAGTGGGTAAGAACATGGGCTCAGACTGCCAGTTATCAGCTGTGTGACCTTGGGGAATTTGTCTGACTTCCCTGGGTCTCTTTTTCCTCTTCCTCAAATGGGGGTGAGAATGCTATCTGCCTCAGGGTTTATCAGGGGAATTAATCACAAGGAGCCCTGGTGGTGCAATGGTTAAGCATTTGGTTGTTAAACAAAGGCTGCCAGTTCATACCCATCTAGAAGCACTGTGGGAGAAAGACCTGGCCATCTCCTTCCAGAACGATTATTACTGTTAGGTGCCCTTGAGCTGATCCAATTCATAGTAGCCCTATGTACAACAGAACAAAACACTGCTTGGTCCTGTACCATCTCACAATTATTGTTATGTTTCAGACCATTGTTGTAGCCACTGTGTTAATCTATCTCCTTTGGGGTCTTCGTCTTTTAGGCTGACCTTCTACTTTACCAAGTATCATATCCTTTTGCAGGGAATGGTCCATCTTGATAGCACCGCTGAAGAGCAAGGGATGAAGTCTTGTCTTTCTCACTTCTAAGGTGCATTCTTGCTGCCCTTCTTCCAAGACAGATTTGCTTGTCCTTCTGATAGTTTGTGGCACTTTCAGTATTCTCCTCCAATATTATAATTCAAATACATTGATTCTTTGGTCTTCCTCATTCATTGTCCAGCTTTCACATACATATGAGGTGACTGAAAATACCTCAGGCACATCTTCGTCCTCAAACTGACATCTTGCGCTTCAACTTTTATAGCCAATTTTCCCAATGTAATCCCCCAATCCTGCTGTTTCTGTGAGCATTGATTGTGGGTCCAAGTAAAATGAAATCCTTGACAACTTCAATCTTTTCTCCATTTATCATGATGTTATCCATCAGTCCAATTGTGAGGATTTTTATTTTGTTTACATTGAGGTGTAAACCAAACCAAAGGCTGTAATCTTTGATCTTCATCAGTAAGTATTTTAAGTCCTCTTCACTTTCAACATGCAAGAATGCATCCATCATCTGCATATCACAGGTTGTTAATGAGTCTACCTCCAATCCTGATGCCACGTTTTTCTTTATATAATCCAACTTCTCTAAGTATTTGCTCAACACACAGATTAAATAAGCATGGTGAAAAAATACAGCCCTGGTGCACACCTTTCCTAATTTTGAACCATTCAATGTGCCCTTGGTCTATGTATAGGTTCCTCATGATCACAATTTAAGTGTTCTAGAATAATCATTCTCTGCAATGTTGTCCATAGCTTGTCATGATCCACACATTCGAAAGTCTTTGCATAATCAATAAAACACAGATAAACATCTTTCTGGTACTCTCTGCTTTCAGCCCAGATCTAACATAAGCAATGATGTTCCTCATTATACCACCTCATCCGAATCTAGCTTGAACCTCTGGCAGTTCTTTGTCGATGTAGGTTTGCAGTTCTCTTTGGACTAAATTTAGCAAAGTTTTACTGGTGTGAAATATCAATGATGTGTCTATTTTTCCTTTATCTTGGTATCTTTACGTCGAGGTGCAACCCATACCAAAGCTGTGCTCTTTGATCTTCATCAGTAAATATTTTAAGTCCTCTTCACTTTCAGCAAGCAAGGTTATGTCATCTGCATATCACAGGTTGTTAATGTGTCTTCCTCCAATCCTGATGCCAAATTCTTCATATAGTTCAATTTTTCAGATTATCCAATCAGCATGCAGCTTGAATTAGTATGGAGAAAGGATGCAACCCCGTCGTGCATCTTTCCTGATTTTGAATCATTCGGTATCCCCTTGTCCTGTTCGAACACCTGTCTCTTGTTCTATGTACAAATTCTGCATGAGCACAATTAAGAGTTCTGGAATTCCAGTTCTACTCAATGTTAATCCATACTTGTTCCTGCCCAGCTCCGATCTGGACACGCATGACGCTCGAGCGTAGAGCGTAGAGAGTGGCGAGCAAGGAAAAACGCTAGTGTAAGGTTTTTGTCATACTCATCTTCTCCAGCAGAGGGTGCGATATTTCCATTCCTTATCCTAGGAATCCCCTGTCATTGTTTGGTGCCCGTATATAATTGACCCTATGCACAAGAGAGGGAAACACTGCCAGTTGGGGTGAGGTTCCCCTGGGGTCACCCAAACCAAAAAATGAAACCCACAGCTATTAAGTCGATTCTGACTTAATATTAAGTCGATTCTGACTGTAGGACCCAGTACAACTGCCTCATAGGGTTGCTGAGAGTGTGAATCTTTACAGAAGCAGGCAGCCTCAATTTTCTTTCCAGGAGCCTCTCATGGGTTTGAACTGCCAACCTTCCAGTTAGCAACGTAGTGTTTAACTCATTGAACCACCGGATTCCTCTCCTGGAGCCACAAGGCAAAAATTTTCAGATGGCAGGTCCCCACCCCCGCTGCTCTGGAATTAGGGCCTCCCTAGCAGAAATATCCAGGAATCTCTTGTTGGGACAAGCACCTCAGGCCTCTCCCGTGTTTGCACCAGTTTCAGGAAAGGTCTCCCATTGTCTCTGGAGTATCTCAGACTCTGCTCACGCCCTGAGGCATTTTCACATGAAGATCAACATCTTGGTTCCAACAAGCAAAAGTTCAGAAACACCAAAGTGAGCAAATGAATAAATCAGCTGGGACTTCACACTTTGGACTCACGGGGCACAGTCCACAAAGTAAACTGTCTCAAGCCCTACAGTGCTACCAGCTGTGCCACCCTGAATGAGTCCCAGAACCACTCTGAACTTCATGTTCTATCTATAAAGTAGTGATAATGTGGAACCAAAGGCACAGAAGTGTTCTAAGTATTCAGCAGCAAGCAAGGAATTCTGGGTGTTGGAAACGGCTGGGCATTCAAGTACTAACTTAGAGATTGGTGGTTTGAACCCACCCAGAAGCACCTCAAAAGGAAGACCTGGCAACATGCTTCCAAAGGTTCATCATCTTAAAAACCATATAGAGAAGCAACATGCAGGGTAGGTTTCAGGCACAATTTACTTGATGGCAACTGGTTGATTGTTTTTAATATAGCAAGCCGTGTTTGATTAAATGTTATTTTTCATTTAAAATCACTAACATCTTTGAGCACTTACTATGTGCCAGCTGTGGGGATCGGCAACCCAAACCTACCATTCACTCTGCCAGGGAAAGATGAGGCTCTCTGTTCCCATAAAGATGGCGTTTCAGAAACCCTGTATAGGGAGGGCCTCAGTGAGTTGGAATTGACTCAGCGGAAGTGGGTTTGGGTTTGGATACTATGTGCCAAGCTTCACATATTATTCACTCTTGTAACCCCACAACAACTCTAAAAAGTAGGTCTGTCATTAAACCGGAGGAACTCTGGTGGTATAGTGGTCAAGCATTCAGTTGCTAATAGAAAAGTTGCCAGTTCAAACCCACAAGCTGCCTTATAGGAGAAAGATGTGACCGTCTCTTTCCATGAAGATTTACAGCCTCAGAAACCCAAAGGATCACTTCTGCTCTGTCCTATCAGTTTGTCATACGTTGGAATCAACTTTACAGCAGTGGATTTTTTTTTTTTTGTAATATTAATATCCCTATTTCACAGATTTAAAAAAACTGATACAAAAGTAACTTGTCCATGTTTGCTGACGAGGGGGGGGAGGGGGGCAGGATTGTATTGTATACCTTTTGATTGGTTGATGATGCATGGAGGGGATCATAACCATGGCAATGAAACGATATACGATAGGATGAATGTAAAACTTATGTTCTCCCATGTAAATGATCACATAATTCACAATAAAACATTAAAAAAAAAAGTAACTTGTCCGAGGTCTTACAACTAGGAAGTGGCAATGCTGGGATTTGAACCCAGGAAGCCTGGCTCTGAGCCCTAGGAAGAAATAGGTTCAGGAGAACACCCCTACAACATCTGTCAAATCATTAAAATTGTCCCTTAGCTCCTTTCAAGCAAAGCAGAACCTCTTAGCTGAGCAGATCCCAGAAACAGCTGAAACCAGAGCACCCCAGGTGCAGGCCCAGCAATTCCTAGTCCTGTGGGTCATCTCACACACCTGAGGCAGACCGGAAGTGCTGGTGCCTCCATCCTGCTAAAGCCCCCTCATGTGACCGTACTAGTGCCAGTTAGTCACTACCAATCCCTGATGACACTGTAGGATAAGCCCTGGACTGCTAACCACAAGGTTGGCAGTTGAAACCCACCAGTCACTCCAGGGAGCAAGATTAGGTGTACTTTCACTCCTGTAAAGATTTACAGCCTCAGAAACTCTATACAGGCTGCTAGGAGTTGAAATTGACTCATTGATAGCGGGGTATAAGGGTTTTGATTGGTTGATTGGTTTTGGTTTTAATACAAGAGCTCATCCTGTCAGAAAGCCACAGATTCTGGACACCCTCTGCCCCCGCCCCTCAATCCTACAGAACACAGTCTATGTGAGGGACACAAAGAGACAAAAGGGAAGTCCAGCTGAAGCAAGTCTCCCTGGGACCAATGTTCCAGTCTCATCTACCTGAAGGCCTCTCAACTCGCCAGTTACTGAAAATGAAAACAACAAAAAAAATCGTGGAGCAGCGTTTGTGGATGGAAATGAAAGAACCTGGTAACATTTACTCTTTCTGAGGAGGGTTGCTGAGAGGCGGGAGGGAGATGCAGGCTTTCCTTTTGTGCCTGTGCATTTTCACACCCTGAGTGAATGGGGCAGGGTCCTGGCAGGATACAGCTGGCACTCTTCCATCACATGAGCCAAGGAGCTTTCATAAAGGGGCTATTTAGCAAAGTGGGAGCAGATGTAGGGAGACCCAAGGGAGAGAGTGGTCTGGGTGGGGGCTGGGCTGGTAACAGTGGGGAACTATCACCAGCCTTGGGTCTGACTAGGTGATGGCTGGGAAGGGTCCCCAGCATGCTGAAAAGAGCTGCTGAGGGAGGAGGTATCCAGCCTCCTCCTGGGCTCTCCACTAGCCAAAGCCCACCAAGGTGGAATTCCCCCTATAGTGCCAAGGGTTACTATGCTCCACTGCTAACCAGAAGGTTGACATTTAAGTCCACCTCAGAAGAAAAATCTGACCATCTACTTCCGAAAAGTCACCCACTGAAAACCCTATGGAGCCCAGCTGTACTCTGACACACATGAAGTTGCCATGAGTCAGGTCAGAATCAACTCAGGAGCATCTGGTTCTGGGTTCTATAAGCCAGAGGGCCAGGGTTCTGGGTTCTATAAGCCAGAGGGCCAGGGTTCTGGGTTCTATAAGCCAGAGGGCCAGGGTTC
>NW_006408596.1:6195419-6197035 GCF_000296735.1 Chrysochloris asiatica
AGAAAAGAATGTCCACACCTTTATCTCAGCGGTTCTGCCAGGTGTCTGTGGCCACTCCCCCACTTGGTCTCACCCAAGATGGCGGCTCCTGGAGCAGCCGAGCATCCTGGACTAGAAAGCAATGGATTTCTTGCTTCTGCCACAAATTCCCCCAGCTGTAAGCCGTCCAACCTTCTAAATATTCCTTTATATGTGGTTCAGTGTTCTGGGACCATCCCCTAAGCCTGCCTGGTCAGGTATTCTGTGTTGTTGCTGACGGAACTCCTCACTGCACTTCCACCGGATCCGCCATCTTGTTTGTTCTCTTCCATTATCTTTTAATTCCATTTTTCCATGATCTTGTTGAAGTCTCCTTATAAGGGTAAGTTCACTTTAAGAAAGCCATCGTGTAAGGACTTAAACTTGTGAAGTGAATTTGTGTATTCATTCCACAAATACTTATATCTGGTATGTGACAATCTTAACAAATATAAGGACTAAATATAGTAAAACCTGTGACAGCCAGAACCTGGGAAAGAAGGAAGCTGCTAGAGAAGGAAAAAGCAAATTATTTCCCACTAACCATAATGACAGAAAAGGAGCAATACTGCAGCCTGTCAGAGGAGGAGACAAAGCAGTCACTTCAGTTTCTGGCTCTTACAAGTTTGACTATGTACTCCCAGGACACCATTTTAAGTGCTCCATAAATCTTAACATTTAGTCCTCAAAGTCACATCTGAGGTAGATCCTATCATCCTCATATTGCAGATGAGGAAATTAAAGGATAGCACATAACAACAATAAACAAAATCAACATTATCCTGGTGGGAAAAACCACAATCAGATTGTAAACTGTGATCATTGTGATAGATAAAAAGATGAGAGTTATACATAGACAGAACAGTAGGATCCTGTCTAGATTGGAGGAGTCAGAAAGAGGGGCTTCCCTAAGGAATTGTTGAATAAGAAAAGGAGTGTGGAATGAAGGTTAGTGTATAAAAGCCAAAAGCAGATGGCAGCAGGCACATTCTGGAACTGAAGAAATGTGGATAGGATGTAGAATGCCATGATGAGATGATGACCGAGGAGTTATGGTCCGATTCCACAGGGATGAGCTTAGACTTCACCTTGAAGGTAACTGGGAGTCATTGAAAAAGTTTCAACAAGAAAATAACACAGTCAGAGTTATACCTTACTAGAAAGTTATTTCCTGTGAAGTAGAATTGACTTTATGGCAGCGGGTTTGGGAATTTTAGTGTTTTTAGAGGGTTGTTTAAGCCCTGGTGGCATAGTAGTTAAACGTTCAGCTTCTAACGGAGAGGTCAGTGGTTTGAACCATCAGCTGCTCCCTGGAAAAAAGATGAGGCAGTCTACTTCTGTATAAATTGTTGTTGTTAAGTTCTGTCAAGTCAGCTGCTGACTCATGACAACCCTACACACAACAGAGAACACTGCCCAGTCCCGCGCCATCCTCACTTCGTTGTTACACTTGAACCCATTGCTGACACCACTGTGTCCATTCATCTCACGAGGATCTTCCTTTTTTTCGTGGACCCTCCACTTTACAAACTATGCATGATGTCCTTCTCCAAGGCCTGTTCCCTCCTGATGATAACATGTCTGAAGTGTGAGAGATG
>NW_006408596.1:6197135-6204642 GCF_000296735.1 Chrysochloris asiatica
TCTGCCTCCGTCTCTGGCATCTCTGCTTCTCTGGGTAGGGTCCCGCTTTCTGCTCTTCTCCCTTGATGGTCACTGAAGGTATTTTGAGTTGGGTTTCTGCCACTTATAATCTAAAGTGCCCTACTTAATACAGATGAGAAATTCTAACACTGCATTGATGTAGAAATCTAACCTTATCATTGTCCACTGTGTATAAAATCCAGCCACCTTACAAGGGGTTGGGTGATTGGTTACCTCCTTCAACTCTCCACACAACACTGCTCTCCAGCTCATCCTTCAGTTTCTCGGATATGCAAAGTTCCTTCCTGCCTCCGGGCCTTTCCACCTGCTGTCCCTTCTGTCTGAGACACTCTTTCCATACTGATAGTGAATAATTGCTATCAGGACTAACTGTGAGGGTTGGAAATGTTAAGGTAGATGTTTTGTAGCAAAAAGAGGGGAGTGATTGACTTTGTAGTCTAGGAGCGGAGGTCCCTGGGACCATCAAGGGAGAAGAGAGGGATGTGGGACCCTACCCAGAGAAGCAGTGACACCAGAGATGGAGGAATAGATGATGATGTGGAGAGATGGAGCAGCTTGGGGCTTTAGACCCAGAGCAGGCGAGAGGCTGTGTGTTGACGAGACCAGGAGGCAGGCTTGCAGGGCGTACCCTTTGGTTGGTTGATGATGCATGGAGGGGATCATAACTATGGCAATGAAACAATATGCAGGGTCGCTATGAGTCGGAACTGACTCCACGGCACATAACAACAACAACAACAATCTTTACTGAGGCGTCCTAGTGGGGCACCATACCATAAGCACTTCATCTCCAGGTCAGTTTACACCACAAGGTCAGTGGTTCAAACCTACCTGTTGCTCCTCGGAAACTCTATACAGGGTCACTATGAGTCAGAACCGACTCGATGGCCCTTAACAACAATAACAACATACATATGTTCCAGCTCCTAGAGAACTCAGGGAGCAGCTGCTGAGTTTGAACCGTTGACCTTGCAAGTTCAGTGCTTTATCCTACAGCGCTACACCAGGACTCCAAAAATATATATATTGTTGTTAAGTGTTGTCGAGTCATTTCCAACTCATAGGGACTTTATAGGGGTTTCGAGGAACAGTTGGTGAGTTTGAACCACCAACCTTGCAGACCAGTGCATTATCCTGTGGTACCACACTCACACATATATGTGAATCAGCAATTGTACAGACGAAGAGCCTAAATTCCATGAGACTTCTTGAAGTTTTTCTTTGTATTTAAAATATAAAGCAAGATGACTGGGACTTCCTAAAAATCAGAAACTTATGTGCATCAAAAGATTTCACCAAAAGAGTAAAAAGGGAGCCCACAGACTGGGAAAAATTTTTTTTGGAAACTACAACACCTCAACAAAAAAAAGATAAAATACAACCAAGTGAGAAGAACAAAGTATAAAAATTTTGTTTATTAAGTGCTAATTGCAGTTAATGGAATCCTGGTGTGGCGCTGTGGGTTATTGCGTTGGACTGCAACGTCGGTTTGAACCGCAAGATCAGTGGTTCAAGCTCACTAGTCACTCCTCGGAAACCCTATACAGAATTGCTATGGGTTAGAACCAACTCGATGGCACTTCACAACAACAATCACAATTATAGTTCATACTTAAAATATTATATTAAATTTAAATAATATCTAGCACTGAAGTGTACTTACCTTAATTATTAATCATTTAAAAATTAAATAAGAAAGCAATTGTTGCTGATTACTACATGATTCCCACGGAAAGTATTTGTCATCTAGAGGAAGAGAATGATAAAAACTGATATGTTCTGGATCAAATAAACCCACAGCCATTGAGTTGAATCCAATTCATATTGACCCTATGTTGTTGTTGATGATGTGTGCCGTGGAGTCGTTTCCGACCCATAGTGACCCTGTACAGGGTTTATGAGGCTGTAAATCTTTATGGGAGCAGAAAGCCTCATCTTTCTCCCCAGGAACAGCTGGTAGTTTCGAACTGCTGACCTTACGGTTCGCAGTCCGTTTTGTAACCACTACGCTACCAGAGCTCCTTATGCAGGGTTTCCAAATCTTTACAGAAACAGCCTGCCTCATTTTTCTCCTGTGGCGTGGCTAGTGGGTTTGCACCTCCAGCCTTGCAAACACCTAACCCACTGTAAATCCCTTCAAATCTCGGAAGACTCTCAGCCACTTCTCCAAATTCTTACTTCCTTGCTAGCCTGCTGTTGTCGAGTCACTTCTGACTCATTGTGACCCAGTGGAACTGCCATATAGGTTTCCAAGAGTGTCATCTTTACAGAAGCAGAACTGCCATATCTGTTTCCCACAGAGCAAATGGTGGGTTGGAACCCATGACCTTTCAGTTAACAGTCGAGCACTTAACCACTGCACCCCAGAGCGCCTTTCTCCTCCTGGTAAAGTGATCCCATCCACCTCAGCTACCATGAGAGCTTGCTAAGGACTTTCTAAGATCGTGGCATCCAGACACTGAACTCTTCAAGAAAGAAGAGTAAGCATAAGCTTTGGAACTTGGTGGACCTGGATCCAAACCCTTGAGCAAGGCCTTCTTTCCCTGAGCCTGTTTTATCATCACTGCAAATCACTGCAATTTAGTTAAGATCTTTATAATCTCTTGGGATTGGTTTGAGAATTAGAAGAACTATTTCATTATTATCTAGGTGTAATTTTTCATACTCTTTCTCTCCTCACCTTCTATGAAAACCTTGTTGTTAACCCAGCTCCATACCTCTTCTCTGTTGGGTAGAATCACAGCAATGGGTGACATCTTGGGAGGAACGTAGTCAGAGTTAAAGACCCGAATCTATTTCCTAGGAAGATCTCTGAGGAAGAACAAAGGATCCACCCAGCCTGTGCATTAACATTCTGCATAGCGACCACCCACCTGTCAGTGTAGGCTTGCTTGTTGCTGTGATACTGAGTAAGTTTCAGTGGAGCATCCAGGCTAAGATAGACTAGGAAGAAAAGCCTGGTGATCCACCCAGAAATCAGCCAATGAAAACCCTTTGGGTCACAATAGTTCATGTAGCACAAGTTCAGGAAGCTCTTTGTGCCATTGTCCAGGGGTACTCAGTAACCGAGTACTCTGCATTTCAAATGACTTACCACAACACCACACCTATCAGAAGAGCTGAAACTGAAAAGACTGACCATGCCAAGTGCTGGTGAGAACTGGAGCAGCTGGAATTCTCAGGCACTGCTAGAAAAAATATAAAGTGGTACAGTAACTGGAACGCTATCAAATGACCCAGTCCACACAAAGATTTTCTCCTAATGTTCCTAACAGCTTTATTTTTAATAATCAAACATCAGAAACAATCCAAATGATCATCAGCAAGTGACTACATACACAAAGTGAGATATGTGCACACCTTTGAATGTTGCTGTTGTTACGCGCTGCAGAGTCGATTTTGAATCTGAATCATAGCGACCCTACATAAGGTTTCAGAGGAGTGACTGGTAGGTTTGAATCACCTACCTTGTGGTTAGCAGTCAAGTGCTTAGCCTACAGTGACACACTTATCAGTAAACAGGAATAGATCCTTGATATATACAACAACATGGATGAATCTCAAGCTTATAATGCTGAGTTAACGAACCAGACCTCTCCCCTCCCACTCCGCTAAAAGTACAAGCTCATGATGTCATTTTTATAAAGTTCTAGAAAATGCAAACTCATCTCTGGTAATAGCAAACAGATCCAGGGTTGCATTGGAATAGAGGTGGGTATGTGGAGGGATAAGAGGGAGGGGCTTCAAAGGATCAGAGGAAACTTTTAGAAATGGATATATTCATTATTTTGATGGTGGTGTTGATTTCATACTCTTGCCCAAATGTATCAAATTATGCACTTTAAATGTGTACTACATATTGTCTGTCAATTATACTTCAACGAAGATCTTTGAAAAAAGAAAATGTACTCGTTTCCTAGGTATTTTTTGAGCGACTGAGAAAAAAAAATGTTAATTATATCCAATTGCATTTTTCTGCCAAATAAGTCACCACGCAGAGACCAAGCAACAAGAAGCCCAGATGTATTTGGCTTCCCTGTATTAATGTATTACACATTGAGGTTGGTGCCTGGTGCAACAAGCAGCAGTGATTGGGATTATGAATTCGTTGTTCTTGATTATGTCCGACCAGCCCAGATGAGAACTCTGTTTTAGACTGTTGTTAAGTGCCATTGAGTCGGTCCCAACCCATAGTGATCATGTACAGGGTTTCTGAGGAGCAGCTGGTAAGCTTGGACCTCCAGCCTTGAAGTTCAAACCGACTTTGCAGTCCAAAGCATTAACCCACAGCGCCACACCAGGACGCCTAGAAGTTGCAAATTCTAGTCTAAAACAGAGTGACATAAACAAGCAAAACAACACAAGGTACCATCATAGGTAATGGTAGAGACCATGACAAATGGAATCTGTTGTCTAAATGCATTCAAATCTAACAGCTGAACAACATCTGTGGGCTGAACTGGGCAAATATCTGGGTGTCCACTTGGCTACCTCAATGATTACATCCAAAAAACCAAAGTCCAGTAAGTGACTGTCTAGTCGATTCCAACTCCTGGAGACCCCATGTGTTACAGAGTACAATTGCTCCATAGGGTTTTCTCGACTGCTATCTTTGTTTATTTTTTTATGAATGTTATTGAAAATATATCCAGCAAACCATACACCAATTCAACAATTTCTACATGCACCATTGACTGATTACTTTTTTCGAGTTGTGCCTTCATTCTCGTACACTCCTTTTCTGAGCTTTTCCTCCCCCACAAACAGAAACTCGCTGCTCCTTAAGCTTGCAGTGTAGACTTGGATTTCCTGTTGACAATTTGATCCCATATGGATAGGTCTTTAACAGGCATTCACAACAAACATTCGTTGCTAATTCTGTTAACCTCTTGTTTGGTTTAAAGAAGATTTCAGGAGATATTTTTGGTTTGCTGCTGTTATTGTTATGTGTCATTGAGTTGGTTTCTGTATGGCGTTCCCAAGTAATGGCTAGTGAGTTTGAACCACTAACTTTGCAGTTCAAACCAATATAGAGGTTGAGTGCTTATCCTAGGGTACCAGACGAAGATTCAAGGCAATAGTTTCCTGGGTTCATCTACCTTTCATGGCTCCAGAAAGTCTGGATTCCATGATACATTGAAATTCTATTCTACATTTCCCCCCTTTTGATTAGGATTCCTCTATAGAATCTTTGTTCAAAATGTTCGACAATGGTAGCTGGGCACCATCTAGTTCTTCAGATCTCATGACAAAGGAGGCAATTGTTCATGGAGGCAGTCACCCACACATTTGATTCCCTCCTCTCATTCCTGAATCAGCTTGTTACTGATAGAAGAGTAAGGACCAATGATTGTGCCTTGGATGGTTGCTTGCAAACTTTTAAGACCCCAGGAACTTTGCAATGAACCAGAAGGTAAAATACACAAGCATTAAAAACTATATTAGGTTCATTAACTGGTGTATCCCAAGAAAACTAGATCCTAAACTCCCGGGAAACCAAATCCTATGAGGTGGGAAGACTAGCTGATGCTATTGTATCTCTAAGTTGCAAGGACTGTCTTGACATGTAGTATTTAGTTCCTGGTTGGTGGTTCATGCTCACTCAATGGCACTGTGGTAAAAGGCCCGGCCATCTGCTTCTGGTAAGATTATAATCAATACCAATGTTCATGGCAGCCACATTCATAATAGCCAAAAGGTGGCGACAACCTAAATACCCATCAACAAATGAGTAGATAGACAAAAAAATGGCACATACACACATCAAAATACTACTCAACCAATGTTGTTGTTAAGTGCCGTTGAGTTGATTCCGACTCATAGGGATGCTGTATAGGGTTTCCAAAGAGCGGCTGGCGGATTTGAACCTCCACCTTATGGTTTAAATCAACCTTGTGATCAAGTGCATATCCTACAGAGCTACACCAGGGCACCACTCAATCTATAGGAAAAAGCAAGTTCCAATATATGTTACAGTATGGATGTCACTTACAGATATCATGCTGAGTGAAATAAGTTAATCACAAAGAACAAATACTATATGGTCTCACTTATATAAAAATACAAAAACATGCAAATGTATAAAGACCAAAGTTTATTAGTAGTAAGTAGGGGCAAGAAGGTAGAGCAGAGAAGTTTTGCTTATGGAGTACTGAGTTTCATTTATGGTGGTAGAAAATTCACATTGCTTAAAGATAGTGGTTGCATAGCCAATAATGTAACTGATGACCATAAGTTGCACACCTGTAAAAAGTTGAAATAGCAAAAGCTGTGTGATATATATTTTTATAAGACAACAAAATAGCTCTGTGTAGCCAAACGCCTCATGGAATTTGGTTTCTTGGGAGTTTAGGATCTAGTTTTCTTAGAATACCCCAGTTAGTTACTCATGCTTCTTTCACTGTTCCTGGTGATGTCTCTGAACCTCAGTTTCCTCATCTGGAAAATGGAGTTGAATAGTGAAAGTAGCGTGGAAACTTGCTTCTTCTCCTCCCGACAAGAACTTCTGACCTGAACTTCCCCCACAGGGCCACACCTATGGACTGGCTTTGATTACTCCCTTAACAAATGAACCAGTTGGCACAGAATTGATTCTCACTCATGGTGACCCCATGCGTTGTTTAGTAGAACTGCATTCCATAGGGGTTTCAATGGCTCTGATCTTTCAAAAGTCAATCAACAGGCTTTCTTCCGATGCACCTCTGGATGAATTTGTACTACCAACTGCTATGGTTAATATTCAAGTGCCTGACTATTTGTGCCACCTAGAGCAAAACTAAAACAGCTGCTGTTTGCAAGGTTTGACCCACCAAACTTTCTCTTCTATCCCTTCCAAGAGGAATAGGTGTCTTGGAAGAGGAGAAAGATCTCAAGGCGTCCTTTGGTAATCATACTAGAAAAATAAATAAATAAATAAATAAGGAAGCTGGAGGTGCACAGTCCTCTGTCCATCTGGCCTTATTCATTATCCTTTTTCTTACAAGTCTCTCTCTCTTTTTAAAGTTTTTATTGTGAATTGAGTGATAGTTTACATGGGAGAGCATCGGTTTTACACTTATCATTTCACTGCAAGGATTACAATCCCCTGCATGCACCATCATTCAACAGTATTTCCTTCTATTCCCTCTGTTTTTTGGGCGGATATACCTCAAAACACTCAGGACTATATATATAATCATTTAAACAACCAAAGGGCACATTCTGTAAGCCTGCCTCCTGGCCCCTAGCACTCTGGTGTCGTTGCTTCTCTGGATAGGGTCCCACATTTCACTCATGCTCTTCTCCCTTGATGGTCCTAGGATCCTCTGTTCCTGGACTGTAAAATTAACTACTCCCCTCTTTTTGTTACAAAACTTCTACCTTTACAGTTGTGACAGTTGCAATTACTCACAAGTTTCTTTTTAAAGAGTTCATCTGTGTCCATGTATCCTGGGATAATTATACTAAATGAGGGGACTTCAAAAAGTTAATGGAAATGTTCCATTAT
>NW_006408596.1:6209632-6223156 GCF_000296735.1 Chrysochloris asiatica
GGCATAGATGAATGAGTGCCTCCAGTGCTGAATCAGTTCATTGAAATATTTCATTTTGTATTCCATAAATTCCCAAAGCCTTATTCTTTGTTAATACCCTCAGTGTACCTGGGACTGCTTGCTTCACTCTTGATCGTATGCTACCTCTTGAAATGGTTGGACATTGACCATTTCTTTTTGGTACAGTGACTCTGTGTATTCCTTCCATTTTCTTTTATGCTTTCTGCATCATTCAATATTTTCCCATGTTGTTGTTAAATGCCATCGAGTCAGTTCCGACCCATAGCCACCTTCTAGAGGGTTTCCAAGGAGCAAATGGTGAGCTTGAGCCACCAACCTTGCAGTTCAAACTGACTTTGCAGTCTAGCCCATTAACCCACAGCACCACACCAGGACTCCATTTTCCCATACAATCCTTCAATATTTCAAGTCAAGGCTTGAATTTTTTCTTCAGTTCTTTCAGTTTGAGAAATGCTGAGAGTGTTCTTCCCTTTTGGTTTTCTAACTCTGGGTCTTTGCACATTTTATAATATTTGACTGTCTTCTTGAGCTGCCCTTTGAAATTTTCTGTTCAGTTCTTTTACCTCCTCATTTCTTCTGCTTGCTTTAGCTTCTCTACATTGAAGGGCAAGTGTCAGATTCTTTCCTGACATCTAAGTTGATCTTTTCCTTTTGCCTTGTCCCCTTAATGACCTTTTGCTTTCTTCCTGTATGATGTTCTTGATGTCAGGTCACAACTCTTCTGATCTTTGGTCTTTAGTGTTCTAATGCATCAAATCTGTTCTTAAGATCTCTAAATTCAGGTGCAACCTGTTCAAGGTCATGTTTTGGCTCCCATGGACTTGTTTTAATTGTCTTAAGCTTCAGCCTGAAGTTGCATAAAGGCAACTGTTTCACAGTCTGCCCTGGCCTGGTTTTGGCTGATGATATGGAGCTTTTCCATTGTTTCTTCCCACAGATGTAGTCTATTTGATTTCTGAGCATGCCATCTGGTGAGGTCCATGTGTATACCTTGGAAACCCTATGGGATAATTCAACTCTGTTGGATACGGTCATTATGAGTCAGAATCAACTCAACTGCAGTGGATTTTTAAATTTATTTATATGCCATAGTAGGAACCCTAGTGTCACAGTGGTTAAAACTTCGGTTGCTAACCAGAAGGTCAGTGGTTCAAACCCACCAGCCGCTCCATGGGAGAAGGATGTGGTGCTTTGTTTCTGTAAAGATTATAGTCTTGGAAACCCTATGGGGTGGTTCTACCATGTCCTAACAGGTTGCTATGAGTCAGAATTAACTCAGGGTGAAATGACAGAGGAAGCCCTGCACTCCAGCCGAGCCTCCTGTCTTTCCAGGCCAATCATACACATGTAGGCTCAATTTGCACAAAACTTGTTAGGAGAACATTTCATTTTGAAGAATGTTCACACATTGAATCAATCAAAACGGGAAAGGAGAGTGGAAAAGGTAGTATATGAGTGTCTGCCACATGCCACACCAGTCATTCATTCATTCATTCATTCATTCATAGGAGCCCCATGAGTATGTGCCAGAGCTTACCCATGGGTTCCCCAAGCCATTTTCTTTTCCTGGGCTCCAGCTAGACCACATTCCCAACACTCTACATCTGGAGAGGATCACATGCCTATACTCCCACTGGATGGGACCATCCGCATCAGACTTTGCACAGAGAGAAATGAGATTATTTGTAACTATATCCAGCTAATCCCCTGGTGGTGCTATGGGTTAGACTTCAAATCCACCAGCCTCTCCACAGAAGAAAGATGAGGCTGTCTTCTCCCCTAATGGTGTCTAGTCTCAGAAATGTTCTAGAGGGTTGCTGTGAGTCAGAATGAACTCAATGGCATTGGGTTTGGGCTTTCTTGTGGCAGTTTTGGTGTGGCGCTGTGGGTTAATGCACTAGACTGCATAGTCGGTTTGAGCCTCAAGGTCGACAGTTCAAGCTCACCAGCCTCTCCTCAGAAACCCTATACAGGGTCATTATGGGTCAGAACCGACTCGACGGCACTTAACAACAACGGTGACATAGTATTAGGAGCCTGGACTCCTGGTGTGGTGCTGTAGGATCAGCACACTGGACTGCAAACCAAATGGTCGGCAGGTCAAACCACCAGCTGTTGCTGTGAGTCGGAACCAACATGACGGCACTTAACAACAATGAGTTGGGAACGAATTTGATGGCACTTAACAACAACAACATTAGGAGCTCTGGAGGTGTAGTGGGTTATACAGTGGGCGCAAATCACAAGGTCAGCAGTTTGAATCTACCAGCTGCTCCATGGGAGAAAGATAAGGCTTTCTGCTTGGGTTTACAGCCTCAGAAACCCTCCATAGAGTTGTTATGACTCTTAATTGACTCAACGGCCATGGGTTATGTCATAGTATAAGACCCCTGGTGGTGCAGTGCTTAATCACTGCAGCTTCTAAGCTAAAGTTCACTGGTTCAAACCAGAGGAGGTTAGAGGCAGAAAAGACCTTTACTCCTGTAAAAATTGCAGTCGAGAAAACTCTGGGGGCAGTTCTACTGTGTCCTACAGGGTCACAATGAGGCAGAATTGACTCAAAAGCACACAATGAAACACACACACGTGGTAATACACCTCATTTACAAATGAAGTACAGTTAGTAAGCCAAAAGGGAAGAAGAGCATTCCAAGCAAAAGGCCAATACTTGTAAAGACATGGAGGTAGAAGGAGAACAGCCCATTTAAGAAGCTGAAAGCAGTTCAATGAGGCCAAAGCTCAGATTGTAGCTGCTGACAGTGGAGCTGGGCCAGCTAATGCTCCTCTTTGACTCCTTCCTTAGGGCAGTTGGGAGCCAGAGGGGCGTACATCAGAAGAATGGGATGTCCTGATTTGCATTTTCAAAGGACCCCTCTGATATTCTGTGAGGAGAATGGACCCTTGGAAGGAAAGGGTAAGAGCAAGAAGTTCAGCAAAGAAGTCCATGGTTTGGTCTAGGCAAGTAATGGTGCCCACACAGTGATAACCAAGACCAAAGCCACTGCCATTGTATCCATTCTAACTCATAGTGACCGTGTGGTTTTCCAAGACTGTAAACCTTTATGGGAGGAGGCAGCTTCATCTTTCTCCCATAGCTCACAGCTGGTGAGTTTCAATTGCCAACCTTGAGGTTAACAGCCCAATACTTAGCCCACTGCACTACCAGAAATCCTTAATTGCCAGAAAGTAAGGGGGGGGGGGGGGGAAACATATGTCCATCAATGGATAACTGGATACACAAAATGGAATATATCCCATCCAGCCCTAAAAAGGAATGAAGTGCTGACCCCATGAGACAACATGAGTCAACCTTGAAAACATCACACTAAGTGTGAGCAGCCAGACACCAAAGGCCACAGGTTGAGTGATTGCGCTGATAGTACAGATCTCTAATTGACACATCTATTGAGAGTGAACTTGATTAGTGGTTGCTTAGCACTTGTTGTTGTTGTTGTTGTGTGTCGTTGAGTTGGTTGTGACTCAGAGCAACCCTGTACAGGGTTTCTAAGAAGCAAATGGTGGGTTTGAACTGCTGACCTTTCAGTTAGCAATCTAGTTCTTATTCTACAATGCCACTCCAGGGCTCAGGACTCAGGGGCAGGGCAACAGGGAATGACTTCAAATGTATATGGGATTTATTTTTGGTGTGATGAAATGTTCTAGAATTAGATTGTGGTGATGGATGCCCGATTTTGTGTATATACTAAAAGCTTCTGAGTTGTATACTCAAAAATGGTACATTTTATGGTATGTGAATAAAAATCTCAATTTGAAAAAACAACAACAGAAGTATTAGTGGTTTAGATTCAATGGAGAAAAGTACTTGAATTTGGGGTGTATTTTGAAAGTTAGTTACTCAAGAGGAGGAACAGGGGTGAGGACTATCCCTGTAAGAGTGTCAGCTTTCCTCAGCATATTTGGAGAAATGCAGAAGCAGTGTGTCCTTGGGTAATGACTTGACCTCTCTGGGCTTCTTGATAGACTGGGAGAGAAGAATCTTAAGGACTCAAGCATAGTGCCTGGCTCAAAAACATCTGATTTCTAGACATGGAAACTTTCCAAAGATCTTGGAGCATCTTTCAGTTTCGGGGAACATGTTACCAGTCTAAAAGTATATCACCCAGCTTGGTTCATAACTGCCACATAAAAGGTTTAAATCTCCAGGTTCCTCGCCAGACTGAAGCACAGTCCCATGTGGCAACAATTAGTTGGAGCTGAGTAGCAAGGGTCCCCTTTAGATGGAGCATGACTTCTCCAATTATCCATAGTCTCCACTCAACATAATTGTATCACACCTGAACTGCTTCACTCATTTAAATCTACCTGGGTCCAGGAGCCATGAAACTTTGCAGCTTTTGTGCAGGTGCAGAGAATATTCTGGCTCCTGCCTTGTTGCCCGGAGCCTGTCTTGTAAGGTCACAATTGGGGGTAGAATTTGGCAGCACAAGTTGAGGCTTTGGAGTCACCAGCTATATAAAAGGAACCCTGGTGGCACAATGGTTAAATGCCTGGCTGCTAACTGAAAGGTCAGGCCACTCTGCAGGAGACAAGACCTGGAGACTGCTCCTGTAAAAGATTGTTGTTGTTGTTGTTAAGTGCCATCGAGTAGGTTCTGACTCATAGTGACTCTGCATAGGGTTTCTGAGGAGTGGCTGGTGAGTTTGAACCTCCAACCTTGAGGTTCGAACCAAACTTGTGGTCCAGCACTTTATCCCAGATGCCACCCTAGGACTCCTTGGAAGCCCTAGGGGGCAGCTCTACTCTGTCTCATTGTGTCACTGTGAGTCAGAACCAACTGGATTGGGTTAGAGCTGTATAACCTTGGACAAATCGCTTAGCCATTCTGAATCTGCGGTCCTTCAACTCTGAACTGAAAATAAGACGTAACAAGAAGGTTGTGAACTTCCAGTGAGACAAGAACTAAAGACAGTAATGCGTGATGTCAGGGAGGTGGTCACGAAAAGTTTATTAGAGAGTTAGGGGATTCTGGGACCATAAATTTGAAAGGGTCCAGCAGGAGACCGTAGAAGAATTGATGCTCTTGAGCTATGATGTTGGAGGAGAATTTTAGAAGTACTTTGAACTGCCAAAAGAACAAACCAATCTGTTTTGGAGAAATATATAGGCAGAGTGCTATATACTGGCCAGACTTCATCTCTCATACTTTGGACATGTTATCTGAAGGGACCAGTCCCTGGAGAAGGACATTATGCTTGGTAAAGTGGAGGGTCAGCAAAAAAGAGAAAGACCCCCAATGAGATGGATGGGCACAGTGGCAGCATCAGCAGCAATGAGCTCAGCTGTAGCAAGGATGGTGAGTTTGGCCCAAGGCCGGGCTGTGTTTCATTCTATTGTGCATACGGTCGCTACTAACTCGATGGTACCTAACAACAAGTAGAATTAGTGAAGCCCTGGTGGCACCGTGAGTTAAATGTTGGGTTGCTAACCACAAGGTCGGTGGTTCAAACCCATAGGAGAAAGGCTATTAGCTCCCATGTGGTTTACAATATGGAAAACCCTGAGAAGCAATCGTGCTCTGTCCTCTAGGATCTCCTTGGGTGGTAATGAACTCGATGGCAGTAAATTCAGTTTGGTTTGGTTTAGCAGCATTGGACTTAGGAAACGTCGATTCTCTTTCCCAGTTTCTTGCGTGATGGACAGTCAATGGCCAACAAGGAGGTGTGGGCTGCGTGGGGCTGAGCAGCCAGGTCAAGGTGCCTTGCAGAAGGTCCCAAGGACTAGGACCAGGTCAGCTTCTAGGCAGCTCTGGAATTTTCTATATGAGGGGATGGGACGCCACTTCATGGAAGATGTCCAGTCACACCCCTGAATTGCGTGGGAGCTGCGAGCTTCTTGGGAAAGAACCGACTCTCTGTCCAGGTGTGTGAACCTGGAGTTCAGACAGGTACAAACCAGCCCAACAGGCTTGGCAGTGGCAGACAGTTGCTAGTTAGAAGGGAGGAAGGGAGCTTTGGAAAAAAATCACAGGGGGAAGGTGTCTGGCAGAAAGGGGCCCACAGAGGGCCAGGGGTTCGAGGTACAATCTGAGGCTGTGTACAGAACCCCACACATGCATTTACTGTGGAGTACAGAAGGGTCAGTTGTGTGGCTTGGGGCCCAAACAGCCCTGTCATGGGATTCCCCTGTGACAGAGATGGACAAGCAACACTGCAGGCGTTGGGCAGAGAGCTACCGAAACAAAAAGCCAAACCCACCGCTGTCAACTCAGCCCTCCACTCATGGCACCCCATGCGCTACTGTGTCGAAATGCTCCATATGGTTTTCTTGGTAATTTTTAAATTTTTACAGGGGGGCAGGAGTGGTGGGACAGTAAGGTACTTTAAAATTTTTTATTTTATTTTCAGTGAAAATGTACACAGCAGAACATGCACCATTTCTACATGTCTCCGTCAGTGAGTTTAATTACATTCTTCAAGTGGTTCCCCGGGGGCTTTCAAAAAGTTTGTAGGAAAAAATCCATGATCTCTTCATTATATTTTTCCATGAGCATCCCCCTCATATTAACCATTCTCACAATTCTTTTCCAAATCATTCTACTGCTGTGAACATAAAATCATTGTCTGTTAAGTTTTTTATCTACTTGACTGAAATCTTGATGGAAGCAGATTGCCTGACCTTTCTTTGTCAGCACTGCTGGGTGGGTTTCAATCGCCAACCTCTAGATTAGAAGTTGAGCGAAAACTTTTGGCGCCACTCAGAGACCTCTGGCTAGAGAGGAGTGGGGATCAGCAGCAAACCTCCTAAGATAGGCGGGTGTGTGTGGAGATGGAGAGTTGGCAGTAATGTAGTGCCTTGGGCTTCAGAATGCAGGTGGCAGTTCTAGTACACCAAAGGCAACCCCCTCTCATCCCAGGGTTTTGAGAGAGCTCTGCTTAGCATCCAGGGGATCCCTGGACTATTCCGTGAAGGAGACACATGTGGAAGGCAAGACTTGCTGCTGGCCAAACTCATGGGGACCTGGAGCACGAGTGTCATGCTGTAACAGTCAGTGTGCCCCAGATACACTCACCATCTGCCCATACTGACTGAGCACCTGTGCCAAGCTCCGTTCCAAGTATACGGTGGGGAACCATAGACCTGTCCTGAGGGGGCTTCCAAGTAATAGGAGAGACCGGGAAAGGGTCTGAGATCTCTGTTTTGAAGTCAGTTCTAACATAAGTCAAATCTCTCTCTCTCTTTTTAAAGTTTTCATTATTATTGCCTTTTATATCAATATTCTCTATAAATCCAACTTTTGTCTTTTTTGTTGTTAAGTGCCGTTGAGTTGGTTCTGACTCATAGCATCCCTGTATAGGGTTTCCAAGAAGCAGCTGGTGAGTTTGAACTGCAAGGTCTGCAGTTCAAACCCACCTTGCAGTCCAGTGCTTATCCTACAGTGTCACATCAGGACTCTGATCAACTCAGAGCAACCCTGTATAGGGTTTCTGAGGAGTGGCTGGTGAGTTTGAACTGATGACCTTGCAGTTAGCAGTAAGTACTTATCTTACAGCACCACACCAGGCACTGTAGGGGTTGGAAACATTATATAGTAACTTGGAGGTATGTCTAAATGCATGCATATATAAAAGAATACACAAATCATGAAACTTTACTGTAATGATGAAGAAGACTTTGATGACCTTGGCATTTGGTCAGTTGTGGCAATAACTCCACTTGTAGAAAGTTCTAGATCATCTGAAACATCCTTGGGAATCTGGATGATGTTTCTAGTTAGAAAGTTAGTGAGAGTTGTCTGCATGATCCTTTTTCCATTTCTTTTTCCCCTCATATCTTTCACAGTGACATCTCACTGCTTCCTGAATTTGTCTATCAACTGTAGACTTTGCAATGCCATTAGCGTTTGGGTCCATGTTTTCAAGCAACTGAAGTCCCACATTTAGTTTCAAAACTATATATGGGTGCAGAACCCTACCCAGAGTGACGCCAGAGATAGAGGCAGAGGCAATGACGTGGAGAGATGGGGTGGCTGGGGACTCTAGACCCAGAGAGGGAGAGGGGCTGTGTGCTGAGGACCAAGGGGCAGGCTTTTGGGATATACACTTTGGTTGGTTGATGATGCATGGAGGGGATTGTAATCATAGCAATGAAACAATAAACGATAGGATGAATGTAAAGCTAATGTTCTTCCATGTAGACTATCACATAATTCACAATAAAACATAAAAAAAAACCCACTATAGTAACATTTTGAACAGTAAATCGTAAGCTGAATATCTGTAAATAAAAATTTGAGAATGATAGCATCAGCAAATTAGGTGCTGTAACACTGTATGTAATACATATTGCTAACAATAAGATGTTGTTATTGGTATTAGGTGCCATTGTTGTTATTGTTGTTAATTGCCTTGGAGTCGCTTCGGACTCAAGTGTAGGGTTTCCGAGGCTTTAACACTTCAAGGGAGCAGAAAGCCTCATCTTTCTCCCAAGGAACTGCTGGGAGGCTCAAACAGCAGATCTTGTGGTTAGCAGTCCAGTGTCCAGGTGCCACTGAGTTGGTTCCAATTCATAGCGACCCCATGTGTAACAGAACCAAACATTGTCTTGTCCTGTGTCATCCTCACAGTTGTTATATTTGCCTTCACTGTTGCAGCCACTCTGTCAATTCACCTTGTTAGGGGATCTTCTTTTTTAACAGACCTTCCACTTTATCAAGCATAATGTGCTTTTCCAAGGACTGGTCCCTCCTAATAATATATCAGAAGTGTGAGAGACCAAGTCTGGCTATCCTCGCTTCTAGAGAATTCTGGCTATAGTTCTTCCAAGATAGATGTGTTCATTCTTCTGGTTTCTATGGTATAGTAAATATTCTTCATCAATTCCAGAATTCAAAAGCATCAATTCTTCTTCAGTTTTCCTTATTCGTTGTCCAGCTGTTGCGTGCATATGAGGTGACTAAAACACTAAGATGCAGAAACAAACAACAAAAGGTACTAAGTGCTACTTATTATCATTCAAATATGTCATAAGTTGGAGACTACTTGTAAACGGTTAAGTGAATTCAACTGTGATAACTGTAGTGAAAGGAAGCCCGGTGTGGCATTGCAGGTTAATGTGCTGGACTGCAAAGTTGGTTTGAACAGGAAAGGAGGTGGTTCAAGCTCACTAGCTGCTCCTCCAAAACCCTATACAAGGCCTCTTTGGGTCAACACCGACTCGATGGCACTTAACAACAATAACAACAACTGTAGCAAGGCAAATCAGGTGATGAGAGGGAGTGACTGAGTTGAGTGGGGCCAAGTGACCAGGACAGATCCCACTGAAGAGGGGACATTTATGTCACCATGAGATGAGTGGGGTGCAAAGCCCCATATATACGTGGCCTCTTTAGCTGCCACCACTCCCTAACAACCTGACCTTGGTGGGGCCCGTGTCTTATCTGAGAAGTCAGATCCACTAAATGGCTGACCCAAGAGGGCAGGGCCAGCTCTGCAAGAGACACCACCAGGCTTGGCTCTCCCCAGTGTGACAACTCAAGGGCGTCTTGCCTTAGGGATGAGGCCAAGTGGGTAGGTGTCCTCTCAGTCACTGGCAGCAGTAAAAGGGATTTGAGATGTGCTCCTACCTGCCCAGGTAGGCCCTGGCTCCAGGGTGAGGCTGTCCCCTATGACTCATCACAGGCAATACTGAGGAGTCTCCTGCCACTGCCTCAGACGCTAAGTCTCTGGGGGCAGATCTGACTAAGAGGCACTCACGGAAACAGGACTTACAAGATGGCTCAAACATTTTGCACTAGACTTCCAAAAGTGGCTAAGTCGAGCTGACTCAGCAGTACCATGAAAGAAAGGCCTGAAGATCGGTTTCCATAAAGATTGTGGTCCAGAAAACCCTATGGAGCAGTTCTACTCAGCTTGTGGGGTCGCCATAGAAGCCAAGGGTTTGGGATCTGTTTTTTGTTTCACTAGGGCAGGATCCGCATCCCTCCCTCTGCACACCTCACTGTATCTACAGTGAAACTTGACATTCATTTCCACCTCTTCCTGTGCAAAGGGGGTGTGGTCCCCGAGGCCATGATGTCAGCACTTCTTAGGGGGTGGCCTGGAGCCTTGTACTTGTCACTCTGCAATGGCTCCCATCAGACAATAACTACCCTTTGCTCTTTCCTCAGAAGTTCCTCCATCAAGGCCCTCTGTTTCTTTCTCTGCTCCCACAACTCATTTGCTGAAACCCAGACATCTCCCTGCACCTCCTCCCACCACCCCGCTACTTCCCAGGTTTCACTCTTCCCTGAACTCCCAGCCTCACTGCCCACATATTACCTGTGTGCACTTTGACCAGCTCTTTACCTTATCTGCCGTTCACTATCTTACATAAAATGAGACTAAAGAGACTAGCTTAATAGAGTTGTTCCCAAACGTTACACCTCACAAGTAATAGATGAGCTAAGAAATCTAACATACTTGGAACAGTACCTGTAATATAATAAGCTCTCAATAAATGGGAGCGGTTTTACAATGTTGTTGCTGTTGTTACTTATGTTGGGTTGACCCCTTGGCAACCACGCATGACAACCACATGCATGATAGGATTAGACTATTGTGATCCATAGGGTTTATAGAGTTCCTTTTGGCTAAATTTTCAGAAGATGACCCCCAAACTTTTCTCTGGAGTCTGTCTGGGTCTGCTAGCTCCGCTGGAACCTGCGGAGTATCTGGCAACATGGAAACCTCCCCTGACTGATGGAAGGTACATGAGGTGTGTTAGCTGAGCCCTAACCTGGAGTCCTGGTGTGGCGCTGTGGGTTAATGCACCAGACTGCAAAGCCGTTTGAACTGCAAGGTCGGTGGTTCAAGCTCACCAGCTGCTCCTTGGAAACCCAAGACAGGGTTGCTATGAGTCGGAACCGACTCGACAACACTTCACAACAACAACAACAACAACAACCTGATATAGGACTCCTGGTGTGGCACTGGAGAAGCACTACTGCAAGGTTGCTTTGAACCACAATGTCAGCAGTTCAAACCCACCAGCTGCTCCTTGGAAATCTGATATAGGGTTGATATGGGTCAGAACCAACTCAATGGTACCTCACAACAACACCTGAAGTATGGTGTCCTTGGGTGGTGCAGATGATTAAGCATGGGCCGCTAGCTGGGAAAGTTGGCAGTTTGAATCTGCCCAGATGTACCTCAGAAGAAAGGCCTGGCAATCTGCTTCTACAAGGTCCAGTCAAAGCCCTATGGACCATAGGTGTATTTGGATACACACAAGCTCACCATGAATTGGAATAGACTCACCAACCACCACCACCACCACTGTCACGCTCAAAATAATAGAACACAGATTCTTTGAAAATGCACAATGACAGTATTCATCAAAATAGCCTGTATTCTGGGCCATAAAACTTGAATAAACTTCAGAAGCTTAAAACCTTGTAGAGTACGTTCTCTAACCATAACAGAATTAAATTAGAAACCAAGAATATTGAGATAGCTGGGAAAGCCCCAAATATTTGGAAATTAAATAAGCTTCTAAAAAACCCAAGGACAAAGAATATACGTGATCTGATACCTAATAAGCTCACAAGATACCTGCCTTCCACTCTTCTGTCTTCTCAGAATGTTTCTAACAGAGAGGTTTGCCTTCAGTGAGTCTCAGTCTGTTGGGGGTAGGGAATATGAGCTCATGGAGCAAACATGGGAATATCAGGTAAAAACCAGTTGTTCTGAATCTTTCCTTGCCTCCTTGTTCACCCAAGCATTTATTCTATATCATTTGAGCTTCTGATTTGAGTTAAGTTCAGGGCTGGGCATGACGAGGAACTGGCAACAAGCCACACTCCCTTCCCACAAGGCATTTGCTTCCAGAGGGAGAGACTGACAAGTAAACAGGCAGTGATAACTCGCTGTGGTAAGAGTGACGATGCAGGTGAAAGCAAGGGACTGTGGAGTCTGACAAAACCAAGCCCCTGCCATCAAGGTCGTAGAGACCCTATAGGACAGAGTAGAACCCCATAGGGTTCCAAGGCTGTAAATCTTGACAGAAACAGACAGCCTCATCGTTCTCCTAAGGATTGTTGGTGGGTTCAAATGACTGACCGTTTGGTTAGCAGTTCACCTTGCTGTCAGGACTCCAGGTTTGACGAGGGAGGGTTTCTAGCCCAGCTTAGGCTCGGCCAACAAAGACTTCCTAGAGGAAGTGACATTGAAACCCCCAGTCCCAAAATGATTAGCAGCAGCGAGGAGGCAATGGGATTGTTCCTAGGCTTGATCAGAGGTCTGGAAGCAAAAAATGACAAACTTATTGCTGTCGAGTGGATTTCAACTATGGCAACCCCACGTATGACGGAGTAAAGCTATGTTCTTCAGGGGTTTTGTTTTGTTTTGTTTTTTTTGTTAGGTAACATTGAGTTGCTTACAACTCAGAGCCACCCTATGTACAACGGAATGAAACACTGTCTCGTCCTGTGCCATCCTCACAACCAATGTTACATTTGAGTCCGTTGCTGCTGCTATGGTACCAATCCATCTCATTAGGGGACTTCCTCTTTTTTGCTTTCAATTTAATAAGCATGATGTCCTTCTCCAGAGACTGGTTCCTCCTGATGATCTGTCCAAAGTATGAGAGACGAAGTCTTGCCATCTTGGCTTTTAAGGAGCATTACGGCTGTACTTCTCCCAATCCATATTTGTTTGTTCTTTTAGCAGTCCACGGGACTGTCAATGTTCGTCTGTAACACCATAACTCAATTGCATCACTTCTTCTACGGTCTTCCTTAGTCATTGTCCAACTTTCACATGTATATGAGACGATTGAAAATACCATGGCTTGGATAAGGTGCACCTTAGTCCTCAAACTGGTATCTTTGCTATTGGACACTTTAGGTAGATCTCATGCAGCAGATCTAGATCACATGATGTATTCTATTAGGTAAAGCTACGTTAGATTTGCCTAATAGAATACATCATTTGATTTCTAGACCGCTACTTCCATGAAATGTTAATTGTGGGTCCAAGCAAAATTAAGTCTTTGACAACTTCAGTCTTTTTTCTTTCCATTTTTCATCATGTTATTTATTGGTCCACTTGTAGGGATTTTTGGGTTGTTTTACATTGAGGTGGAGCCCATATTGAAGGCCGTGGTCTTTGATCTTCGTCAGTATCTTAAGTCCTCTTCACTTTCAGCAAGCAAGGTTATATCATCTGCATATCGCTGGCTGTTAATGAGTCTTCCTCCAATTCTGATGCCACATTATTCTTCATACAATTAAGATTCTTGGATTGTTTGCTCAGCATACAGATTGACTAAGCATTTCCCCCTAAACTTTATTCTGTTGTTGTTGAGAATAGACACAGCAAACATACACCAATTCAACAGTCCCCATATATATAATTTAGTGATACTGATTATATTCTTTGAGCGATGCAACCATGTTCACCCTCTTTTTCTGAGTTGTTCTTCCATCATCAATATAAATTCACTGCCTCCTAAGGTTCCTAATCTTTTGAGTTGTTGTTTCGATTTGATCCCATATTTGTTGTTGTT